>NC_139218.1:12186991-12786991 GCF_055691185.1 Crinia signifera | reverse complement strand
CCACAAACAAATATACTGTATACAGTATATACAGATGAGCCCCTCTTGTCTTTTGCAGGGGCTGGCGGTTCTGCAGCCGCAAGATGTTATCAGGGGACGCGTGCACACGAGATGCTTACCCATCTCATAGTACCTTTGGATAATGAGAAATAACTGTGATCCTGAGATGATGGAGTTGCAGTTAAAAGAATGCACTGAACGTTTCCGGGAGAGGGGGTATAGTCCTGAATTTACCGAAAGATGCCTCACCAAAGCACGTAAAAAACAAACACACCAAATGAGAAGGGCATAGAGTAAACCAAGTGATACACGGCTAATAATGAATATCCAGTGTGATACGAATATAAAGAACACACAACGGATTATCAAACAGCACTGGCCTCTGGTCACGTCTGACCCAGCTTTTAAAAAAAATGGGGACTGGGCCACCTCTATTGAGTGTCTCTAGAGGTCGTAATCTACAAGACCATTTACTGTGACCTAATATGAAGCCTAACAAAGAGAACAAAGATGGGTGGCTCTCAAAGAAAAATGGCTGCTACAAATGCCTCGGGTGTGCCACGTGCCGGGTTCTCATCACTGGTCCTTACTTCTGTCACCCTCATAGTGGGTCTAAGATATTTTTGAAACATCGGCCTTACTGCCAGTTGGACTTTGTTATCTATTACCTGATATGCCCCTGTGGACTAATGTACGTGGGGAAAACTCTTAGGACTTTAAGGGAGAGGATCAACCAACATTGTTCGTCCATTAGCTTGGCCTACTCAACTGGTACAACTGATAAGCCAGTTGGCGTTGCTGCACATTTTCTTAGAGGGAAACATCAGTTGGCTACTCTAAGATACATGGCGATAGACTGGATCCCTCTCCCAGCACGAGATGGTGATCGAGGATTCATGTTACTCAAAAAGAGGCTCTCTGGATCCATCGCCTGAACACTGTTTTCCCAAGAGGGCTTATTGAGTAGACACATCTAAATGTTTTTCTCAAAAAAATATTTCTATTTTTGTCTGATTAAATGCTGCTATGACAGAACTTTATGATTAGGAGAATTACCCAGGATTCTGCATAAGTGTAGAGGTTCGTGAGGCACATGGTGTCCTTCAGACCAGCGGTCCCGCTGGGGGAAGAGACACTGAGTACTTACACTATAACCCTGTTTTTAACTCTGTGATTTATGTTGTTTATTTTTTTTTTCTGTATTGTAGTCATGATTGAGTGTCCTGGATACTTTAGAGCCCTGAAGCTGACACAAAATTTTTATGACATCCTCGTATTATGAATATTTGTCTATAGACATGGTGGATATGTTGATGCTATGAGTACCACCACCATGAGTACCTAGGTGGTTGGTACATAGATTTAATCTGAAGTTATGCGTTGATAATATATGTAGGTAAAAAATTCCTCTAATGTGAGTCTATGGATATAGGCTTAATTTATAATCATTGTTTATAATTTGGTCCAAAGTGACTAGATATGCCAGATTAAGCAATGCTGCTCTGGTTGCCATGGTTATCTAATACTAAAGATGGCGGCATGTTCCGCTTGCTCCCCTGGTGGTACGCGTCATATAGTGTCTGACTATGTCCGTGTCTATAATGGCTGTGTGTTCCACGCATTTTATGTGTGGGGTGCAAGAAATTATTTATTTATTATTTATTTATTTACAGTTTCTTCTATAGCGCAGCAGATTCCGTTGCGCTTTACAATAGTAGACAGTGATAAAACAAACTGGGTAACAACAGACAGACTTGGAGGTAGGAGGGCCCTGCTGCAAGCTTACAATCTATAGGGATATAGCAAGGAAACACAAGGACAGGCACCAGTAATAGCATAGCAGTCCCACCAAGTTACAGGTCCACAAGGGAAGCTATATAATACATAAGTGTCTCAGAGGGTTATGCGTGTGGTATATAAACACGATAGGCTTGCCTGAAGAGGTGAGTTTTCAGGGAATGCTTGAAAGTTTGGAGGCTAGTGGAGAGTCTTATTGTGCGTGGAAGGGCATTCCATAGGATGGGAGCAGCCCGATGAAAGTCCTGTAATAATGAATGGGAGCTAGTGATCCGTGCAGAAGAGAGACGTAGATCTTGTGGAGAGTGGAATGGTCGAGATGGGAGATATTTTGTGATAAGTAGAGAGATATAAGCTGGTGCAGTATGGTTAATAGCTTTATATGCGAGTAGAAGTGTTTTATATTGAATACGGTAAGATACAGGCAACCAATGGAGGGACTGGCAGAGTGGATCAGCAGACGATGAGCGTCTTGCAAGGAAGATCAGCCTAGCAGCCGAATTTAAAATGGATTGCAGTGGTGAGAGTCTGTTCTTGGGAAGACCAGTTAGGAGACTATTGCAATAATCAATGCGGGATATAATGAGTGCATGGATAAAAGATTTAGTAGTGTCTTGTGTGAGATACGGTCGTATTTTGAATATGTTTTTTAGATGCATGTAACATGATTTGGAGACAGATTGAATGTGGGTAAGAAAGGACAGTTCAGAGTCGAGGATGACCCCTAAGCAACGAGCTTGTGGGGTAGGGTAGATTATCGAGTTGTCAACAGCAATGGAGATATCAGGATGGTAACTGTTCTTAGTTGACGGGAATATAAGTAATTCAGTTTTGGAAATATTGAGTTTGAGTTGGCGAGAAGACATCCAAAATGAGATGGCAGAGAGACATTCAGAGACTCGACCCAAAACTACTGGTGACAACTCTGGGGCTGATAGATAGATTTGAGTATCATCCGCATATAAGTGATACTGAAATCCGAAAGAGCTGATTAGTTTGCCAAGAGATGAGGTATAGATTGAGAATAACAGAGGACCTAAGACTGGGCCTTGCGGAACTCCGACTGACAGAGGTAGTGAAGAGGAAGTAGAGTCATAGAAGCGAACACTGAAAGAGCGATCAGATAGATAATATGTGAACCAGGAAAGGGCTGTATCATTAAGACCTAGGCAGTGTAGTGTTTGTAAGAGAAGAGTGTGATCGACAGTGTCAAATGCAGCAGAAAGATCTAGAAGAATAAGTAGTGAGTAATGGCCTTTAGACTAAGCAGTTACCAGATCATTCACCACTTTAGTCAGTGCTGTCTCAGTGGAGTGTTGAGAGCGAAAGCCAGACTGAAGTGGGTCTAATAGGGTGTGAGAGTTAAGAAAATTTGTGAGGCGAGAGTAGACAAGTCTCTCCAGTAGATTGGAGAGGCATGGGAGCTGAGAGATAGGACGATAGTTAGAGAGAGAGTTAGGGTCTGAATTGTGTTTTTTCAGAATGGGAGTAATCACTGCATGTTTGAGCACACACCCCTAGTTGCAGCCCGGTTTGAAATAAAGCATAATACACCTGTTTTAATTGATCAAGGTGATACTGTAGATTCTGTATTATAAAACTGATTGCTGACAAAGTTGATATCATCACATTGGAATGTAATGACAGTTGGCCTGAACTTTGACCCCTCTCACCAGTATCACAGATGCGCAGGAGAGAGTGAGGAGGGGGGGGGGGGTATTGTGGTCAGGTAGAGGGAGAAAAGGGGACAGAGAGTAGAAAGAGGGGTGGGAAGAAAGAGTTTGCGTAAGAGTATCCCCAGCGAATACGCTGGGTACCAAAACAGGCCCAGAGTGTGGAAAACTTGTCTTCAAAAGTGGCCGCTCCTCTGCAACAAAAAAACGAAATCCAAATAAATGGAAAGGCAGCTGCATAAACAGGTGGAATATTCTGTATTCATTAAGTAACCAATGTCAGTCCGATCGTTACTGTCCATACGTAATTAATTTGATTTATAATGCAGCTTATTGTTTGTCTCCCAGACTGAGGATATTACAAGTCGTCTCCCTTTGGCTCAGATCACATGACCGGTACGGGGTGCGTTGCCAGCGCCTTCGCCTCCCGTAAGCAGAACATGCATATGCAAGCAGTGTGCAGATATTGCAGAGCGCCTGCTATTAATTGATGCTTTAACCTTGGAGACGTTGTTGTACTAGGCTAGAAAACACTTTCCCCCTCTTCTTTATGCATTGGCAAATCGTATCTTCTGAATCTCCCCGGGAATTGCACCAGACATCTGCTCCTTGCTTCTATCTTTATTGATAAGTTGCAGAGTACTTTGTCTAAATGCTGCTTTTGTCGCTGATACTTTAGCATTGCTTTGTTATGTTTTGTTATATTCCCATCATGAATGCTGGCAGTCACACCCAAGTGCTGGAGGCTGCTTTATGTATAGAGCAGTGGTTCTCAAACTCGGTCCACACAGTTCACATTTTCCAGGTCAGTCGGAAGTTCACAGGTGCACTTATTACTCACTGACACATTTTAAAAGATCCACAGGTGGAGATAATTATTTCACTTGCAATTCTGCGAGGAAACCTGTAAAACATTCACTGTGTGGGGTCCTGAGGACCATATTTGAGAACCTGTGCTGTAGAGTAACAAGTGGCTGATACACTTAGTTGCAGCTGTGTAATGGTCACAGCCTTTAAAGGAAACTCAGGTAGTGACTATGAGGGGTGGGGCCTGACTGCACATCACTGGGCCCTGCCCCCAAAGTGCCGCGATTCGTGGGTCTGTGAGGTAGGGGCGGGATTAAATTATACAAAGTTGCATATTTTAGCCCCTCCCCCTCCACTCAGCTATGGGATTCTCCATGTTAATCTCCTTATCCTGAACACTTCAATTGGAAGCGGGGGAACGCATGAGATGTGGCCTCTCTCCTGTAGGTAGCTGGAAAATCGTGAGTCTCCTGGCAATTGAGGGAGGGTAGGTATGTCTGAAATACTACTACAACATGTATGATAATGTACCAAATTAATAACAGGAGTTTATTTTATTTTTTTACTTATTTACAGTTTCTTACATAGTACAGAAAATTCGGTTACATTTTACCACTGGAAACACAGACATTTAAAAAGGTAGGAGGGCCCTGCTCGCAAACTTGCAATCTATAGGAATGCACTGCAGAAAATGCTCCATAGTCCTGTGTAGTACAATGTAACAGATACAGGGGTACCCAAAACCAACAGCAATTTATTTATAAAAAATTGTGTATTTATTTAAAACTTTAGTCACCCATAAAGTTATCTCCACTTGAATCAATACATTTGTCTAAAAAGTATTTCTCCTTTGCTCAAAACATTTTTTTAAACTGGTCGTTGATGCCTTTTAGTCCTTTTTCCGTTACCTCGTCAACATCAGCAAAACTTTTTTCCTTTAACCCTTTCAGTGCCAACATCTCCGTAAGAGATGTGCAAAATATCTGCTAAAAATTTGTCGCCATCGTCGCTCACATTTGTTATATAAATTCAAATGAAAAATGTTGTGTAAAATAGATTATATTTCCTATATAAGGTAACATGACCGGTCATTACGATGAATAAAAATGTTTACTTGCCAATTTTCACACTTATTTTGACAAATTGACTTGGCACTGAAAGGGTTAAGGTCTCTTTTATTAGAGAAAAAAAAAAAAAAAGGGCGAGATCGGGTGAATATGGCGGGCGAGGCAATGGGTGGGCAGGTGCATTGTCCTGATGGAAGAACCAGTCATGTGTTTGTCACAAATCGTGATGCAACTTTTAAAAAAAAAGTTTTGTTAACAGTTCGACACTGAGCTAGTACAGTTCCTAAGTGCACAACAGTCCGACCATGATCTTTCAGAATGGCTTAACCGTCACATTTTTGGCGGACGAAATTCATGATCAGATTTGCGCAGGGCGGGTTTTCCCTTTGGGCGTCAGCTATCTACTTGCAGTCTTCTGTATCTGTGCAGATGAGAGACCAGGTCTGAACCAGACCCCAGGCTTGTTGGTTCCCAAGTACCCGCGTGTTATGAACCGTTACATTAGGACAGGATCATGCGGCCCTGCGATTACACAAGCTGCATTGTTGACCCCATTATTTACCGTTATGATCCCAGATTACTGTCCCTGCGGTCTATCCGTGGGAAAGTTTCGCTGCTCCAGGAACGCGCAGAATTACTCCTGATCCCATATGTGCCTGGCGCGTTGCCTGGTTTGAACTCTTAATTTATGTTTCACTTTAGATCTGCAGATTAGCATATTATTTTCCTGCAGCTCGCACACAATTACCGCAGGTCGGGATGTGCAGAATTATCTCGCTTTCTGTTGACAGGACGCTTTTCTGGTGAGAAGAAAACGCAGGGAATTTGTTAAAAAGAGGCACTTAGTTCTAATTGTGTTTGTTATTGTCCCGTCCTTAGTTTCCCATTATTGATGATGTTGTTTTTCTCTCATCCGTTATTTGGGCATTAATTAGCCTGGCTCGTTGCCGCGTTGATAAAAGAATTACCTCTTGTAACCAAGTGACTTAACAACTCAGTCATTTAGGAAAATTATATATATGGTCTGTTGGAGGCATTAAGCATTGGGTGCGCTGCGTTGTGCAGTCAGTGTGGGAAAGATAAATCGCACGCCGGTTTCTGGGTGTTTATTTTTGTGCTGTAATTTGTGACGTTGATGAACAAGTTTTGAATTTTTTTTTTAAATCCTGTTTGTATTAAGCATATTTTACCAATCTGATATAAGTGATGGCATGTGCCAGGTCGTGCCCAGATCTTCTGCTGGTGTTGTCCACCCACTAATGCCATAACTTACCTGGGAACAGACATTGCACCAGCCATCTTGAAAAACCTAGTATTGAGGGACCTATGGGCCGTACTGAGGGGGTCTGGGTTTGTTGGAGGGGCCTGGGTCAGCTGCTAAATGTTCAGCATTGTCCCCTTGTGCAGTGGCAGTTAAACTATCTTAACATTTTTAGGTAGCGTGGCCACACCTCCCACGATTTGACTACACCCCAGTACCCAGGCCCATGGCTTCTCTCAGTGGCCCTGACCATTGGCCTTAATTCAGTGGGTTGGGATCATTTGGTCTACAGCATGATGGTCGACAGTCATTAGGTCGACACCATTAGGTCATTAGGTCGACATGGGAAAAGGTCGACATGGTTATAGGTCGAAAGGTCATTAGTTCGACAGGTCGTTAGTTCGACAGGTCATTAGTTCGACAATGTCTAGGTCGACAGTCAAAAGGTCGACATGGGGTTCTTTTACCTGAATGTCAACACTTTCGACATGGACACAGTTTAAAGTGCACCGCATCCCCTCGGGCACAGTGCCTCACTAAGCTCGGCACATTTTTTTATTCTCCCTCCGTGCCCTAGTGGTTGGTAGGGCATGAAATACTGCCTGTCGGCACATGTCGGCTCAAAAAAACAGTGAAAAACCCCATGTCAACCTTTTGACTGTCAACCTAGACATTGTCGAACTAATGACCTGTCGAACTAACGACCAGTCAAACTAATGACCTGTTGACCTAGAACCATGTCAACCTTTTCCTATGTCGACCTAGACCCATGTTGACCTTTTCTCATGTCGACCTAATGGTGTCGACCTAATGACTGTCTACCATGATGCTGTAGACCAAATGTCTGCATCTCAATTCGGTACAGGTCGCTAATTTGAGAAAATGCAAATCGATTATCACCCGACTGCGCGCGCTGCGTTTACGTTGCCCATGCGTGGGGTCATATTGAGCATGAAAATGGGAACGATTAACAATCACATACCAGACGTAATTTGACTGACAGGAAGGCGGCATTTGTGGGCAGAAACGTGACATTTTCTGGTTGTGTGTGAAAAAACCGCAGGCATGCGCAGGTTTCATGACTTTCCTTTGCTTCTGTTCTTCTTTGAGTTGTGTTTGTTACATTTAATGACATTTACCGCAGAAAACATGCCATAACCACATTATTAATATCGCCATTAAATATAACGAAATGGGAATAACTTCGGAACAGGGCGGGAATCTGCTCCCACGCATGTACGTAACACGTATACATAACACGTATACATGGCAGTAACGCTGTAACACGGTGACATTCCATTAATAATGTAAGTAGCCTGACATAAGAGGCCTGCCGCGGACTGAAATGAATAAAGACAATTTTCTCCCAGAGTAAACACACATTTTGTCATTTCATTTATTTCCTGCGGATAATTTGTGTTTGGGGGGAGCGTAATCATGTCACAATTATACTGTATAACAGAACCTAAATAGAAGACAAACACGGGATCAGAGACCAGCGCGCGGCGAGCACCAACGCCGGAGATTAGAGCAGAATAACACATCAGGTAGTGCAATCTCTTATCCAGAAAAGATTACCAGGACGAATCAGTGTTTGCTGGATAGGAATGGGGGGCAGCGTATAAAGCAGCTCTGGTAATGGACAGTGATGTATTTATAATGTATGTGTCAGTGTACTGTGCTCAAGTATTTCACGCGATGTCTGAATGAGAGGAGGCGGTGATGGAAAGCAGGATACATAATCCATAGCAATAATGGGTACTTCTTTACTTTCACGGCGCCAGCATGGCGCCGCGCGTACTTCCGGGTTACGCTCGCCACTAATTAAGTAAAATAAACTAAGTTAACGCCATGCCAACATGGATAGTTCATACCTCCACTATCGATGTTGGCATGGAGTTGATTTTAATTAGCGTGGCGAGCGTAGCGAGCCACCGAGCCCGCAGCGTGGGCGAGCGAAGCGAGCCCCGCAAGGGGACTCTGACGCGCGGCGCCATGCTGGCGCCGTGAAAGTACAGAAGTACCCAATAATGTAAGAAAGGAATAATAGTAGTGTGATAAGGAATCACATACTCTGTATGGGCATAGTTACCTCCCCTCCTGCATTCTGCAGGAGACTCCCTGATATAGCAACAATCTCCCTCTCTCCCTCATTAGTCTAGCAATCTCCCTCATGTCCCCTAGCCCACATTACACTGTTACATCATAGTTACCTCCCCTCCTGCATTCTGCAGGAGACTCCCTGATATAGCAGCAATCTCCCTCATTAGTCTAGCAATCTCCCTCATGTCACCTAGCCCACATTACACTGTTACATCATAGTTACCTCCCCTCCTGCATTCTGCAGGAGACTCCCTGACATAGCAGCAATCTCCCTCTCTCCCTCATTAGTCTAGCAATCTCCCTCATGTCACCTAGCCCACATTACACTGTTACATCATAGTTACCTCCCCTCCTGCATTCTGCAGGAGACTCCCTGATATAGCAGCAATCTCCCTCTTTCCCTCATTAGTCTAGCAATCTCCCTCATGTCACCTAGCCCACATTACACTGTGACACCATAGTTACCTCCCCTCCTGCATTCTGCAGGAGACTCTCTAAAATAGCAGCAATCTCCCTCTCTCCCTCATTAGTCTAGCAATCTCCCTCATGTCACCTAGCCCACATTACACTGTTACATCATAGTTACCTCCCCTCCTGCATTCTGCAGAAGACTCCCTGATATAGCAGCAATCTCCCTCTCTCCCTCATTAGTCTAGCAATCTCCCTCATGTCACCCAGCCCACATTACACTGTTACATCAGTTACCTCCCCTCCTGCATTCTGCAGGAGACTCCCTGATATAGCAGCAATCTCCCTCTCTCCCTCATTAGTCTAGCAATCTCCCTCATGTCACCTATCCCACATTACAGTGTTACATCATAGTTACCTCCCCTCCTGCATTCTGCAGGAGACTCCCTGATATAGCAGCAATCTCCCTCTCTCCCTCATTAGTCTAGCAATCTCCCTCATGTCACCTAGCCCATATTACAATGTTACATCATAGTTACCTCCCCTCCTGCATTCTGCAGGAGACTCCCTGATATAGCAGCAATCTCCCTCTCTCCCTCATTAGTCTAGCAATCTCCCTCATGTCACCTAGCCCACATTACACTGTTACAGCATAGTTACCTCCCCTCCTGCATTCTGCAGGAGACTCCCTGATATAGCAGCAATCCCCCACTCTCCCTCATTAGTCTAGCAATCTCCCTCATGTCACCTAGCCCACATTACACTGTTACAGCATACTGTAGTTACCTCCCCTCCTGCATTCTGCAGGAGACTCCCTGATATAGCAGCAATCTCCCTCTCTCCCTCATTAGTCTAGCAATCTCCCTCATGTCACCTAGCCCACATTACACTGTTACAGCATAGTTACCTCCCCTCCTGCATTCTGCAGGAGACTCCCTGATATAGCAGCAATCGCCCTCTCTCCCTCATTAGTCTAGCAATCACCCTCATGTCACCTAGCCCACATTACATTGTTATATCATAGTTACCTCCCCTCCTGCATTCTGCAGGAGACTCCCTGACATAACACCAATCTCCCTCTCTCCCTCATTAGTCTAGCAATCTCCCTCATGTCACCTAGCCCACATTACACTGTTACAGCATAGTTACCTCCCCTCCTGCATTCTGCAGGAGACTCCCTGATATAGCAGCAATCCCCCACTCTCCCTCATTAGTCTAGCAATCTCCCTCATGTCACCTAGCCCACATTACACTGTTACATCATAGTTACCTCCCCTCCTGCATTCTGCAGGATACTCCCTGACATAGCAGCAATCTCCCTCTCTCCCTCATTAGTCTAGCAATCACCCTCATGTCACCTAGCCCACATTACATTGTTATATCATAGTTACCTCCCCTCCTGCATTCTGCAGGAGACTCCCTGACATAACACCAATCTCCCTCTCTCCCTCATTAGTCTAGCAATCTCCCTCATGTCACCTAGCCCACATTACACTGTTACACCATAGTTACCTCCCCTCCTGCATTCTGCAGGAGACTCCCTGACATAGCAGCAACCTCCCTCTCTCCCTCATCAGTCTAGCAATCTACCTCATTTCACCTAGCCCACATTACACTGTTACATCATAGTTACCTCCCCTCCTGCATTCTGCAGGAGACTCCCTGACATAGCAGCAATCTCCCTCTCTCCCTCATTAGTCTAGCAATCTCCATCATGTCACCTAGCCCACATTACACTGTTACATCATAGTTACCTCCCCTCCTGCATTCTGCAGGAGACTCCCTGATATAGCAGCAATCTCCCTCTCTCCCTCATTAGTCTAGCAATCTCCCTCATGTCACCCAGCCCACATTACACTGTTACATCAGTTACCTCCCCTCCTGCATTCTGCAGGAGACTCCCTGATATAGCAGCAATCTCCCTCTCTCCCTCATTAGTCTAGCAATCTCCCTCATGTCACCTATCCCACATTACAGTGTTACATCATAGTTACCTCCCCTCCTGCATTCTGCAGGAGACTCCCTGATATAGCAGCAATCTCCCTCTCTCCCTCATTAGTCTAGCAATCTCCCTCATGTCACCTAGCCCATATTACAATGTTACATCATAGTTACCTCCCCTCCTGCATTCTGCAGGAGACTCCCTGATATAGCAGCAATCTCCCTCTCTCCCTCATTAGTCTAGCAATCTCCCTCATGTCACCTAGCCCACATTACACTGTTACAGCATAGTTACCTCCCCTCCTGCATTCTGCAGGAGACTCCCTGATATAGCAGCAATCCCCCACTCTCCCTCATTAGTCTAGCAATCTCCCTCATGTCACCTAGCCCACATTACACTGTTACAGCATAGTTACCTCCCCTCCTGCATTCTGCAGGAGACTCCCTGATATAGCAGCAATCTCCCTCTCTCCCTCATTAGTCTAGCAATCTCCCTCATGTCACCTAGCCCACATTACACTGTTACAGCATAGTTACCTCCCCTCCTGCATTCTGCAGGAGACTCCCTGATATAGCAGCAATCGCCCTCTCTCCCTCATTAGTCTAGCAATCTCCCTCATGTCACCTAGCCCACATTACACTGTTACATCATAGTTACCTCCCCTCCTGCATTCTGCAGGATACTCCCTGACATAGCAGCAATCTCCCTCTCTCTCCATCATTAGTCTAGCAATCACCCTCATGTCACCTAGCCCACATTACATTGTTATATCATAGTTACCTCCCCTCCTGCATTCTGCAGGAGACTCCCTGACATAACACCAATCTCCCTCTCTCCCTCATTAGTCTAGCAATCTCCCTCATGTCACCTAGCCCACATTACACTGTTACACCATAGTTACCTCCCCTCCTGCATTCTGCAGGAGACTCCCTGACATAGCAGCAACCTCCCTCTCTCCCTCATTAGTCTAGCAATCTACCTCATTTCACCTAGCCCACATTACACTGTTACATCATAGTTACCTCCCCTCCTGCATTTTGCAGGAGACTCCCTGACATAGCAGCAATCTCCCTCTCTCCCTCATTAGTCTAGCAATCTGCCTCATGTCACCTAGCCCACATTACACTGTTACATCATAGTTACCTCCCCTCCTGCATTCTGCAGGAGACTTCCTGACATAGCAGCAATCTTCCTCTCTCCCTCATTAGTCTAGCAATCTCCCTCATTTCACCTAGCCCACATTACACTGTTACATTTTTGGGAAGAAAAGGGGAAAAAAGGAATGAGAGACAGATACATTTACATTGAATCATTAGCACCATTTCCCATCACTTTACCAAGTACAGTATAGTATATCTTACTAACTGCTTTGGGGCTCATCTGCATTTGGATATAAGTCATTTTAAAAGATTCCTCTCAGACACACCTACGCTTCTAGGTGTCACATTCACAATCTCTCCATATATGGAACTAGACATGCCCTTTGGGTGAAGCATGACACGCCCCCTCAATGGGGCGCCTTGCAAAATACCAACTACAATCTCCCAGAAACTAGTTTTCAAAAGTAGGCAAGTATGACTCTGGATAAGATAAGGTCATGGTCTTTATTTTGTAGCAGGTAAACATTGCAGCATAGAGGTGTCACAGCATAGTACAAACTCCTCAGTATGGGGGTTATTCTGGTTCACTCCTTCTTGCAAACTCCTTCTCAAATTGACAAAACCATGGTACACTGCAGGTGGGGCAGATGTTACATGTGCAGAGAGAATTAGATTTGGGTGGGGTTTTACTTCAAAGTGAGATCTATATTGCAGTGTAAAAATAAAGCAGCCAGTATTTACCCTGCACAGAAACAAAATACCTCACCCAAATCTAATTCTCTCTGCACATTTTACATCTTCCCCCTTCAGTGCAGCATGGTTTTGTCCAAGAGGGAATTTGCCAGGAGTGAATTAGAATAAATGGGCCTATACATAGAAATATCCTTCTAGGGACTGTTTATGAACTATAGAGACCAAAAATAGAATCTGGTATTTTTTGTCCATTTTTCTGTCTGCTCGTTCCTTCTGGCATCCTGCAAAAACTACTGGATGAATCTGGATATAGCTTAGTGCATACTGTACCTCTGAACCAGTGGCGTAACAATAGAGGGTGCATGGGATGCAGTTGCTATGGGGCCCAGTGGCTGGGGGCGGGGGGGGGGGGGCTGGGGCCAAGCTAACAATCCCTGCACCCTTTTAATTTTTTAAATAATGCTGCGGGCAATGGCAGGCTGACAGCGCTGCTGTCCTGTGTCCCAGGAACAGCGCAGCTCTGTACAAGCAAAGTGATAGTCCAGACTCCAACTCGTCATGCCTTGGTCTCTCCTCCTCCTCTGTTCTGGGGCTCAGCGCCACTCTAGTGACCAGCCCCAGCACATTCTTCAGAAGCGCCTGTGCACTGCACAGTTTACGGGGCTGATGTGCTGTTTGGAGAGAGCGGCGCGGTGATGCTGACTCGGGAGTGCCGGCACTTGTGCAGCTACCGGCTCATGATGCAGAGACCTGGCGCGGCATAGCGGAGACCCAGCAGGGTGAATACTCGTGGAGAGGACACACACCGTGCTGCCAGAGGTAGCATCATCTGTGCTGGGAGGGTACACAGTGGCAACTTTACTGGATATGGGGGGGGGGGGGGGGGGTGTAATTAAAAAGTACACAGAGGCACCTGTAAGTAATGGGGGTAAATTAGCAGGTACACAGCACCATCTCTCTCCTGTACTTTCTCTTTCTCTCTCTCCCGACACTCTCTCTCTCTCTCTCTCTCTTTCTCTTCCCGATGTCCACTATGACAGTCTTTCTTTCTTTTTTTTCTGCCCCCTCCATGGGCATTATAATTACAATGGGGGTCCCCGTCCAAGATTTTGCTATGAAGCCCACATTGTTCTAGTTACGCCTCTGCTCTGAACTATGGCCTCCTGTGAGTCCAGAGAGAAAAGGGGCAGAGCCCATGAGAGAGGTGGGCATGACCTTTTCTGGGCGTGGCCTAGGACAGCGGTCTCCACCATCGTCATTTCTGTGGCGTGATCAGTGTTTCCCGAGCAGGTGGGCAGCCCCTGGCTCCCCTCCCTGCACTGAGAGATACTGTGTGCATCAGTGACTCCCCCACGATAATACATCTGCAATGGCCATGCCCACTTATACACTTATTTGTGTAGCCCCACTCCTGGCTCCACCCTTTCAACGGCCTGGCCACTGGCCCCCCTACCTCCTGGAGCTGGCTGGCCTCTCCCCTAGAGGGCAGCCTCAAAGTCGCCAACCCGGGTATTTTTGTGTTAATCCCTGAAAGAAAACTTCAAAAACTGTATTGTTTGTATTACATAATCATGGGTCTGGGGTCTACACTCCTGGTCCCATACCCTCCAACATCTGAAGAGCAGAAACCGGTACAAATTTGGAAAGGGGCATGGCTACAGGTGGGTGTGGTTTACTATACTTACAATGGGCAGTTGGAGACCCCAGAAAAAGGTAAGTAAATAAAAAATAATGGTGGAGGGTATGTCCGTGACATTTTGGAGCCATGACCGTTTCACACATTCCCCTTTCCCAAAATGCATGGGGCTTGGCCAGTGTCCCAGGATTTGCGTGGAAGCCCCCAGTATCTTTCTGCAGAGGGAGATAGTAGACAGATTGGGGTGCTCTCATTTTGGGTTACATCAGCTGTGGTCAAGGCTATGGGGGAGAGGGATACCATATATATACTGTAGTATTACATGTTGGGTATTTAGTTCTACCAAAAGCACCATTTTCTCATTGGTGCTCACCTTTTGCTAGGACATGGCACATGGCGATAGTCACACCAGGTCCCCATCTAAAGAGTGCGGCTGCTTGGTTGCTATGGGAAACATCCCAAATGAAATAGAACTCCCATTTTTGCACATTTACCCCTTAGTGTTTTATCACTCATTCCACCCAAAGTTAGTGCGCTTTTAGGACGCCGTCAGCATTTTGGTGCCGGAGTTTGTTCCTAACGCTGACATGCGGCTCAGTATTATATTACAGGGATGCTTGTAGTCCCATAAATCCCCATGAAGTGCCTGATTTTACCGTAATTGTAGAAGGAGGATCAGGCAAATTGTTTCAGGATTACGGAGCGTCTGGATAGTTCCCGAAATTTAATTAACAGCAGAAACGCACATCTTAATTTGCTCTATTTATCATTCATCCCATTCTCAATATATTAATTAGCGTATTACAGAGTAACATTTATGGTGATGCCTGATGAATGAAAAATAAAATGGTGCATTTGTACAGGGCACTTCCAGCCCCGTCTGTGGGATATGTATTTATTTATAATGCAGATGCCGAATGATCAGTCGTCATCTCGCTACCATCAATTGCAGAAGGAGATAATAAAGTGTCGCAAACAATTACTGAACCCGTTCCGATGTGAGGGCACCTTTTTTTTTTCTCCTGCTAACACTTTTGAAATGATAAATTGGATATAAAGTATACCCTATAGGTAATACACAACCCGAAGAATAGAAAGGGCCATTAATTGGGACAATTCAATGAAAATAATGAAAAAAAGAAATAATATAGGCCCTTATTCCGATCTGATCGCAGCAAAAATGTGTTCTCAAAATGGGCAAAACCATGTGCACTGCAGGTGGGGCAGATGCAACAGGTGCAGAGAGAGTTACATTTGGGTGTGTTATTTTGTTTCTGTGCAGGGTAAATACCGGCTGCATTATTTTTATACTGCAATTTAGATTTCAGTGTCAACACACCCCACCCAAATTTAACTCTCTCTGCACGTGTTACATCTGCCCCACCTGCAGTGCACATGGTTTTGCCCATTTTGAGTACAAATTTGTACTGCGATCAGATCTGAATAAGGGCCTTAATTCAACCACAATTCCTTAATATTGCTTGCCTGAGCTCCCAGAATGCCCTAGACATAGGCAAATTAGGCAAATATCTAGGACATGCATTCCAAGCCTAGGCTGCCTCAGGTTGAGAGCAGTGGCGGTTTGTGGGCACCTGACGGGCACCACTTGGGCACGGAATGGGGAGGAAACAGCAGTTCTTACATCTGTACCGCTGACTCTACAGCTTACATCTGCCATCAGGGCCACCGACAGGGGGGTGCCCTGGGTTACAGCTGTCCTGGGCCTCGGCCTCTGGAGGCCCCGGTCACTGGCTCTCTGATGCATAGGAAATCCTGCTGAAATTTCAGTCTGTGTACCGGCAATCCCACATACATTATGGTTTCAGATGCAAATATATGTATTATAATGCTCGACCCTTTGCCCATCGAAAGGATTACCCTACCTGGTTTTTAATGTGATATTTTTAATTGTTGACTTTTTTTGAACAATACTGTTTTATCTTGTGAAGAACATTTTTGGAGCCTGCTATTTTCTTGGACTTATCTACAAGGTACAGTATAACTAATGTGGGACATGCTGTGTAGAGGACATTACTATATGATATTATATGTATAAGGGTACTATTACTGTCTGTGTGTAAGGTGCACTACTATTCAGACAAATGTACAGTTTATAAAGGGTACTAATGTATGGTGTAACGTAAATAAGGAGCGATACGGTGTGGTATAATGTGAATAAAGAGCAATGGATGGGACTTTATAGTGTTTAGTGTTACATGGTGAAAAACAGAAGTCTCCTGATTTTATCCTGGATAATACATAATATAAAGCTGTATACACTCATGCGGCTGGTGAGCTGTATGACACCCTGTCCCGCTCAAACTCCCCTCCATCTCCAGTGTGCATGTAACAGTGAGTACAGATGCACCTGCTATCTATCAATAAACCAGCACCATTGGTTAAGTAACTAGGATGTTTGTAGATACATACATAGGCCCTGATTCAGCTTGGCTCGCTAAGCAGCAAAAATCACTGCTTACCGATTGCTGAAATGCCACCCCGCCGAATGCCGACCCTGCGCCGTCGAATCCCCTCGGTACCATGCGTGGGGATGTGTTTGCTGGCTTTGCGCATGTGTACTATGAGCCGCAAGCATGTGCAATATTGTCCGGCCTGTGAAATGGCGGCCATCCGATCAGGTCTGTATACAGTACAGATGGAACAGCTCCCACTGGAGCTGCTCCTGGCGATTCTATTGCGATTTGCCAGCCGCCACCAGTCGCCAGAAGGGGGCACATGCGCACGAGACGCTCGCACAATCCGTTCTGGTGGAGCACGCTGCCACCCTCCACTGGCTCCCCCGTAGCTGCCTGCACTCGCCCTGCCCATCTTCCTGAAGCGAAGACAGGCAGGGAAACTGCTCCCTGCCAGCGTGCTGACGGGTACGGGCGTGCGTGTGAGACACTTGCGCGGCAAAGCTCCTGTCCACCAGCGTGTGCCAGCTCCGTAGATCTGGCGATTCCTCAGGCTGGCGGACGGGCGCTCCATCTGTAGTTCTAAATTGAAAATGCTCAATTCAAGATTAAACAGCTCAGAGCATAAAGTATTTTTCCGGTATCAGAACACAACCCCCCACCTCCACCCCAACAGTCCAGGTTTTCAGGAAATTAATGTTTAAGCCCACCTGACTTACTTAGCACTTTAACCATTTTTATTTGACTACCTGGATCAGGGGGATGCAGTTAAAATCCTGGCGGTCGGGATCCCGGCGTTCAGAATCCCGACGCCGGAATCCCGACCGCCGAAATGCCGACACATTCTCCCTCCTGGGATGTCCATGACACCCCTGGAGGGAGAATAAATTAGCGTGCCGAGCGTAGCGAGGCACCGGGCCCGCTGCGTGGCGAGCGCAGCGAGCCCGCAAGGGGGGGCGATCCACGTCCCCCCCTTGTCGGCATTTCGGCTGTCGGGATTCCGGCGTCGGGATTCTGAACGCCGGGATCCCGACCGCTGGGATTCAATACTGAATCCGGATCAGGGGTGCTTTAAGAGAGGTGCAGGCCCATGTGCAGCTCCTCCGGCCGGGTCCCCTCCTCTCTGCCGGAAGCAGCGCCCATTATACACACGCCATTGACCTGAATATCCTTTTTCCCCGGGTGACACTCCAGGATATCAGGAACCTGCAGGACAGTGCATTTTAGTTCGGCGTTCCAACGTTTGGGTTGAGTCGTTCGCTAACGAAGTCAGAATGCAGATATATAGGACGGGGCTCTGGCAGCGGCTGATGGGCGAGAGGAAAAGGATCCCATTGATTTGTCACATTTCCATTCTGTTGGCAGCGGAGATGAAATGTAGCGCCAGCGAGTTCAAGGCGTATTCATATTGCAGTCATGTTCATCTCCCTGTCACATTTATATAAAAAAAATATGCTATAAATTATTGAAGTATTTTACAGCACTGAGGTGAATAAGGAGCAGGAAGAAAGAGAAGGAGAAAGAGACCGGTTCTGAGAATAAGAACATTTACAAAGAGTCCCATCCACCAGCCGATTTCACAGTCTAAATCAGATACAGCAGGGCTCCCGGAACGTGGCGGCGATGCGGAGAGCAGCGTTATTTTACATATCCGTGGCCGCTGCTCTCCGCTCTGACTCTGACAGATGAGGGGAATTCAATCCTTCTTTGAGTAGGTTTATCTCTGGGAAACATGAATACCTTCATCAGAGCTCACTGCACCTTTCAGGTGAACGGCTGTGTTTCCTCACAGATAAGGTGCTGTGTGTGTAATTAGAAAACACGTCTCTGGGACAGGCAAATCCTTCAGGTGCAGTGTGCTGAGCGCAGTTACTCAAAGCGCCAGCAGGTGGTGGTGTTGTACCTTCGACTCCACAAATACACAGCAATTGGTTCGAATTTACTTTATATACAGTATACTGTTTGCCTGTGTGTTTGTATACACAGTATATTAAGGATGAGTGGGCTTGGTTTTCTGAAAACCTGAACCCACCCAAATATCAGGGATCTGAGGGAATCCTAGGCCCACTATGTTTGGATTCCAAAACAAGACAAAAAGTCAGCATCGCATCGTTAGATCTTGTGGGTTTTAAATTCAATATTAGTCCCTGCGACCTTGGTTTAGGCGTCATTTCATACAGGGCTGCTGTAGAGGTGTGTGCTAATGTAGTACTGTACCCCTGGTGCTGGGACAGCTCCCCTACTTCCAGCACCGGAGCAGCAGCATCATGGGCCCCATACATCAGCAATCACAATTTATGGATTTTCAGATTTTGGGATATTTTGGCCAGATAAATGGATTTTCAGATCTATCCGACTTTGCCCACACATTACAGATTTTTTCAGTGATCGGCAGATTTTTCCATCTAAAGATTGCATCTTCATATCTGGAAATTGCCCCAATCGATTGTCATTTCAGCTGTTCATAATGTAAATAGATGAAGAAGACGAATTGGGAATGCCCACACATCTAAAAAGATCTGCAGATATTACCAGATTATTAAACATGTTTAAAAACCTGATTAAGCAATCGATTGGCGATTGTGATTGGGATTGCCAAAAGGGGGAGCCCACACATCTAAAATTAATTGTGGCAATCATCTCTATATCTGAAAATTGTCACAATTAATTGCTGATGTATGGGGCCCTTTAGTTCTAGGGCTTTGTGTTGTAGTTATAGTAGTTGTGCCACGTTTAGGTTGTGTTAGGCTCTGCATGTGTCTGGTGTTTCTGTCTGCTTACAGGGAACTGAGGGGCCCAGTACAAGAGTGAGGATGGTGAGTATCATCTTGTCCCTCTGTGTGTCTGTCTCTTCCTATCACCCTTCCTTCTTTCTTAAGGGGGTACATGGACCTTGCACCCACCTGCAAGGTTAATAACTCACCTAGGTGCGCAAGTGTCAATAGGTGACATTCCGGGCTCTAAGGCCATGCCCCGATGATGACATTTCCAGGAGCCCGAAGAATGCCTCTGTACAGACGTCACGGGAAGGAGGGCGCATCGGTCTGGTCTAAGGAGGAACGTGCTCGTGACCACTCCTTCCTCCTAGGTATTCAGGTCTGGGTGCCGGAGTTTTCCAGGACCGTAGTTCGTCACGGCCTGAAGTTGAGAGGGTGCGGTGCCAGGTGAGTGGTCCGGTTACGCCTGCACTGCAGCAGGCACCACACCGCACCTCCCCTACCTCCCTCTTACACTCTGACAGTGCATACATCACCACCTCACTGACAGCAGCACATAACTCCTTCACTGCTGCTGTCAGTAAGGCGGGATGTGCTGCTATCAGTGAGGCGGGATGTGCTGCTATCTGTGAGGCGGGGATTTGCTGCTGTCAGTGAGGCGAGGATGTGCTGCTGTCAGTGAGGCGAGGATGTGCTGCTGTCAATGAGGTGGGGATGTGCTGCTGTCAGTGAGATGGGGATGTGCTGCTGTCAGTGAGGCGGGGATGTGCTGCTATCAGTGAGGCGGGATGTGCTGCTATCAGTAAGGCGGGATGTGCTGCTGTCAGTGAGGCGGGATGTGCTGCTATCTGTGAGGCGGGGATTTGCTGCTGTCAGTGAGGCGAGGATGTGCTGCTGTCAATGAGGTGGGGATGTGCTGCTGTCAGTGAGATGGGGATGTGCTGCTGTCAGTAAGGCGGGATGTGCTGCTGTCAGTAAGGCGGGATGTGCTGCTGTCAGTGAGGCGGGATGTGCTGCTATCTGTGAGGCGGGGATTTTCTGTCAGTGAGGTGAGGATGTGCTGCTGTCAGTGAGGTGGGGATTTGCTGCTGTCAGTGAGGCGAGGATGTGCTGCTATCTGTGAGGCGGGGATTTGCTGCTGTCAGTGAGGCGAGGATGTGCTGCTGTCAGTGAGATGGGGATGTGCTGCTGTCAGTAAGGCGGGATGTGCTGCTATCAGTGAGGCGGGGATGTGCTGCTATCAGTGAGGCGGGGATGTGCTGCTATCAGTGAGGCGGGATGTGCTGCTGTCAGTGAGGTGATGATGTGCTGCTATCAGTGAGGTGGTGATGTGCTGCTGTCAGTGAGATGGGGATGTGCTGCTGTCAATGAGGTGAGGATGTGCTGCTGTCAGTGAGGCGGGGATGTGCTGCTATCAGTGAGGCGGGGATGTGCTGCTGTCAATGAGGTGAGGATGTGCTGCTGTCAGTGAGGCGGGGATGTGCTGCTATCAGTGAGGCGGGATGTGCTGCTATCTGTGAGGCGGGATGTGCTGCTATCAGTGAGGCGGGGATTTGCTGCTGTCAGTGAGGCGGGGATTTGCTGCTGTCAGTGAGGTGAGGATGTGCTGCTGTGCGTGAGGCGGGGATGTGCTGCTGTCAGTGAGGTGGGGATGTGCTGCTGTCAGTGAGGCGGGGATGTGCTGCTATCAGTGAGGCGGGATGTGCTGCTATCAGTGAGGCGGGATGTGCTGCTATCAATGAGGTGGGGATGTGCTGCTATCAGTGAGGCGGGGATGTGCTGCTGTCAGTGAGGCAGGGATGTGCTGCTATGAATGAGGTGGGGATTTGCTGCTGTCAGTGAGGTGGGGATGTGCTGCTATAAGTGAGGCGAGGATGTGCTGCTGTCAGTGAGGTGGGGATGTGCTGCTGTCAGTGAAGCGGGGATGTGCTGCTGTCAGTAAAGGAGTTTTATGCTGCTGTCAGTGAGGCGGGATGTGCTGCTATCAGTGAGGCGGGATGTGCTGCTATCAGTGAGGCGGGATGTGCTGCTATCAGTGAGGCGGGATGTGCTGCTATCAGTGAGGCGGGGATGTGCTGCTATCAATGAGGTGGGGATGTGCTGCTATCAGTGAGGCGGGGATGTGCTGCTATCAGTGAGGCGGGGATGTGCTGCTGTCCGTGAGGTGGGGATGTGCTGCTGTCAGTGAGGTGGTAATGTGCTGCTGTCAGTGAGGCGAGGATGTGCTGCTGTCAGTGAGGGGGGGATGTGCTGCTGTCAGTGAGGCGGGGATGTGCTGCTGTCAGTGAGGTGGGGATGTGCTGCTGTACAGTCATTACTAACTGTCATGTTTCCCAGACAATCTAGCTGGGGGAAAGGTGTAGTCATTACTAACTAACATTTCCCAGATCACCTAACTGGGGCACAGGGGCAGTCATTACTAACATTCACATTTCGAAGACCTCCTAGCTGGGGCACAGATGCAGTCATTACTAGGAATGTTTAGTGGCTACTTTTTGTGTTTCGGGTCTGTGTTTTGGATCTGTATTTAAAAAAAACATTAATTTCCTCTGATTTCCATTCAAGGTTGCACCGTGGTACTGTAGCTGGATGACTATGCTAAGTGACACATGTTGGTGACACAAACATGTGGCACATCTAGGAGTGGCACTGCAGCGGCAGACAGGGTGGTAGTTTGAAAAAACTAGGCCCCACAGAGCATATAATGGCAAAAAAGAGGTGCAAGATGGAATTGTCCTTGGGCCCTCCCACTCACCCCTATGATGCGTAACTAGGACATGCCAAACCAATCATTTCAGCAACAGGGTCTGACACACAACCGTGGCTTAAATTATTGGTTTGTTTGGGCCCCCACAAAATAAGAAGCAATTCATCTCAGAGGCACGATGTCGTCCTCATCCTCAGATTCCTCACCCCCTTCAGTATGTACATCCTCATCCTCACAGATGATCAGTTTGTCCCGCTACACTCCACAATCTCTGTTGTCTCTGGAGGCAATTGCTGGTCTTGAAGAATTGATCATTTAGTTTGATGAACATCATCTTCTCCACATTTTCGGAAACAACCTCCTTCGCCGCTCACTGACCAGGTTCCCGGCTGCGCTAAAAACTCTTTCAGAGTACACAGTGGACGGGGGACAACTCAGGTACAATAGAGCCATTTTTTACAGGGGTCTCCTAAACTGAATTTTTTTTCCTGCCAGTACAGGTATGGACTGTCTGACGTGACTACTTGGATGCTGTCACCAAAGTAATCCTCCACCATTTTTTCAATGGTGACAGCATCCAATGCAGCGACAGTAGACCTGTCAGAAATTGTTGGCAGGTCCTTCAGTCTGGACCAGATGTCCAAACTCCCTCCTGCCTACCCTGCATCCCCACCAGCGGTTTGTTTGGGAAACGCAGCTGTTTCCTCACAGGCACAGGTGTGAGAGAAAACGAAGGAAGAGTTGGGGTCGTGTCACGGTCCCCTTCAGATGACAATCTCCTGACCAGCAGGTCTTTGCACCTTTGTAGATTTCTGTCCGCTGGAAACAGAGACACAACATACACTTTGAACCGAGGATCGAGCACGGTGGCCAGAATGTATTCCTCTGACTTTAACAGACTGACCACCCTCGAATCCTGGCAAAGCGTATGGAGGGCTTCATCCACAAGAGCGACGTGCTTTGCGGAATCGCTCCGCTTTAGCTCCTCCTTCACTTTCTCCAGCTGCTTCTGCAACCGCCTGATCAGGGGAATCACCTGACTCAAGCTGGCAGTGTCGGAACTGACTTCACGTGTGGCTAGTTCAAACGGCTGGAGAACCTTGCACAACACGGAAATCAGCTTCCACTGCGCTTGAGTCAGGTACAGCCCCGCTCCTCTGCCTATGTCGTAGGTGGCCGTGTAGGCTTGAATGGCCTTTTGCTGCTCCTCCATCCTCTGCAGCATATAGAGGGTGGAGTTCTACCACATCACAACCTCTTGTTGAAGGTGATGGCAGGATATGTCCTGGAGGGATTGATGGTGCTCCAGTCTTCGGCAGGCAGTGGCAAAATGGCTAAAGTGTCCCACAATTTTGCGGGCCGCTGCACGCCCCTGTTACTTTTAAGAAAATGCTGCACCACCAAATTTATTGTGTGGGCAAAACATGGCACATGTTGGAAATTGCCCATATGTTACTGGCGTTGACTGATACCGCAAAGCCCCAGGAGAGTCTAAGTGGGGTAAGCCACTGTGAGATGATTTCCCTCAGTTCTCTAATAGGTTATTGGCATTGTGCCTCTTAGTAAAACTGGTGATACACAGCATAGCCTGCCTTGGAACGAGCTTGCATGCAGGAGATGCAGCTGCTGTTGCTGCTAAAGGCGATGCATCTACCCAGTGGGCTGTCACAGTCAAATAGTTCTTAGTTTTGCCCTGTAAAACTTGTCCACATGTCCGTAGTTGAGTGAACAGTGGGTACAACCCCATTTTTAAGAACACTGAGGACACTTTTTCGGACGTCTCTTTACATTCTGGGTATCGCCTGCCTAGTGAAGTGGAATCTAGATGGGATTTGGTACCGGGGACACAATACCTTCATCAATCATCAAAATCGCACTCTACCAATGGCGGACACTGGACGCACACATATAACACCCACATGTCAGAGCCACAGTTATCTGCTTTGCCATAGCACCTCTGTCATACTCCGTGTTCATCCGAAAGGACTGTTGGACAGTCAATTGCTTAGTGAAAGATGTAGCAGTGTTCCGATTTCCCTTCTGGGATGATGAACGACTCCCAGCAGCATCAGCAGCAGTAGGCGCAGCGCTGCAGGATCCTCCAGAGGAATCCCAGATAGAAGAGGAGTAAAGGTGCCCATACATGTTACAATTATTGTATCCAATATTGTATACAATATCTCATCAAATCTTGGTTTTGCGATGAGATGAGATCTAGTACAAAAAGTATGTGCAGCACATACTTTTTGTACTAGATTTCATCTCATCATAAAACCGAGATTCGATGAGATGTGATATTGTATACAATATTGGATACAATAATTGTAATGGGCACCTTCAGTCATGGTGGTGACATGGCCTGCAGGACTCCCAGCGATCAGGATCGAGGAGGAAATTGACGAGGAGGGAGTTACTGGTGTGCTTTTCAGGCACTTGGATACAACAGGAGGACCAAGGGATTTAGGTGTCCCTGGACTGCTGGCAGTCCTAACCACAGTTCCTGATCTAAACACAGAATTATGAACGGTCTTCAGGTGACGTATAAGGGAGTATGTCCCTAGGTGGGCAATATCCTTATCGCAACATTACATACGCTACATATGGCGAGACAATTTCTGTCCAGATCTGGATAAAAATAATTCCACACCAAAGAGATAGATTTTTTGGTCTTCTGCCCAGGCATGGTGATGGGCTTTTTCATCCCATGGACAACAACTGTCTCGCCCGGTGCCTCATGTAAGCAAACCACATCACCATCAGCATCCTTCTGGTGTACAACATTGACACCTTCAATCTCACATTCAGGAACTGCACTTCCAGCATATGCAGAGGGCGTGCCATAAATGGTGGAAGGAGCCACCTCTTCCCGTACAGTGATGGGAAGGTTCGGCATCACAACCACCAACACACTTGGAGAAGTATTCAATGTTTTTTGAGAGTCTGGCTCACCGCTCACTGTTCTGTGTCCCTGTGATCTCGCTGAAGTGCTCACCACTTTTTCTTATCTCCTCATTTCTGACTTCCTCAGTATTCAACGTGTGGCTAGCTCACTGACCCCTTTTGCGAACTTAGCATAATTATGCGAGTTCAAATGGGAGAGCTGTAACTGGAGAAATCTGTTATCTCCTGCTCTCCACGTGAGCTGGTCAGACTGGGATATTGTCAGCAGCGTGTTCCTCACATTTGTGGACTTGTATTTTTTGACAAAGGTTTAGAAAGGTAAATTTTACAACAAATGGCTGTGTGACTATTTTAATTGGGTTTGTGCAGACGGGTGTATTTTGTTCTGTTTGGCCTTTATCCTTGTGTTGTGCTTTTAGCATTGTTTCTTTGCCCTGTGTTTTAATTAAATTTATTTAAATTTTTATAATTGTTAGCGTGTTTAAAAGCCTGTTTGGGGGTTAGGTGAGGAAGAAGAGAGGAAGCATGGGAAATTACTAGGAGCATTCCAAAATGATTTCTTATTGGTTACCATTAAAATAACTTATTAAATTCCAAATAAATTACAGCATTATGGCACTTGCAAGAAATACATTAGAGTACATTTTTTTTAATTTATAAGCCATAAAAAACAAAAAAAATAACAACTTTAACAAAGATAGCCCTACAGTTCACCTAAAAAAGATGCCGAGGGAAAAATGGAGAACATCTTTAAAAAAAGAAACCAGCAGGACTCGCAATTTGTGCATTGAATACACTTTTGGAGAGAGACACTAAAATCCCCATTGAACAGACATGGGGAGAAGTGCAGGGTGAACGGAGTTAGCTTCGCAAAATATTTTTGGAGAAGCAACAGAGCTGAATACAGGGAAGCACAAAATAGGAGAGAAAAGTTCACTACTCTCCAAAAAACATGCACACTCACCGTTATTTACAGCGACATAGGAGCATTGAATACATGCCTTGGACTCTCCTTGGGGATTTGTGATAGTGGGGAAGGAGGAAGAAGGCTTAGATTGTCGTGTGAAGCTGAACCACTAGTCATGAACTAGTTCCTTGCCACTCCTTGTGGTAAATGGCATATTGGCAAACTTACATTTCTCTTTAAAAGATTTACATTTTTTTTCTTTGTGTTACTGAACTTAGGTATTTTGGATTTTACATTCATTCTACGATGACATTGGGCATCGGCCTTTGCAGACAATGTTGATGGCATTTCTTGTTCTTTTTTCACTATTTTATACTCCAAGTTTTGGTTAATCTTTAAAGGCAGTATCACTGGACTGGACTTATGCAGCAGTACCAATGGACTTTAACATCAGTGCCACTGGACTTGACTTATGCCTCATCACTGGACTATACAGCACTATCCCTGGACTGGAAGGTCGGGTGGCAGTACGGCAGGCAGCCAGGAGGGGTTGACTCTTCACTCTCCGTGTCTGAAGTGAAGATGGCACCCGGCCACCCACCCCTTAGATCCAACAGTGGGATCTCAGGATGTCCCAAAACCCACGCTCCGAGTCTGGGTGGGAATACCCAAACAGGCTCGGAGAGCGAGTTCAGATTGGGGGTGTCTGGGGATATCCGGATTCCCCCCAATCCCAACTCGCTCATCCCTATTCATTACTAACTGTCACATTTTTAAACATTTGCTGCATTCATTCCTAACCAACATTCTACAGATCCACAGGTGGCCTGGGAAACATGGACTGTTGGTAGATCTCAAGGACCTGTTTGGCCACCGTGGTGTAGTGAATCTCTTGATAGAACCAGTTTCAGGGACCGTACTTCACAAAATCCCAGTCATTATGGCGTACAAACCAATGTAAACAGATTAACGGCACAGACCTGTAAGTATAACAGCCTCATACACTGCGATATCACCAGCTTCCCCGCGGGCTGTAAGATCTAACTACCTCACTCTGAAGGGAAGGGCACAGAATAGCTTTTATTTGACTCTTCTGTTTAGAGAAAACTAAATTGCATTGTAGAGAGTTTATTGATATTTTACATATTTAATTTCATTTTGACATAAATGATTAAGAGAATATTATTAGCTCCTCTTTAAGCAGAGATACTGTTCATTAAGTTAACCAGTATTCTGATCGATTATACGATGTCTGTTTCGCCGAGCGCCTGGGTGCTGCTGTTTTCATCTGAAGCTGTTCACGAGTCATTGTGTTTTCGGCAATTTACTCCCATTCCGTACTGCGGAGAAGGAAAAACACTTAGCAAAGTGGATTGCTTTTTTTTTGTTTTTGCTTTTTTTTTTTTTGTACCCAGCAGTTGATTACTTTGCAGTGTTTTATACTTCCCATTATTCCAGCGCCGCATTGTTATATATTTTGTTTTTATTTTTGGATATATATATGTAGTTTTCATATTTAAATGCTGGGCAGGCTTGGTTTGGGTATAGGCTGTACAGGCTTAAGCCTAAGGTGATGTCATGTGACCATATTACACTACTGTATATAATGAAAGGCTAAGGCTGCTCCTTACCATTGCGGGGGGAATTCAGGTGTTTTGTACGTGGCAGCCACTAGATGATACCCTCTGGTGCAATTCAAGTTTTTCGCTGTTCAGCGATGTCATTAATGTAATGTTTCGCCTTTTTTGACGGCAGGGTAACTAGTGTTATATATGAGCAGTGTTTATTATTGACAGTTTATTATGTAACGCAGCAAATTCTGTGGCGCTTTACAATTGGAAAAAAACAGTTTCCAATAACACAAAATTGGGTAATAATACACACTCAGAGGTAGGAGTGCCCTGCTCACAGGCTTACACTCTATAGGGAAATAGGTATTGATACACAAGGATAAAGTTCTTAATGGGTTGTTGTATTATACAACTAGGTGATTCATCGCACCCTGCGGGCGCTCTTCACACCGTCGTGAACATTTGTATATGAGAAATATGATTAGAATTGTATGTAAGATGCCTGTATTGCAACTTCAGTTATAGGTGAAATGTATTAAATAGAGAGCATATGATTTGGAAGGGGGTGTGTATTGTTTTGTTTAATTAAAAAGCGGTTACAGAGTAAGATGTACATTGATAGTGTGCATGGTACAGTGACATTTGTGGGTGGGGGGTGGGGGGCTGTGTGTGCATGTTGTTTAGATGTGTGGGTGCAATAGTATAGTAGGGTGTTTTTGAGTCAGTTTCTCCCTACTGGCGGAGGTCACGACACAGGAAAACAGGAGGCTGGGTAGTGATAGGGGTGTGTGGGCATAAGGGGGACTAAAGAGGAGGGTGGGAGATACTGTGCAGCTTCTGCCAGTGGGTGAGGGTCCAGCGTGGCAGTACAGGAGTACAGGATGGTGGCCCTGAGTCAGTGTCTCCTCCTACTGGGTGGGAAATAGGGTGCATGAGAGCAGGAGGCTGGGCTATGAGGCATGATAGGGGCATGTGGGCAAAACAGTGTCAGCGACTCCCCAGTGGTGGAAGTTACGGTTCAGGAGAGCATGAAGCTGGGTAGTGATAGGGGTGTGTGAGTATACGGGGGACTAAAGAGGGGCTTAGGGGTGCCATGAATTGCGGGAGGGGCGAGGGGGGTGCCGTGAATCAAGGGAGGAAGGGGGCGCAGGTGTCCGCGAATCGCGGGAGAGGGCGGGGGTCCGCAAAGCGTGGGAGGGTGCGTGAATCGCGCGAGGGGGGGTTGCGAATTGCGAGAGGGGGGGTGCGCGGGGGTGGCGTGAATCGTGGGAGGGGTGCGTGAATCGCGGAAGGGGGGGGTGCACGGAGGGTCCATGAAATGCGGGAGGGGGGGCACGGGGCGCGATGAATCACCTAGTTGGTTATATATTCTTGTAGGATGGTAGGATGTTGCTGTCATTCAGAATACATTTACATAAACAGTAATCGTAGCAGTAAAAGATCTGACTTAAAACACCTACAGTAAACCAGAACAGGTGTTGTATATTATACAACGTCTTGGTTGATGATGTCTAGGTTGACGTGCACATAGTTGTCACTGGAAAAAAATTGCCACAATAAAAAATCAACACATAAAGGTCAACACATGTAAATGTTGACATAAGTGTGGCACTTCATTGGTGTCCATGTCGACACATTAGAATGAATATGAAAACATTAAAAAAAAGAAAAATAAATCTTCAAAAACTCATGTCAACCTTTTTCATTGTCGACCATAGCCATTTGCATGTGCCATATAATCCTGGGGTTGCCGTGAATCGCGCGCGTGGGGGAGGGAGGAGGTGAGGGGTGTCCGCGAATCACAGGAGGAGGGGTCGTGGGTGGATGCCGTGAATTGCGGGAGGGGGGGGGGGGCGCGGGGGGGGGGGGTGGGGTGTGCCGCCAGCGGCGTAACTAAGTTTTGGGTGCCCCCCCGCCGCCGCCGCCAAGCACCCCCAATCCCCCGCCGCCCATGCAAACCCCCCCCCCAATCCCCTGCAGCCTTACCTATCGCGCTGGTCCCGGCGGCTCCGTTCTTCTTCTGCTGAGGACCACCACAAAATGGCCGCCCCCATACAGCAGACAGTTTCAGAGAACTGTGTTCTATATGGGGGCGGCCATTTTGTGGTGGTCCTCAGCAGAAGAACGGAGCAGCGAGATAGGTAAGTCTGCGGGGGATTGGGGGGGGATTGGGGGGGGGTGTAACTATAGCACCGCAGCTCCCGGCGCCCCGGAGGGGGGGGGGGGGGAGCGGGACAGCGGTGGTGTTTGTAATGCAGGGCGGGGGGGCTCACCTGCTCCGTTCTGCAGCCTCCAGATGGGGGAACGGGAGCTGGGAGCCCGCTGCCGCCACCGCCACACATGACAGTCCATGGGAGGTGCTGTGTGCTGTCGCGCATGCGCTGCAGCCCTCCCGTGGCCATTTTGGATGTGCGCAAAGTGCCGCGGCCCTGCAAGTCCAGGGGGGGAAGCACGGCCGGCGCGTTTTTCAGGAGTTTTGGGCCGGCCCACCGGGAAATGGTCCGGTTTCCAGGTGGGCCAATCCGCCCCTGCCTGCTTTTAACGGGGCTCACCCAGCGTTTCTATGGACGCACCCACCATTTTTGTTGACATGTCCATGAAACAACGTGTGCCCACACCGGAACGACCCCCAATGTGGGAATGCTCCGTCAAGTAAAAATGCCACCAAAGGCGTTCGCTGCAGGGTTTTCCGACCTCCACCATCAGAGACAGGGGCAAATTTGGACCTGAATGAGCAGGTCTGAATCAGCTTCAGAGTGATAAGTATCCCCCCAGTTAGTGCTATTCTTCTGACCTGGCCCCCCTGCATGACATCATAGTATCATGAGCTTTGGGGGGGGGGGTGTGTGGGGGGTGTGTGGCTGGCACAAGGCGCAGTAATATAGGACGCGGCTCCCATTGTATAGAAGGTAAACGCATCAATTTTGCACCTCCTGCATTCACCTATCAATTTTAAAATTGGTCGTGATCGATGTTGGGCTTCTAGGACTAGAACAAACTTTTACTAACATTTACAACTGAATATTAAAATTCTGTCAGTAAATGGGGGTGTTTTAGCCCTGGAAGCAAGGACATCGGTCACGATCAATTTAAAAAACGTCAAACATCGACCCCAAAATCGATCTTCAGTAAACTCACCCTCATGTTTTTGTTTTCTCATGGAATTTTATTTACAGAACATCATTTTCGACTATTAAGCGTAATTAGTAAAACAATTACGTGGTTTCCGCAGGTGGTCGTGAACTTTTTGCACGTGGCCCTTCATTGCTCCCTGTCCTGCCCCAACCCCACCACATGCCACCATCAGCATCCCACTCTGAAATCTCCCGCTGTTTGCTCATCCCTATATCCAGTTGTGTTTCATTCCAGTGATCTGGGCCACATTTCTAAAGCTGCTGTTCCACGTTCGTCCTGCAGGTGTCGTAACCACAAGGAAAGTGGCATCAGCCATATTGACAGCTCTCCCGACATGTGGCAGCTGTTTCGGAGGCGAGGACGGCAGCTGTGTTACCAGACATTTTGTTTAAACCTCCCTCGTGTTTGTCATGTTCACAGTTTCCGTTAACAGGTCTTTTTGAAAACTTGATGTTGGTAAATAAGCAGAGGCTGAGCAGCATAAAGAGAGACACAGCAGAATTAGTGACACATCTATTCCAACCAGATGCCTCCTGCTCCAGAAGTGATCCGCGTGGCATCCTAGAATGCAGCGTCAGTATTCTCTCCCGCCATTGTACTGGTGTATCTCTAATTGGAGCACAGCATGAAGTGCAGACCGACATCTGGGTCCATGGGGACCCACACACATTGCAGTCATTTAATCGTACTCACCTGCCCATCAGCCCTGCTTGTCAGCTCTGTGCCAGCAGCACATCGTCAAAAATCACAAGGGAAACGGACACTACGGCCATTGCCTGTTGATTCGCGCATGAGCACTAGAGGTGTCCTCAGGAACGCAGTGTGGGTAACATGTTCCTGGAGACCTGTGCAAGCACAATAGATTCTGAATCAATGAAGGAGGCCCAATCAGAGCCTGCTCATGGGTTCCTTCCTCTCTTGAAGCGTCCCTGCACCATTGGGCTGCGTACGGCACTCATGGGGATACACTAACCCCTCGTCACAGAGGCCACAAAATCTCCATCCAATCTCCCCCCCCTAAATGGCTGAGGTATGCCTTCAATTTGGAAAATATATGCTAATGCAACCCCTCTTCCCACCCCCCCAAACAGCAGCAGTCTATAAGTCGCTGCTGCTGTCCTGCTTCCTACGTGGCAGGACCAGTTGGCAATTGCACGTAATTGGTACATTGTGCATATCAGATCTGAATGACCCTCACAGTGCCCCAGACCCCATACATCCTACCATGCCAGTAGGACACAACACTGTTACTCCCCTCCATACTATTTTCTCTGCTCAGAATGTACAGTACTGTATGTTTGGCAGACTCTAACATACTTGCATTCCTCATCCTCTCACGCTGCCATCTTCACCATGTGTAACGCGTCAGGCAGCTGTCATGGCACATACAGGATTTGGACCATTTTCCACACAAAAACTAAAGACTGCTGCGATAGAGTAGGGGGACAGGAAAACATAAGCTAGGTACACAGTTGAGTTATGTCATAGCACTACCATTATATCTGATATTCGAGGAATCAATAAACTCAGGAATGGTACCAACGGACTGGCGCATAGCTAATGTAGTACCAATATGGATGAAAGGTAGCAAAACTAACCCTGAAAATAATAGACCGGTCAGCCTTACATCTATTGTGGGGAAAATCTTAGAAGTAATAATAAGAGATAGTATCCAAAATTTCTAAGAATAGGAGAAAGTGATAAGTAAGGCTCAGCATGGGTTCCTCAAAAATAGTTCATGTCAGACTAACTTAATTAGCTTCTATGAGGAAGTCAGTAGGGGACTGGACTTAGGGAAATCTGTTGATGTAATACTGCTTAATTTCGCTAAAGCTTTTGACACGGTGCCTCATAAAAGGTTATTAATGAAAATAGGTAATTTAGGGTTAGGAGATAAAATTTATAATTGGATTAAAAACTGGTTGCACAATCGGGGACAGAGAGCGGTGGTAAATAGCATACATTCCAGCTGGGGTAAGGACCAAAGTGGAGTCCCGCAAGGTTCAACCTTGTTTAATATGTTCATTAATGAAATTGGAAGTGACATAGTGAGTAAAATAGCAATATTTGCAGATGACACGAAATTGAGTAAGGAAATTAACTCAGGAGAGGATGTGGAAAAACTACAAAGTGACTTAAGTAAACTGGAAAGGTGGGCAGAAAAGTGGAAATGCAGTTTAACATTGAAAAATGTAAAGTAATTCATTATCGGAACAAAATTGAACAAGCTATTTATAGGCTAAATTAAGTTATTATAGGAAATTCTGCTGTAGAGAAGGACTTGGGGGTCATCATAGATGAAAAATTGGGTAATAGTGCACACTGCTCAAGTGCAGCAGCAAAAGCAAACCAGACACTGGCATGCATTAAAAGGGGTATGGATTCAAGGGATGCCAATGTGATTGTGCCTCTTTACAAGGCCACATTTGAAATATTGTGTTCAGTTCTGGGCACCGCACCTTAAAAAGGACATAAATGAATTGGAACAGGTACAGAGAAGAGCGACTAAGTTAGTAAAAGGTCTCCAATCACTAGAATACAAAGATAGGTTATACCAGGCTGAATATGTTTTCACTGGAGAAATGGAGGTTGAGAGATATGATTAGTATGTTCAAATACAGTATTGGGAATCATATGGAACTGGGACATGATTGGTCACTAACAGGCCTATACTTAGGACACGCGGACATGTACTGAGGCTCGAGGAAAACAAATTCTGTACTGAATTAAGAAGAGGATTCTTCACCATTAGGGCAGTAACATTCTGGAATTTATTGCCGGTGGGGTGGTTACAGCAACTACCGTTAATGAATTTTAATCAAAACTGGATGCATTTTTGGCCACTAAGGGAATCCTATAGATATGACTTACTCAAGTCAGTAGTTACAAGTTAGATAGGTTAAACTCGATGGACTTTTTTCAGCCTTAATTACTATGTTACTATGTTAATATATTGTTCACATCACTCATCAGTGTGTAACTGTGATCTTGCACTCTAGATAGTTCCCTGAGTTGTCCTGTCAGGCATGCTCCATTTTAGCGCATATCTAATAAAAGTTAATTTTTAACCCATTACTAATCATATCTCATCACCAATATTACTTGTCAAGTGTGCCCCAAAAAACCTCACGTATGTTCTCTTGTAGTCATCTTTGTGACCCCCATTTTTTTTTTAGTTTCATTGCTGAACATCCTTTGGGTGCACCACCAACCAGACACTGCGAATCATTTAGTTACTGCAGTAACCATGTTGGTCTTTATATGTACAGTTGAAACTCTTTAAACTATTTATCTTCATCAGCCTGTGCGAATCCCCCCCTCTTCCTTATAAGGCATGCTCCATGCCCAACTGGACAACCCATGGAACGAAGGCATGCAGTTTAAATGCAATGGGCAATAATGCATTGCACCATAGTCCACTGCATTGGGATCCTTGGTACACACCATTTAGCATGCACTGAGTGACTGTCTTTGCAAGGAAACTCCATAGTGGAACACCTGGCAGAATCTCAAGAATATGGGAGATTAGAAATACAATGCAGGGCAGCAGGAGATTTATAACTGAAATGAAAGCCTCCTGCAGGATGTGGGAGGGTAGTGAACTACAGTATGATTTGCACTGATCCATTAATCCAGTGGTTCCCAACCTGGGGTACTAGTACCCCTGGGGGTACTCTGCAGACCAGTTGGGGGTACTTGGAAATAATATTGGTAATGGCGGAAGAAAAAGTCTCCCAATGGCAAAAGAAGTCTACCATTGCCATGGAAACAAGCCACGTTGTGTCATTTCCAGTTCCATCTGCAGCGTCATCGGCGTCTCCTCGTGATTTTGCCCAACCAGCAATCCACTGAGAGCTACCTGTGAACATCTGCCCCGCACTGACATGGGTGGAAGAAGCATTAATCCTACAGGTGTTAGCGGGAACTCTGGAGACAATACACAGCCAGCGGCCAGACAAAGACGGACCTGATTCCTGACCATATACTAATCCACGGCTACTCCTTAATATTAGGACACGCATACTGCTCATTTCCACTCATAAGTACTGGGGAAATTTCAAATTGAGAGGAGGGGTACTTATAAATGAAAAGCCTAATCAAGGGGTACGGGAGAGAAAAAAGGTTGGGAACCACTGCATTAATCCAAGGGCTCCCAAGAGGAAAGAGGGATGTAACCAATGGCATTATTGGTGCCATTTCCAGTAGCACAAAGCATGTGTATAGGGCCACCATAATCACAACAGGGCATCCCCCCCATTTTGCCCCCCCCCTCCCCCCAATTGCCGGCTTACTGGATTTTAAGAGCACAGGTCACAGGTAAGTGACAGTTTCATGTTTAACCTACTTCACCTCATTTTACCCAAAATATATATTTTTTATTATGGATGGATGGCCCTTTAATAATGTACTTTTGATAGGCTTTTACCTCCAGTAGTTGGTGTCCCGATAGGCGCAATGTGTCCTGGGCTAGATACCAACGTTCCCCACCACAAAGGCTCCAGAGCTTAAGGAACTTAGTTTTGTGAAATAAAAGCACATTGGCTGATTAATATGTATGAAGTCACTTTGCCTCGGATTCCTCGCTCACAGGATCTGTAAAAGTCTCTAGTAAAATAATATAAAGTGGGAAAGAGAGCTGTAAATTACCCAAATGATCCATGACACATTGCAGCCATTTATCCTCTGCATTCCTTCAAAACAGAACAATCCATATTAATTATGTACACAACAAACGAGGAGACGCCTGCGCCCAGAGTCATGTGACTTCATTTGCATAAATCACGTTAAAGAGAACAAAATAAACTCTCTGCAACCCAGCAGTCCTGATATTGTCACCACACCGCTGCACCCTTATTGCTCAGCAATGCACCCGCCCTGTCCACAAGGGCCAAACGGAAGATACAAGATGAGACCCTCTGCGGGTGGCCAAACATTCCTTATAGCTCACATGGGCCTGCGGAATGGCGCACTAGCCAAAATGTAATAAAGCCATTTCAAAGCGCTAGTGCAATTTCTGTGATGTAGTCGCTAGATTTGAATCCAGACGATATATCTCATGTCCACAAATCAAGGGCTGTTACGCAGATTTGGGTCACGTTGCGTTCGCTTTTACTCCCCGCTGGGTCAGTGTCACCCTGCAGCATGGGGGTGAAACGCGTTCTGTCTGTAGCTAGAACAAACTTAAAACAGTTCCTAGATGTACGTAGCAATCTCGATAAGAAATAGCAACAATTGTAACAAATGCTGTTTACATGACTTTTTACCCCTTTACATAGTCTGTGAATGCACCTGGGGGGACTCCCCAATGCCTGGAAGCAGGGGTGTTTTAAGAGTGGAGGAGACCTAAGTGCACCCTCTTTCTTCCAGGTCCCCTCCTCTCTGCCAGGAGCAGCGCAGTGCTAGAGTGTTTAGACTCCAATGAGAATGTGAGGTGGCCATTTTTCTGGGGATTTCCGTAGTTTTGCTGACATCAGCATGGGACTCCAGAGGGGTAAGTATACAAATTAGCAAGGCCGAAAATCAAAACGTCGACATGAGTTTTCCACACTTTTTTAAGCCATCAATTGCCGACAGGCGGTATTTCATGCCCTACCATGCACTAAGGCGTGGAGGAAGAATAGAATAGTGTGCTGAGAGCAGTGAGCCATGCGAGGGGACGCGGTATACGTTGACAGGTGTGCATGTCAACTATGTTGACATTCAGGACAAAAAAAAAGTGAAAAAAATCATCTTGACCTTTTGACTGTCGACCTAATGCTTGTGTCAACCTTCAGTGGTCAACCTAATGCATGTTGACGATTTCATCTCTGCAGCCTCCTGCATCCACCTATCAGCACCATGGACAGCGCACCCCCTGCATCCACCTATCAGCACCATGGACAGCGCACCTCCTGCATCCCCCTATCAGCACCATGGACAGTGCACCTCCTGCATCCCCCTATCAGCACCATGGACAGCACACCTCCTGCATCCCCCTATCAGCACCATGGACAGTGCACCTCCTGCATCCCCCTATCAGCACCATGGACAGCGCACACCCTGCATCCACCTATCAGCACCATGGACAGCGCACACCCTGCATCCACCTATCAGCAGCATGGACAGCACACCTCCTGCATCCCCCTATCAGCACCATGGACAGTGCACCTCCTGCATCCCCCTATCAGCACCATGGACAGCGCACCTCCTGCATCCACCTATCAGCACCATGGACAGCGCACCTCCTGCATCCACCTATCAGCACCATGGACAGCGCACACCCTGCATCCACCTATCAGCACCATGGACAGCGCACACCCTGCATCCCCCTATCAGCACCATGGACAGTGCACCCCCTGAATCAACCTTCAGTGGTCAACCTAATGCATGTTGACGATTTCATCTCTGCAGCCTCCTGCATCCACCTATCAGCACCATGGACAGCGCACCTCCAGTATCCACCTATCAGCACCATGGACAGCGCACCTCCTGCATTCACCTATCATCACCATGGACAGCACACCCTGCATCCACCTATCAGCACCATGGACAGCACACCTCCTGCATCCCCCTATCAGCACCATGGACAGCGCACACCCTGCATCCACCTATCAGCACCATGGACAGCGCACCTCCTGCATCCCCCTATCAGCACCATGGACAGCGTACCTCCTGCATCCACCTATCAGCAGCATGGACAGCACACCTCCTGCATCCCCCTATCAGCACCATGGACAGCGCACACCCTGCATCCACCTATCAGCACCATGGACAGCGCACCTCCTGCATCCCCCTATCAGCACCATGGACAGCGTACCTCCTGCATCCACCTATCAGCAGCATGGACAGCGCACACCCTGCATCCACCTATCAGCACCATGGACAGCGCACACCCTGCATCCACCTATCAGCAGCATGGGCAGCGCACACCCTGCATCCACCTATCAGCACCATGGACAGCGCACCTCCTGCATCCACCTATCAGCAGCATGGACAGCGCACACCCTGAATTGTGAAATTAAACTTGGATCTCAACTTATTACATTTCGTTTTGTTACATTAATTCTATATTGAGAGCATATGGGTCTCATTCTGAGGTGCACACTGCTACGACTGTTAGCATCTTTTACTGCCCCGAACCTGTAACTGTATGCTAGCGCCAGCACCAGCCCATCTTTGGCACAAAGCTGTGTGCATGAATGCTGAAGGGCTGGGACTCTGCATGCCACACCAAGGAACGCATGCGCCATGCAACTTTTTGATGACTCGCATATAATTGCGGAGTTGCAGAGAGAGTTGCTCGCTCAGACCCAGCCCCTATATTATACTATTGTACTTCTTTTTCATAAAAGGTACTAAATAAATAAGTACCATCTGATTGGTTGCCCATAGCAACATCCCATGTTCCCAGCATATATATACTGAATATATATATATATACATATATATATATATATATATATATATATATATAATATTTTGCAGGGGGGGAGTAGCACACCTTGTAAGTTCAAATACTGGGCTCCGGTGCCCGTCCTAAGAGACTAAGATAAGTCTCCCCATGTACAGATGCAAGTTGGCGGCACCCGGAGGCAATGAAGACAAGACACTGCAGTTAGTGATCAAACGTTTTCAATGTATTGATGACGATGTGAAATCAATACATCGAAAACGTTTGATCACTAACTGCAGTGTCTTGTCTTCATTGCCTCCGGGTGCCGCCAACTTGCATCTGTATATATATATATATATATATATATATATATATATATATATATAGACAGAATAGCAGGCAGGCGGCGGCACTCCAAGGGTTTTTATTCGTGCAAAAGAATCTCCAACGTTTCGGGGACTAGCCCCTTTGTCAAGGTCGTATATCACCTTGACAAAGGGGCTAGTCCCCGAAACGTTGGAGATTCTTTTGCACGAATAAAAACCCTTGGAGTGCCGCCGCCTGCCTGCTATTCTGTCTACAACACTGATCCGGAGGGCACCCAGGTATTTCCCCATTTGAGTTGGAGTGCCGATCCGCCCCACCTCTCTCTCTCTATATATATATATATATATATATAGGTGCTTCTATGCCGGCACTCCCAATAACAGACTCACAACGACCCGGTGCACTCAAAATAAGCTTCATGCAAATGTCCAATGAACGAGGCACACGGTAAATAATTGCTGAAAAAACATGTATTGGGGCATCGCGTATCTAGCGCTTTCGGGGATGCCTCCCCGTCCTCAGGATCACAGCCCTTAACAAAGAAAGTGGACAACAAGTGCTGCAAATCACCATGACAGACTTATACTCACCTGCTCCATCAGAACGCCCCACGCCGTCCGTTCGTCATACCGGAAACGCCTCCTCACCGCTTCCTGTAGTACGCCGGCTACCCGTCCCGGAGCGCAGTCATCTGCGTTCCAGATCGGCACTTCCGCGTTCCACCAGTTAGACTGGGAGGACACAGCGGCTTCCGGATCCACGTCAGGCAGCAAAAGTGCGATATCTGCAATGGAGCAGATGTACCAAAATGTCAATAAAATAAGACAATACAGTGAGACATAATATACAAGAACATACCAAATATTCACAACATAGATAAAAAATAATACAGTACAGAAAAACAAACAAACCCAGAATATATAGAAAAAGATCAGATTAAATATATAAGTAGGCTAATCTAATGGCTCACCATAAATACCATATACAGGGGGAGTTATTTAATGAAGCCATAGAGGCAGAGGGGTAAACGGAATTAGGACAGACTGTTCCAATTAATTTTATCATTAAGACCCCCCGGTCGGATAGTTCCCAACCTGAGGATCCATTGAGTCTCCTTAATAAGAAGCCTTTTGGCCCTGTCACCCCCCCGGGGCAATGGAGGGACCTGGTCAATAATATAGTATCTGAGCGATTCTAAGGAGTGGCCGGCTTGTTTAAAATGCCGAGGGACTGGTTGGTCCACCTCCTTGCCCTTCAAAGTGAGATGGATGGCGGACCGGTGGGCCGCCATCCTCTCCTTGAACTTACGGGTAGTCTGCCCTACGTATCTTAACCCACAAGGGCAGATGATGATATACACCACATATGTAGATGAACATGAAAGGACTGCCCGAATGTCATACTCTTTGGCACAATGAGGGTGTTGAAACTTTTTGCAACTAACCATAAATTTACACGTGGCGCAAACGCCACAACTGTAGCACCCAGGGGCTTTTGTATGAACATTAGGGGGAATAACAGGTTGGTAATTAGTTATATCAGCATGAACCAGCCGATCTCGCAGGTTCCTACCCCTAGTGTATGCCAAGAGGGGTTTATGGTCCTTGAGCCCCACTAAATCCTTGTCCGTTTGGACTATAGGCCAAAGAGCCCTAGATGCTCTTTGCACCAATGGACTAGACAATGAAAATTCATGAACCCACGGGATCCTTTTGGCTTTGCATCTCTGTTTAGGGATCCACAGCGATTTGGGGTCCATGTCCAGAATTTGTTGTTTTTGGACAAGCAGGTTACTCAACTCATACCCTCTGGCTACAAATTTATGTATCATGAGATCTAATTCCCCTGGCAGATTCTCTCTGTGACTAGTAAGGCGTGCCACTCGTAACATCTGCGAAAGTGGCAGACCACGTTTCAAAGACGGTGGGTGGTGGCTTGAAGCTCTTAGCAGTGTATTCCTATCTGTATCTTTGGAATACCGACCTGTGGAAATAATTCCATCATTAACCACCATTGCCACATCTAAGAAATTCGCTTGTACATCACTCACACTATAAGTGAATTTGATGAATTGGCTAGTGGCATTAATGCTCAGCATCAGGTCCAAGAACCTCTCCCTCCCCCCAGTCCAGATGAGGAACACGTCATCGATATATCGAAGATACATCATGACGTGCCCGCAAATGTCCTGGTTCTTGAAGAAGAGGTCCTCCTCCTGAGCGAACATGTACACATTCGCGTAAGAGGGGGCCACGGAAGACCCCATGGCACACCCCCTTAGTTGAATGTAGTACTTGCCGTTAAATAAAAAGTAGTTACGACATAAGGTAAGCTCGAGCAAGGAAAGAAAAAGTTCATGATTAAATAATGATGGGTCCAGATGTTTGACCAAGAAGTCCTTCATAGCCCTCAGGCCCCCCTCATGGGGGATCGAGGTATAAAGGCTGCACACATCTAAGCAACACAATAGAGCTCCAGGAGGGAGTGTGCCAAGTTCCTTGAGCTTCAACAGGAAGGTATTGGTATCTTTGAGAAAGGAATCTTCCAATGGGAGGAGAGGCTGTAAAATGCTGTCAAGCATCTGGGACACTGATTGCAATAGTGAACCCCTGGCCGATATAATCGGACGTCCTGGCGGCTTTTCTTTATTTTTATGTAGCTTCGGCAGCGTATAGAGGACTGGCACCACAGGGTGTGGTGTCTTGAGGATCTCAACCACTTTCTCAGGGAGGAGCTTATCCAACAATGCTTTGTCCAAGATAGCGAACAATTCTTTCTGAAATCCCACAGTAGGATCTCTTGGAAGCAATTTATATACATCTCCATCTGAGAGCTGTCCCATGATCTCTGTGACATAGTCCTCTAAATTCAAAATAACCGTAGCCCCGCCTTTGTCGGCCGGTCGTATCACTATCGACTTATCCTGCTCCAGAGATTTGAGAGCATCAATCTCATCCTTGGTCATGTTGGGTCTAATTGTATAAGGAGTGGCCACGAAGCGATCCATTGATTCGTCAATCAGTCTTGTAAATGTCCTAATAGAACTATTCTGAGACGGTGGATCAAACTGGGAACGTGAAGTTTTAGCTAAGAATCCATCAAATATACTTGCAGTTGACATGGATGGTTTATGTTGGAAAAACTCTTTTCTTCTCAATTGTCGAGAAAATTTGTGGAGATTGAGTTTCCAATTGTACTCATTGTGGCAGTTGGTGGGAACGAAACTCAAGCCACGGTTCAGCACCTGGAGTTCGACTGCTGACAGAGCACGGTCTGATAAATTAAAAATTACACTTTCAGTTTGGTAGCCGCCACTGACGCTGCTTTCCTTATTTCTCTTACTCTGCTGCCCCCTGCGGGTGGTAGCGCGCTTATGGGGCCTCTGGAGGCCACAGCTCTGCCCCCTAAAGGGTCTGCCACTCTGTTGGTGGTATCCTCCATATCTGAGACTTGGAAATCGCTGTCACTGCTTGACTTTTGGCGGTCAGACTGCTCTTTTTTACGTTGCCAGGGTCTCCTACGGCGCTGTGGTTTGGGGTGTTCAAAAGATTGTCGGTCACCCCCAAACAACCAGGGATACACCCGGCTTTCCTCATAATCCAAGTCAACTGCAAATTTCTTACTCCTTTTGAATTTGAGTAGGTCCTTTTTATATGCCTCACATTGGGCCTCCAGTTTAGACAACCAACTGACATTCATTTCATCTTCAAGGATATGTTTAAACTCCTGATGGAGTGTTGTAATCCTTTGTCTTGTATTGTTCAACTCCCTGTTGGCCTCCTCAACGACTAGTATCATCAAGTCGAAGGCACATTTGTTAAGGATGGCTATCCATCTCCTAACAAACTCGGGATTGTGCCGGCCTATTGTGGGTACATTGCGTACACGAAACCCACGAGGGATTTTATGATCTTTAAAATAATTAGCCAAAGATGTGCTATGGAGAAGAAAGTCTGTTTCACGGCGACGCATCTTTAATAATCTGTGGTAAATGTCCTCGATGCTGTCCGTATCATCCACAACTTCCGCTGCCTCCTGTGCCAAAATGGAATCAATTTGTGCTTGGGAGTAACTGAAAACCTCCCCCATAGGGGTAGCCATAGAAACTCCTGATAGATTTAATCCGCCCATCTGGCTGGCAGAGGGTGCCTCCATGATAGTGCAGCTCCAATGAGCCAGGTACAAACGACAGGTACAAAAAGACAAAAAAACACAAAAAAACAAAGGTATGTACAATTCACTGATCAAAGATTATGAATCAGTAGTATAGGTCCGCATAGGTCCAACTGCAGTAAACTTGGCAAATAACAGCTTTAGTATTCCAGGCTGGGTGCCATGCAACGGATCCCCCTACAGATAGGGGCATCAATCCATAGGTGCTTCTATGCCGGCACTCCCAATAACAGACTCACAACGACCCGGTGCACTCAAAATAAGCTTCATGCAAATGTCCAATGAACGAGGCACACGGTAAATAATTGCTGAAAAAACATGTATTGGGGCATCGCGTATCTAGCGCTTTCGGGGATGCCTCCCCGTCCTCAGGATCACAGCCCTTAACAAAGAAAGTGGACAACAAGTGCTGCAAATCACCATGACAGACTTATACTCACCTGCTCCATCAGAACGCCCCACGCCGTCCGTTCGTCATACCGGAAACGCCTCCTCACCGCTTCCTGTAGTACGCCGGCTACCCGTCCCGGAGCGCAGTCATCTGCGTTCCAGATCGGCACTTCCGCGTTCCACCAGTTAGACTGGGAGGACACAGCGGCTTCCGGATCCACGTCAGGCAGCAAAAGTGCGATATCTGCAATGGAGCAGATGTACCAAAATGTCAATAAAATAAGACAATACAGTGAGACATAATATACAAGAACATATTCCCCCTAATGTTCATACAAAAGCCCCTGGGTGCTACAGTTGTGGCGTTTGCGCCACGTGTAAATTTATGGTTAGTTGCAAAAAGTTTCAACACCCTCATTGTGCCAAAGAGTATGACATTCGGGCAGTCCTTTCATGTTCATCTACATATGTGGTGTATATCATCATCTGCCCTTGTGGGTTAAGATACGTAGGGCAGACTACCCGTAAGTTCAAGGAGAGGATGGCGGCCCACCGGTCCGCCATCCATCTCACTTTGAAGGGCAAGGAGGTGGACCAACCAGTCCCTCGGCATTTTAAACAAGCCGGCCACTCCTTAGAATCGCTCAGATACTATATTATTGACCAGGTCCCTCCATTGCCCCGGGGGGGTGACAGGGCCAAAAGGCTTCTTATTAAGGAGACTCAATGGATCCTCAGGTTGGGAACTATCCGACCGGGGGGTCTTAATGATAAAATTAATTGGAACAGTCTGTCCTAATTCCGTTTACCCCTCTGCCTCTATGGCTTCATTAAATAACTCCCCCTGTATATGGTATTTATGGTGAGCCATTAGATTAGCCTACTTATATATTTAATCTGATCTTTTTCTATATATTCTGGGTTTGTTTGTTTTTCTGTACTGTATTATTTTTTATCCATGTTGTGAATATTTGGTATGTTCTTGTATATTATGTCTCACTGTATTGTCTTATTTTATTGACATTTTGGTACATCTGCTCCATTGCAGATATCGCACTTTTGCTGCCTGACGTGGATCCGGAAGCCGCTGTGTCCTCCCAGTCTAACTGGTGGAACGCGGAAGTGCCGATCTGGAACGCAGATGACTGCGCTCCGGGACGGGTAGCCGGCGTACTACAGGAAGCGGTGAGGAGGCGTTTCCGGTATGACGAACGGACGGCGTGGGGCGTTCTGATGGAGCAGGTGAGTATAAGTCTGTCATGGTGATTTGCAGCACTTGTTGTCCACTTTCTTTGTTAAGGGCTGTGATCCTGAGGACGGGGAGGCATCCCCGAAAGCGCTAGATACGCGATGCCCCAATACATGTTTTTTCAGCAATTATTTACCGTGTGCCTCGTTCATTGGACATTTGCATGAAGCTTATTTTGAGTGCACCGGGTCGTTGTGAGTCTGTTATTGGGAGTGCCGGCATAGAAGCACCTATGGATTGATGCCCCTATCTGTAGGGGGATCCGTTGCATGGCACCCAGCCTGGAATACTAAAGCTGTTATTTGCCAAGTTTACTGCAGTTGGACCTATGCGGACCTATACTACTGATTCATAATCTTTGATCAGTGAATTGTACATACCTTTGTTTTTTTGTGTTTTTTTGTCTTTTTGTACCTGTCGTTTGTACCTGGCTCATTGGAGCTGCACTATCATGGAGGCACCCTCTGCCAGCCAGATGGGCGGATTAAATCTATCAGGAGTTTCTATGGCTACCCCTATGGGGGAGGTTTTCAGTTACTCCCAAGCACAAATTGATTCCATTTTGGCACAGGAGGCAGCGGAAGTTGTGGATGATACGGACAGCATCGAGGACATTTACCACAGATTATTAAAGATGCGTCGCCGTGAAACAGACTTTCTTCTCCATAGCACATCTTTGGCTAATTATTTTAAAGATCATAAAATCCCTCGTGGGTTTCGTGTACGCAATGTACCCACAATAGGCCGGCACAATCCCGAGTTTGTTAGGAGATGGATAGCCATCCTTAACAAATGTGCCTTCGACTTGATGATACTAGTCGTTGAGGAGGCCAACAGGGAGTTGAACAATACAAGACAAAGGATTACAACACTCCATCAGGAGTTTAAACATATCCTTGAAGATGAAATGAATGTCAGTTGGTTGTCTAAACTGGAGGCCCAATGTGAGGCATATAAAAAGGACCTACTCAAATTCAAAAGGAGTAAGAAATTTGCAGTTGACTTGGATTATGAGGAAAGCCGGGTGTATCCCTGGTTGTTTGGGGGTGACCGACAATCTTTTGAACACCCCAAACCACAGCGCCGTAGGAGACCCTGGCAACGTAAAAAAGAGCAGTCTGACCGCCAAAAGTCAAGCAGTGACAGCGATTTCCAAGTCTCAGATATGGAGGATACCACCAACAGAGTGGCAGACCCTTTAGGGGGCAGAGCTGTGGCCTCCAGAGGCCCCATAAGCGCGCTACCACCCGCAGGGGGCAGCAGAGTAAGAGAAATAAGGAAAGCAGCGTCAGTGGCGGCTACCAAACTGAAAGTGTAATTTTTAATTTATCAGACCGTGCTCTGTCAGCAGTCGAACTCCAGGTGCTGAACCGTGGCTTGAGTTTCGTTCCCACCAACTGCCACAATGAGTACAATTGGAAACTCAATCTCCACAAATTTTCTCGACAATTGAGAAGAAAAGAGTTTTTCCAACATAAACCATCCATGTCAACTGCAAGTATATTTGATGGATTCTTAGCTAAAACTTCACGTTCCCAGTTTGATCCACCGTCTCAGAATAGTTCTATTAGGACATTTACAAGACTGATTGACGAATCAATGGATCGCTTCGTGGCCACTCCTTATACAATTAGACCCAACATGACCAAGGATGAGATTGATGCTCTCAAATCTCTGGAGCAGGATAAGTCGATAGTGATACGACCGGCCGACAAAGGCGGGGCTACGGTTATTTTGAATTTAGAGGACTATGTCACAGAGATCATGGGACAGCTCTCAGATGGAGATGTATATAAATTGCTTCCAAGAGATCCTACTGTGGGATTTCAGAAAGAATTGTTCGCTATCTTGGACAAAGCATTGTTGGATAAGCTCCTCCCTGAGAAAGTGGTTGAGATCCTCAAGACACCACACCCTGTGGTGCCAGTCCTCTATACGCTGCCGAAGCTACATAAAAATAAAGAAAAGCCGCCAGGACGTCCGATTATATCGGCCAGGGGTTCACTATTGCAATCAGTGTCCCAGATGCTTGACAGCATTTTACAGCCTCTCCTCCCATTGGAAGATTCCTTTCTCAAAGATACCAATACCTTCCTGTTGAAGCTCAAGGAACTTGGCACACTCCCTCCTGGAGCTCTATTGTGTTGCTTAGATGTGTGCAGCCTTTATACCTCGATCCCCCATGAGGGGGGCCTGAGGGCTATGAAGGACTTCTTGGTCAAACATCTGGACCCATCATTATTTAATCATGAACTTTTTCTTTCCTTGCTCGAGCTTACCTTATGTCGTAACTACTTTTTATTTAACGGCAAGTACTACATTCAACTAAGGGGGTGTGCCATGGGGTCTTCCGTGGCCCCCTCTTACGCGAATGTGTACATGTTCGCTCAGGAGGAGGACCTCTTCTTCAAGAACCAGGACATTTGCGGGCACGTCATGATGTATCTTCGATATATCGATGACGTGTTCCTCATCTGGACTGGGGGGAGGGAGAGGTTCTTGGACCTGATGCTGAGCATTAATGCCACTAGCCAATTCATCAAATTCACTTATAGTGTGAGTGATGTACAAGCGAATTTCTTAGATGTGGCAATGGTGGTTAATGATGGAATTATTTCCACAGGTCGGTATTCCAAAGATACAGATAGGAATACACTGCTAAGAGCTTCAAGCCACCACCCACCGTCTTTGAAACGTGGTCTGCCACTTTCGCAGATGTTACGAGTGGCACGCCTTACTAGTCACAGAGAGAATCTGCCAGGGGAATTAGATCTCATGATACATAAATTTGTAGCCAGAGGGTATGAGTTGAGTAACCTGCTTGTCCAAAAACAACAAATTCTGGACATGGACCCCAAATCGCTGTGGATCCCTAAACAGAGATGCAAAGCCAAAAGGATCCCGTGGGTTCATGAATTTTCATTGTCTAGTCCATTGGTGCAAAGAGCATCTAGGGCTCTTTGGCCTATAGTCCAAACGGACAAGGATTTAGTGGGGCTCAAGGACCATAAACCCCTCTTGGCATACACTAGGGGTAGGAACCTGCGAGATCGGCTGGTTCATGCTGATATAACTAATTACCAACCTGTTATTCCCCCTAATGTTCATACAAAAGCCCCTGGGTGCTACAGTTGTGGCGTTTGCGCCACGTGTAAATTTATGGTTAGTTGCAAAAAGTTTCAACACCCTCATTGTGCCAAAGAGTATGACATTCGGGCAGTCCTTTCATGTTCATCTACATATGTGGTGTATATCATCATCTGCCCTTGTGGGTTAAGATACGTAGGGCAGACTACCCGTAAGTTCAAGGAGAGGATGGCGGCCCACCGGTCCGCCATCCATCTCACTTTGAAGGGCAAGGAGGTGGACCAACCAGTCCCTCGGCATTTTAAACAAGCCGGCCACTCCTTAGAATCGCTCAGATACTATATTATTGACCAGGTCCCTCCATTGCCCCGGGGGGGTGACAGGGCCAAAAGGCTTCTTATTAAGGAGACTCAATGGATCCTCAGGTTGGGAACTATCCGACCGGGGGGTCTTAATGATAAAATTAATTGGAACAGTCTGTCCTAATTCCGTTTACCCCTCTGCCTCTATGGCTTCATTAAATAACTCCCCCTGTATATGGTATTTATGGTGAGCCATTAGATTAGCCTACTTATATATTTAATCTGATCTTTTTCTATATATTCTGGGTTTGTTTGTTTTTCTGTACTGTATTATTTTTTATCTATGTTGTGAATATTTGGTATGTTCTTGTATATTATGTCTCACTGTATTGTCTTATTTTATTGACATTTTGGTACATCTGCTCCATTGCAGATATCGCACTTTTGCTGCCTGACGTGGATCCGGAAGCCGCTGTGTCCTCCCAGTCTAACTGGTGGAACGCGGAAGTGCCGATCTGGAACGCAGATGACTGCGCTCCGGGACGGGTAGCCGGCGTACTACAGGAAGCGGTGAGGAGGCGTTTCCGGTATGACGAACGGACGGCGTGGGGCGTTCTGATGGAGCAGGTGAGTATAAGTCTGTCATGGTGATTTGCAGCACTTGTTGTCCACTTTCTTTGTTAAGGGCTGTGATCCTGAGGACGGGGAGGCATCCCCGAAAGCGCTAGATACGCGATGCCCCAATACATGTTTTTTCAGCAATTATTTACCGTGTGCCTCGTTCATTGGACATTTATATATATATATATATATATATATATATATATATATATATATATGTACACATTGTCTGTTATTTGTCCTGACGATGGGGGTCCGGCCCCCGAAACGTTGGCTGTTAGAGACCACTAATGGAATAAATTTGGTCTTGTCTTCACCTGGTAATTGGAGTTCCTGACTGCCCGTTCATTGTCTGGATACATGTTGTGGGCTGCACATTGCTGCTGCTCTCTGTTGTTTGTCACCAGGGCAAGAAATTTGGCATCGCAGCTCGCATAAGCCCTGAGTGATGGCCCTACCCTCTATGCTATATTATATATATATATATATATATATATATATATATATATATATATATATATATATATAACAAATAATAATCGATCATCAGGTCAACAATGTAATCAACATGCATTAGGTTGACAGTCAAAAGGTTGACAGGGTCAAAAAGCAACATGCATAAAACTTCCCCTGGCAACTGGCATGTAATCCCATGTGGCAAAGAGCATTAACTCCCACTGGTAACAAACATGAAATCGCCTGTGGCAACAAGCATGTAACATCCTGGCAATGAGCATGTAATTTATGCTGTGCAATGAGTGTATAACTCCCCCTGGGCAACGAGCATGTAACCAACCCCCCTGTGATGAGGAGCACGTAACCCCCTGGCAAGAAGCATGTAATCCCCTGGCAACAAGCTTGTAACCTCTGACAATGAGCATGTAACTTGTGGCAACGAGCATGTAGGGAAGTGGCACTTATGTGGCATAATATGTAATAGGCATTACAGTGTGGTATATATAAAACGTGATGGCCATTATAGTGTGTGGCATAATGTGTAATAGGCATTACGGTGTGGTATATGAATTAGACATTACGGTGTGTGGTATGAGACTTAATGGCAATTACGATGTGTGACATAATATGTAAAGGGTATTATGGTGTGTGTAAGGGGCATTGCGGTTTGTGGCATAATGTGTAAGGGGCATTACTATAAGGTGGAAATATGTCAGATAATGTCAGGGCATGAATTCAGAATGAAAATATAGCGCTATGTATTGTTTGAGGGAGGAGGGCCCCAAACCGGTTCCTTGCCTAAGGCCCCATGAGGTCTAAATCCGGCTCTGATATCAGTGAGGCATGGAGGCACCTGTAGGCTGAATAACGTCTACCTCCAGGTCACAAACAGATTAGAATGAGTGACAAATGTTTGCCCGGCACACTCCACGGTATGCCGCCATGTACAGAAGACCAATGAGGCATAAACTCCTTCCTGCCTTCCAATAAACTCTCATTCCTGCCTCGCTCTCCGAGCCTGGGCCATTGCCTGTTTTCCAGGATGAAATTGTCGGACCCTACGAGAATTTATGCAATAAGCGCGATATAATGGACTTGGTTTAATGGTATTTTAATGGGCTTTATAACCTTCTCACACTCAGACTATAATTTTCCCCTCATTTCTCCCTGTCACAATATCCATTATATCCGACACAGAGCAGCCTGGGAAGCATCTGCTATGTATAAAATATTCAGTAATATTCTAACATTACTCGTAGAAGCAATTATTTCAGAACAGGTAAATCCACCGTAATATACCGTGAACGGGCAGAGGGAATCCTGGGAATGTGCCTCAGACTCTTACACTGGAGTTTTACTGCCGGAATGGAATACACAGGCAAGGAATGGCCTCATTACAGGTTATGGGAAAAACTCGTCAACTTTTGGACTGTTGACCTTCCCATTACGTTTATACTGTACTTCTTCAACCATTCTTTGGTCATGTGACTTGTTGCTTTAGGTTGTTGTCTTGGTGCATGGCCCACGTTCCCTGGAGAAGCAGCTCATGGACAGATGTCCTGACATTTTCTTTTAGAATATTCTGATATCATTTAGATTTCATTCTTTGCGAGGAGGGAGGGTTGGCGATGGACGGGGCGGTTATGGCACTGGACCATGCGAATGGCCAGAATTTAATGAGCGTTTCCAGGCATACGGGCCGATGCCTGAGGATGTCAGCCACCTGCCCTGTCTTCCTCCTAGCGCTCATAAATAAAAGTCACATTTCTCTTGCTAGCAGAGGCATGCGAGGGAATGTATTCCGGTACACATGCCCTCGCATGGTACCGAGGGGATTCGGCAAAGGGTGGGTTAGCAATCTGCAGATTGGCAGCCATGTTCTTTTTGGAGAGCATTGGCTCCTGATGGTGGACTAATGACTATTACCATAAGTTAATGTGAGAAAGGCCTTCAGTTGCTTAGAGGTTACCTTGGGTTCCTTTGTGACGTTGAGATCAGGCTCTTGGCCTGATCTTTGTTGGTCAACCACTTCTGGCAAGGGTAATAATGGTCAGATTTCCTCTGTACACAATCTCAATGTTGATTGGTGGAGCCCAAACTCTATAGATATGGTTTTGTAACCTTTTCAATCATGATGGGCATAAACAACACTTCTAGAGCCCCTCAGAAATTTCCTTTATTCCAGGTCTGGTTCACTTCCACAAACCTTTTGTGAACATCAGACTTTGACCGGTCCCTGTTCTTTTAAACAAACAGGTTGTCCAATCACAGCTGTCAACCCATAGATGGAAAATACCTGAATCCAATATCACCTTCAACGTATCTGCTAAACCTAATGGTCCACATACATGTGACACTCACAGATATGTGATATTGGATCAATTCCTCAGTTTTTCTGTCCCATTTCTTTGATTTGGTTCTTTAACTTCTTTTATGTCTTGTCCGAAAATTCTGAGGTAGTTTTAGGTCAAATTTCAACAGAAATATAGAAAATTCAGAAGGTTACCAAACTTTCAAGCACTCTGTATGTATTTATTAGAAGTATTAATATACGTATATATAGTGTAACTTTATCCTGTGCCTGTGTATGGTCAGAGGCCTGGGGTCGGAGAAATCCACAACATCTCACAGTATATATATATATATATATATATATATATATATATAAACACGCTTTGATTATAGCTTCAGGTGGTCCTTTAATACCAGCAGTAATTGCTGGGAATGATTTAAAAGCACACAGTATAATCTCATTTATAACTTATGTGGAGGAATTAGACGAGACGCTGAAATTATTGCACAAATAAGCGTTAGGGGTCACGGACTCCATGCTGGAGAACAGCGAATTCTGGCGCAGGACAGAAACAAAGGAGAATGTCAGAGGAAAAAGGTTATGGCGTAAGGCAGCCAATCAAAGCAGCAGGCAGCGAACCTATGACCTTTATGTAGTGTAGCCGACTCTCGCCCGGGCTGCTTACTACAGCGATCAATACTGGAATGAGCCAGGGAGAGATGGACGTGTCGCTGAGCCTGTAATACTCAGAGATATAATTACTTTCCCTTCTCTGCTACGTACACAGAGGATTTAAGCCCGTGTCTGCACGTTCTTTTTTAATGCCAAGAAAAAAAAAAAAAACATTTTAGTGTAGTCGATGTTCTCTCCAGATTCTGTAAATGGTTAAAAAAAAATTGCAAAGAATTGATTTTCCTCCAACTCCCCTTGAGAACTTTGTTATACGCTGCAGATAAAGTCCTGGAACTTTCCGAGAAAGCGCTTACCTGTCCTGATTTACTGGGGGACAGGGCGCTTCTGACAACAGGGTCAAACGGATTATGTGCCTTAATTCTTACGCCTTCTCCCTCGCCGTCTCCCCGAGCGGTTACTCACACAACATCCAATTTATCTTCCAAACAAACATCTGCCAATGGAGTCGTCTGAAAAAGCTTTCATTTCTCAGCCTGACATATGCTAAGGTGGAACAAACTTTCCATTACAGGCGTTTCCGCAATGTGCCGCGGGATCATTAGCAAAATTCAGGAAAGGTGATTTTGTAACCGCAGATGGGTGATTAGATCGGTTTGGTGCACTTTGCACAGATACATAGGTGCAAACAGGGCCAGATTAAGCCTTCGAGGGGCCCGGGTCACTTTAGACAGGGGGGCCCCCTCCCACTTGTCATTACTGGCCACAAACTGCACGGGAAATATTACACTGTCAAAACACAGAGTAAAGGTCAATGGGTAACTGTGTATATACCACATGAAAAGCCAGTGTTTATCCCTCTGTACCTTACTCTGTAGGAGCCCATGCTCAGCGCTGCCTCTGATTAAAAACCCTCCCATGACGAGGCCACTGCTGCTGTCATCCATGGGCCTGAGAAGCATATGATGAGCTCCACCAAGCAGAGCTCAGCACAAGCCTCTCAGCCTCTTACCTCTTGTGCAAAGTCTCATGGGACTTAGACAATTCCCAGTAATGCACTGCACACTTGTGCAGTCAGTGTGCCTTGGCTCCCGATGCTCAGCACCAGTAATCATTGTCACATTGGAAGATAGGTGAAGCTGCAGCACTACCCCACTCCCATGCACAAAACCATTAGCTAAAAAAAATAAAAAAAAAATACTTTCCAACCACAGGGGGCCCCTAGATAAAATCACAGTTACTGATGATTGGCTGGTAATTTGCCATTGTCAGTGACAGGCCCCCTGCCTCCTCTGGGGCCAGCCCAGAGTTTCATGGGCGTGTCCAGAAAAACGGTGGGCACGCCCATAGAAACGCTGGTGAGCAACCATCAATTATTTTTCCTCTGTGCGTCCACATGCGAGTGAATGTGTAAGTGTAGGAAGCGCGTGGATTCATTCATCAATTTTGGACGTATGAAAACGTTGACGCAGGTCTTTATAGGCCTTTGGGGTGTACATTTTTATCTTGTATATGGTGTCTCCTTGCATAGCTCGCCAAGGATGTCTTAAAAAAAACCCTGTAAAAACTCATGTCGACCGTATGCCACGTCGACTATTATCACGTCGAACTTTTGACCACCTTGACCAATAGTGCATGATCTATTTAACAGGGTGAAGTTGGCAGACATTCGCTGCTCCGTTCCTTCCAACCCCACTACTGTATCTGTATTTGTTCATGGTATTGCTGCGCTCCTGACACTGAGGAATATGATTTGTATTCCCTGGGAGTACCGTCCTTTGTCATACTGACAAATAGTCAGTCATGCTCGTTTTGCTGTGCCGCTTCAATCGCGATCTTGTATACAAATGTATGTTGTGTTACATTTCAGCCTGTCACAAATATCCAGCAATGTTTTGATCAAGTAATAAAAACTCTACAGAGCGTCCTGTCGCTGTCATGTTCCGGGATTCTTCAGCTACGACCAGATAGTATATTGCCTGCACTCGCAGCCTGTGCTGCTGTACTTCTGTCTGATAAGACAAGGCCTGGCTTGTGGAATGTTCCGTATGCCGGATACGCAGTGTATTACAGTGGGTGATGAAATTACCCTTATCGCCGAAACACTGTAAATATAGAAATATGTTTACATTCGTTCCCAGCCCGTCAAAACGATGGAACAACATAACCATAAGGCCGGGTGTGGTATAGGGTTCCAACAGTAGGGATCCCGACAGTCATTAGCCCGACGTCGATATCCTGACTGGCTGGTCTGGACTCAGACAGCATGGCAAGCGCAATAAAGCCCCTTGAGGGCTCGCTGCACTCGCCACGCTGCGACCCACTCCATTGGCCCCAAATGACACAATAAAAAGCCCAGAAATCATGCATGTGCAGTACTCTTGCTGGTTTTATGTCCTGCAAGCAAAGTGACAGCAGACGCCATTCGCAGGAGAAGGCTTTTGTGGAAGCTCTATCCAGGTGCCCCAAAAATCATGGAACGTATCGCTCTGATGGGTCGGTGGGCAGGGTAAGTGTGGCCCCATCTGTACATTGGCCATGTACATTATTGCATTGCAACTTGTCACCTCTCAACCACATTAGAAATTAAGCTGGTGATAAATACGCCCCTTGATGTTTGTAAAATGTCTCACTTATAACTTGATTGTCGGACGCAGACGCTAAGCCCCCCCCTCCCCCCGATACTCTTTTAGGATGACAAATGTGACATTTCTATTTGTACTTTTGCAGTAAGCACTGTAAGCCTCTCTCGTGTCTCCCTAGTGCCGGCATTGGTGAAATAACGGACGTAACCCCTGGCAACGAGCATGAAACCCCTAGCAAAGAGCAAGTAACCAATGTCAATGAGCAAGTGACCCCTGGCAATGAGCATTAAACCCCTGGCAATGAGGAATAAACCCCTGGCAACTAGCATGTAGGTATAAAATTATAATTAATGAATGCGAGGGGTGGGGGGGGGGGGAGAAACTTTTTTGGCAGTGGGGGTGCAAAATTTCTTTTGAAGCCTGATACACTGCCCAGAGACAGAGCTCTTGTGACTATCCCCTAACCAGCTTGTGCCGCTCTCTGTACCCTGTTGTCTGTGCTTCTGTTTATTGATAATGATTCATGGTGGCGTCATTAGCGATGCAGTTAATGGGCTACATCAGTGCTAGCGCCGCTGACTGAGGCAGCGTGGCTGCATGCTGTGCTCAGTACAATTAGCACAGCGCACGTCCCATCCTCGCTTATAGAGAAGACACTGACAGACGCACAGCTCAGCAGAGAACTCCAGCCGTAAAGTGGGGGAAACAGTTTATATGATTGTATTGTGCACATACACCTGCAAATATATCAGCAGAGGAAACAGAGAGGCCTTCCCCACTGACATCTGTGCGGCTATAAAAGGAGGATAAATGAGATGAAGCTGTTTGTGGAACGCATCACATTCCGGGGCTGTAAATCGCTTCGCTGATTTTATTACCACAATATTTACTTAGCTCTCTACATATTTTTTAAGACTAAAAAAAGGTTGGGGATGAATTGGTATCTGCAGACGGAGCGGAGGAATGATCTAGTGATGTCACCGCTTTGTTTTATCGCCATCATCTGCGCCATTTTCAGCAGCGTTATTAGAACAATGGGATCGCTTATCATGGGGAAAATCTATATTTGTTTAGTGTATTTTTTCTTCTCATCTTTTATTGAACCAAGCAGCTGGCGACCCCTTGTGGAACCACAACTTCCAGAATGCCGTGCACAAAGGCGTAACAACCATATGTGCAGGGGGTGCAGTGAAGCTGCGATGGGGCCCAGAGCTTAGAGGGGCCACCTTCCCTGTCACAGTTACATGTGTATATACAGGGGTGTAACTACCATAGGTGCAGGGGGTGCAGCTGCTATGGGGCCCAGAGCTGAGAGGGGCCACCTTCCCTGTCACAGTTACATGTGTTATATACAGGGGTGTAGCTACCATAGGTGCAGGGGGTGCAGCTGCTATGGGGCCCAGAGCTGAGAGGGGCCACCTTCCCTGTCACAGTTACATGTGTTATATACAGGGGTGTAGCTACCATAGGTGCAGGGGGTGCAGCTGCTATGGGGCCCAGAGCTGAGAGGGGCCACCTTCCCTGTCACAGTTACATGTGTTATATACAGGGTGTAGCTACCATAGGTGCAGGGAGTGCAGCTGCTATGGGCCCAGAGCTGAGAGGGGCCACCTTCCCTGTCACAGTTACATGTGTTATATACAGGGTGTAGCTACCATAGGTGCAGGGAGTGCAGCTGCTATGGGCCCAGAGCTGAGAGGGGCCACCTTCCCTGTCACAGTTACATGTGTATATACAGGGGTGTAACTACCATAGGTGCAGGGAGTGCAGCTGCTATGGGGCCAGAGCTGAGAGGGGCCACCTTCCCTGTCACAGTTACATGTGTTATATACAGGGTGTAGCTATTAGAGGTGCAGGGAGTGCAGCTGCTATGGGGCCCAGAGCTGAGAGGGGCCACCTTCCCTGTCAGTTACATGTGTTATATACAGGGTGTAACTGCCATAGGTGCAGGGAGTGCACCTGCTATGGGCCCAGAGCTGAGAGGGGCCACCTTCCCTGTCACAGTTACATGTGTATATACAAGGGTGTAACTACCATAGGTGCAGGGAGTGCAGCTGCTATGGGGCCCAGAGCTGAGAGGGGCCACCTTCCCTGTCACAGTTACATGTGTATATACAAGGGTGTAACTACCATAGGTGCAGGGAGTGCAGCTGCTATGGGGCCCAGAGCTGAGAGGGGCCACCTTCCATGTCACAGTTACATGTGTTATATACAGGGTGTAACTACCATAGGTGCAGGGGGTACAGCTGCTATGGGGCCAGAGCTGAGAGGGGCCACCTTCCCTGTCACAGTTACATGTGTTATATACAGGGGTGTAGCTACCATAGGTACAAGGAGTGCAGCTGCTATGGGGCCCAGAGCTGAGAGGGAATTCTCCCATTTATTAAAACTTGCAACAAATTTTACAATATATCACAATAAATAAATAAATAGTATTTTACAAATGAAATCTTAATACATAACATAAATGAATGCAAACCGCAATATCAAAGGATACATCTGCCTAATAAGCAAAATATCAATAGAGAAATATATACACATGAATATTAGCTTTATAACTACTTCATCCCAATATTGCAAAGGAAAACTGAGCAAGGCTTTTTAGATCTATGCAAAACCTGTTCCATTAAAAAACCCTTATTACCAAAATCTAAAGGATGTGAAAAGATAGAAAGTTCCAGCTAAACCTGGAAAAGGATATCTGCCACCCACTCAAGGGGGTTTCAGGCGGCCCCACCAATTGGACCACCTAACAGCATCTACCCTTTTCCGGTCTAGATCCATCATCCTCTCCACCTCGTGCAGAATCAAATCCACCACCACTTCACAAGGAAGGATTTTATCCTTTAGGGAGACCTGACACCGTGCCATCCATGTGTGGTATCTAACTACTAAACTGACTAAATAAATTGTGGTCAAATTAAATACACCATATCTTCTGAATGCTCCATAAGCCCACTCTGGGTAACTAAGCCCCGAAAGGCACGGGATACCCAAAGCTCCTGAAACTCTCTTGTAAACATTTACATTAAAGGGGCACTTGATCAAGAAATGGTCCATCGTCTCCACCTCCCCTAGACACTCCTCCCGTGGACAACCACGATCATTGGCATTTCTCCACATCATGTTCCCCTTCACGTAAAGCTTCCCATGGAAAGAAAGCCAAGCAATGTCTCTAAACTTCGGCTGTATTCTCTCTGAATTTATGAGAACCAATCCAGCCGAAGCGACATCACTCGGGCAATCCCTTAGTGACAACGGAACATGAAAGTGGGTTCGCAAAATCCTGTCCCCCAACTCCTTCCTGGAAAGGTTTTGTACTTCCCCCACTTCCAGACCCCAACGCTTTGTCACCTTCAAGCTCTGGATAACGTAGATCGGAAGATACCCTTTCCGAATTTGAAGATTCTTCACTTGGCCACCACCTAACCAAAGTTTGAGGAAGGGGGACACCCAGACTTCAAATCCACTTACCCATCGAGGAGGAGTTTCTAACAATAAACTCCCAAGATTAAGTTTTAAAAAGGTTGTAACAAAAAAGACGACAGGGTTGATCATGCCAGCCCCTCCGTCTTTCCTCGACTTGTAAGTAATACCTCTCTTGATTAGGTTCATCCTGTTTCCCCAAAATAAAAGGAAAAACAAGGAGTTCAACCTGGCCCATAAAGATTGAGGCAAAAAACACACATAGCTGACATATAGAAATAACGGGATCAGGTAAGTTTTGCACAAGTCCACCCTTTCCCTGAAAGAGAATTTACACCTCTTCCAGCACTCCACTTTCTTGGCAGCATTCTCCAGACACTTCACCCAATTTAGAGTGGCATAATCACCATGGTCAAAACAAATACCTAGAATTTTTATCTGAGGACTGGGCCGGGGGAGGCTGTCCGGAAGGGAAAATTCTTCTCCTTCCTCCCCCATCCAGAAAGCTTCACACTTCTCTTGGTTTACCCTAGAGCACGAGGCTATAGAGTATTCATAGATGAGCTCTTCCATATCACGTGCCTCTGCCACTGATGACAGAACCACTGTGACATCATCTGCATAAGCCACCACTTTAAAAGGGAACTCTGGGCCCAGCTGCACCCCTCCCACCGTACCGTTTTCTACCCTTCGTATGAAGGGGTCAATCGCGAATACATACAGGAGAGGGCTCAGGGGACATCCCTGACGAACTCCAGAGCTCACCTCAAAAGCAGGGCCCACCCAACCGTTTACAAGTGGGAAGCTCTCGGCCTGACTGTATAATGTTCTGAGCCAATAGACCACCCTGACTGGAAAACCATACCTTTCAAGTAGGGCCCATAGGTACTCATGATTTACTCGGTCAAAAGCCTTAGACTGATCCAACGCCAGCAAGTATTTTCCCCATTTCTCAGCACGGCACCGTTCTATGGCCTCCCGGACACCAAGGACAGCACTAAATGTGCTTCGACCCTTCACAGTACAGTGCTGGGATGGGGAAAGCAGGTGTTCTGAAAATTCTGACAACCTGTTGAAAAGTACTTTTGCCAAAATCTTTCTATCTGTATTGAGAAGTGCGATGGGGCGCCAGTTCTCAATACGAGATGGGTCCTTCCCCTTGGACAGTAATATGAGGGCAGATATCCTCATAGAAGGAGGGAGGATTCCCCCACCCAGGCACTCATTATATACTTCTACAAGGCGAGGAATCAAGAGGTCAGCAAATACTTTATAAAACTCAGATGTTAAACCATCTGGGCCTGGGGATTTCTTACAACTCAACTTATCAATCGCCATCTTAACTTCCTCTGCTGTCACACTCCTACCCAAGGTTTCAATCGAGGCATCTTGATTACAAAGTCCAGGTGTCTCCCTCAGAAATGTTTCCATCCTCTCTCTGATAAGTGGCTGCTCAGACAAAAGATCGGAGTAATAAGATCTAATGACTCCCAAGATGCCTTCCTTATCCTCACGAAGAACACCCTGTTTGTCAAAAAGACCCCTCACCTCCTTCATCTCGACTGATCTTCCGCAATTTTGGTAAGGATCAGGCGAGTGGTATTTGCCAAAATCCCTTTCCAAAATCAAAGAATCCAGACGGTTATACTGATATTCCCTCATCTGAGCCTTCACTCGGGAGATTTCCCCACTATCTCCACCCTCAGAAATCAAGAAATCTAATTTCCTTCTCAAACTCTGGTAGATATTTCTCTTTATCAAGTTCTTTTTAGCTACCAACCTCTTGAAGAATCTCCGAATTCTCTTTTTAATCTCTTCCCACCACTCAGATCTACTCCATCCAGCCTCCAAAAGTGTTTCCTGAGATTGAAAGAAGTCTCTAAGGGATTGTCTAACCTTTTCCTCTTTTAGGAGCTCAGAATTCAATCGCCATAGGCCCCGCCGCTTCTGAAGCATTCAAAATGACAGAGAGAAAAACGTGATCAGAGAACTCTACTGGCTTTACCTCTGGAGGCAAAGTTTTCGAAGTCTCCTTAACAAAAAACCTATCTATTCTAGACCTACGACTACCACTAAAGAAAGTGTAACCCGTGAGGTCTGGAGAATGGCGAACGTGCACATCTACCAGACCTGCCTGTCTAACCATGCTAACTAAAAAATTAGAATCATAGCCCAGGGCTGTCTTTGAACCTCCCCTGTCTTTTGGCCTAATAACAGTGTTGAAATCACCACCAAAGACAATCTGCTGAGCCGTAAAAAGGAACGGTTTTATCTCACTGAAGAGACATTTCCTGTCCCATTTTGACTGTGGTCCATAGATATTAATGAGCCTCAGGTCATGTCCCCTCAGATTGACATCTAAAATCATACACCTACCTGCCTGTAATTCTATAACCCTGTGCACGGTTACCATACCAGTAAAAAGCACTGCCACCCCACTGTACGGCTCGGCCGCAAGAGACCAGTAAGAAGGCCCACGCTTCCACTCCCTCTTTGACTTGTGGAGGATGTTCAACTTACTAATTCTGGTCTCTTGCAAAAACAAAAAATCAATCTCAACCGTATTGAAAAAATCAAAGGCCATAAAACGAGCACGTTCATAGACTACGGAAGCCACATTAATGGTGGCACATCGTATGGGTTGGGGATCCATGTTTCATTGGGTTATAAAAGCAGGACCTTGCTCACTTTTCATTTACATTCTTCCCAGACACCCTATTTGAAGACCTAGATCTTCTAGAACCTTTCCCTTTGAGAGAGGTTTCCCCCTCCCCAATGGCACCCAGCATGCCATCACTGCCTGACTTCTGGGTCAGACCACCCTTACTTTGTGAGGGTCCAGGATCTGGTGGTTTACTCTCTGACCTAGGAGGTAAACCTGGAACTCTCAATAGGTCTTTTGCAGCTACCCCACTCGGTGCAATTACTGAATTTGACGAATCCATTTCAATTTTTTCCTCATCTTCCTCTACCTGTTGTGTCTCCTCTATTACCATCTCTTGAGTAGGGCAGCCTGTACCATCTATCTCAGAATCTTCAGCTACCTCCTCAGCCCCTAATTCTGTGCCTACCGGATCCCACTCTAATCCCTCTTCTCCACTACTCTCCTCATTCTCCACTTGTTTCCTTCTCTTACCCTGCTTTGCTTTCTTCTTACTAACCTTGGGGACAAAAAATAACTCTTTACCTTTTTTTAGAACCTCCCCCTCCTGTTCTTCATCAGTAGAAAAGACATCAAATCTATTAGAGAGGACTCATTTTTCACTGTCATCCTTTTTCCTCTTCCCTTTATTTTCTTTTTGAAATTTATCTTTCTTTTCCCCAACATTAGCCGCCCTGGTTTTCACACCTACAAAGACAATTTCTTTGACTGGACCCTCCTTCTCTTTCCTGACAGCTTCCTCCCTCTGTTCTCGCTCACTCTCCATATTATGGCTTGCCCATGGACATCGACTGTAAGGGTGGCCGTCCTCCCCACAAAGGTTACATTTAACATCATTACAGTCTCTTGAGATGTGCCCAATTTTCCCACAGAGTGTGCATTTGGTGACATTACAATCACTTCTCAAGTGGCGGAAGTCTCCACATCTAAAGCAGGTGCGTGGCTGCCCAGCGTAAAAGCACTGGACGCGGTCTCTGCCAATATAGGCCGCAGATGGTATATGCAAGAAACCTTTATCCGTACTTTTTAACTGAACCATAGCCGACCACGCACCTCCCCAGACTCCCATTGTGAAACCAACCTTTATTAAATTAGATTGCACTGTGCAGAATCTGGACAACCAAAACAAAATATCCTGGGCAGGAATGGACTCATTTCTGACTAATATTGTTATTTTAACCTTATCCTGCTTTGTAACCAAATTAGTTCTATAGTTACTATATGGTGCCTGGGATCTGCATGCCTGCCACTTTGTCCAAAAAGCCTGTAAGCCCTGATAGGAAAGGAAACTTACATCAAAGTCAGGTGTTTTGACTGGATGGATACAGGCATACAGATCTGAAGCATGGAAGCCCAGGCTGAAAATCATCTCTAAAAAGACTTCTTTAGTTCGGACTTCACCTGTCCCTGCCCATTTAAATTGAAAAAGATTTCTCCTCTTAGTCATTTGGCCAGAAGTAACTGCTGTTGGGGGTACATTCATATTTACCAAACTAGCATAAGACCTTGTGCCTGGGACAATTTTCTTATTTACTTCATCAGTCTTATTATTTGCAGCATTAGACACATTTACTACATTTCTGGCTTCAAGTCTCTTTTTCTCACTGCTGATTAATTCAGCTGCAGCTTTTAACCTGGCTGGAGCATCCAACTTTCCATACACAGCCTGAATCACTTCCCTACCCCCCTCAGATAAAATGTTTCTGTCCAAGATAGGCATCCCTTGTGCCGTGTTACAAGGCTGCACTAAGTCACTGTGAGAAGCAGAAGTCTGTACAATGTTAGAAACAGTCTTCACAGCCTTGTCTGTTAACCCATCCCATACAGATAATGTACAAAAGTCACTACCATGCTGAGCTGCTGCAGAGCCCACATTACCAGCTGCTGTAGGAATATCATTATTAGCAGAGACACCCTGATCCATACTAGACAATGTTACCTTTCTGGCATCCTCTTCTGCTGCCAGGACTGACACACTCTCAGTTGATGCTTTTCTTTCGAGTTCAGCAGAAAGGGACATTAAGCTGGAGTCCTGCACAGGTGTGCTACCTGCAGCTTCTGCCATTTCCACAGGCCTCGTTAACAGCTGAGCTCCATCACAATCAGGTAACCCCTTCACTGCTGCCTGCTTTTCCAGTCGCTTCTCCTGTAATTTGGCATTAACCCTTTCCAGGTTGGTAGAAAGGGATTCAATTGACTCTTTCAGTACAGACCTTTCCCACTTGCGGCAGGTATTTCTTTTTTTCTTTTTATCTGCAATTCTGGACTGTATGCGCTTGGCTTCTTTTTGCAGGTCCTCTATAGAGAAATTGTTAAAGGACTCTTCCTCCTCCTCACCACACTCTTCTTCATCCTCTGTATTACCTGGGGATGTAGGTACATTTTCCAATGCATCTAGAGGCTTCACCTCCCCCCCCGCTTCACTCCCCCCTGGACAAGCAATGGCTGCTGCTACTCGACCCTGCATTACTTCATGCAGGGGAGCATCCAGGGAGAGTTTGGGGTTATCCGACTGAGGCTCCAGTTGACCCACTGGAGCCTTGCCAACAGAGCAGGTCACTTCCATTTCTGCTCCATCCTGTGTTCCATCACACAGGAGAGCACCCTGTGGCATAGGGAGGGCTTGCTGCGGCTCTACCTGTACCGAAGCCATGCTGAGGGAACTGCCGTCATTGCCTCTCGAGCTGCTCATGTTGCTACCTGATGCACCAGACTGGCCAACCGCACTAGTTGTCTGGGCACCAGGAATTTTCACTTTGGATTCTGTAGTACCACAACCACGTGAGGACTTCCGGGAGACATGTCCCCCAGGAGGATCCATCCCCCTGGGGGAAAATCGCAGGGAATCCCCCTGCAAACACTGGAAGCAGCTGCTGGAGCTCACCAAACACCTTACTCACAGCTGACTCAGCACAGACTGCTGAGACTCCACCCACAAGCCTGTCTGGATTACAGGTGTGCAGAGCCCAGAGCTGAGAGGGGCCACCTTCCCTGTCACAGTTACATGTGTTATATACAGGGGTGTAGCTACCATAGGTGCAGGGAGTGCAGCTGCTATGGGGCCCAGAGCTGAGAGGGGCCACCTTCCCTGTCACAGTTACATGTGTATATACAAGGGTGTAACTACCATAGGTGCAGGGAGTGCAGCTGCTATGGGGCCCAGAGCTGAGAGGGGCCACCTTCCCTGTCACAGTTACATGTGTTATATACAGGGTGTAGCTACCATAGGTGCAGGGAGTGCAGCTGCTATGGGGACCAGAGCTGAGAGGGGCCACCTTCCCTGTCACAGTTACATGTGTTATATACAGGGGTGTAGCTACCATAGGTACAAGGAGTGCAGCTGCTATGGGGCCAGAGCTGAGAGGGACCACCTTCCCTGTCACTGTTACATGTGTTATATACAGGAGTGTAGCTACCATAGGTGCAGGGGATGCAGCTGCTATGGGGCCCAGAGCTGAGAGAGGCCACCTTCCCAGTCACAGTTACATGTGTCATATACAGGGGTGTAGCTACCATAGGTGCAGGGAGTGCAGCTGCTATGGGGCCAGAGCTGAGAGGGGCCACCTTCCCTGTCACAGTTACATGTGTTATATACAGGGGTGTAACTACCATAGGTGCAGGGAGTGCAGCTGCTATGGGGCCAGAGCTGAGAGGGGCCACCTTCCCTGTCACAGTTACATGTGTTGTATACAGGGGTGTAGCTACCATAGGTGCAGGGAGTGCAGCTGCTATGGGCCCAGAGCTGAGAGGGGCCACCTTCCCTGTCACAGTTACATGTGTATATACAGGGGTGTAACTACCATAGGTGCATGGAGTGCAGCTGCTATGGGGCCAGAGCTGAGAGGGGCCACCTTCCCTGTCACAGTTACATGTGTTATATACAGGGGTGTAGCTACCATAGGTGCAGGGAGTGCAGCTGCTATGGGGCCCAGAGCTGAGAGGGGCCACCTTCCCTGTCACAGTTACATGTGTTATATACAGGGTGTAGCTATCAGAGGTGCAGGGAGTGCAGCTGCTATGGGGCCCAGAGCTGAGAGGGGCCACCTTCCCTGTCAGTTACATGTGTTATATACAGGGTGTAACTGCCATAGGTGCAGGGAGTGCAGCTGCTATGGGGCCCAGAGCTGAGAGTGGCCACCTTCCCTGTCACAGTTACATGTGTTATATACGGGGTGTAACTACCATAGGTGCAGGGAGTGCAGCTGCTATGGGCCCAGAGCTGAGAGGGGCCACCTTCCCTGTCACAGTTACATGTGTATATACAAGGGTGTACCTACCATAGGTGCAGGGAGTGCAGCTGCTATGGGGCCAAGAGCTGAGAGGGGCCACCTTCCCTGTCACAGTTACATGCGTATATACAAGGGTGTAACTACCATAGGTGCAGGCAGAGCCAGATTAAGGTCTAAATGGGCCTGGAGCTGAAAATTATCAAGGGCCTATTATGCGCAATAATGCAAACAACAAAGGGTTTGTGGCCAGCACCTAATAATGTGGGGGGCGTGACCAGTGTTCTGGTTGGGTGGTCTGCTCATGGGTGTGTCTCTATTTGTGTAAATACTTTCAACTAATTATATATGCCTGGAAAAGGAAGGGGGCTGGCATAGGAAAAATGCAGGGAGATATTTTGGTGCATGCCCTCCAAAGCTGCAGGATGCTGATATCCAGAGCCGGCCCTAGCCTAAATGATGCCCTAGGCAAGATTTTGGTTGGTGCCCCCTACCACCGCCACTAGTTCCGCCTCTGACCCTGCTTCCCTTTCCCAGTACCATCAACAGTCATCATAGCAGTCATCATTTTGGTGCTCCTACCCGCAATATTTTAAATAGAAACAGTGCACACATTTGGTGCGCAGCCCAAACAGGGGTGTGTTTTTGCTGGGAAGGGGCATCGCCACACAATAGTACCCCCAATTCACATTATGTCACATAGTAGTGCAACTTTATTCACATTATATCATGCGATGGTGTCCCTTATTCACGTTACATCACACAGTAGTACCACTTTACCTTATATATATTTTTCCTCACATTATTCACATTATACCCTTAGAAAAAAATCCTGAGAAAATATTGTATTTTAAGCACCTCCATGGCCACACTGCAACCCAGCACAAAGCAGTGTGTGCTGGGCAGAGGAGAAGAGCTTCAGCTGCTGCTGACTTAAGGGGAGGGGGCCCGGGGCCCCCACTGGGCCCTTCCACCAGACGTTGGCCTGGGTAATTTGTACCCCCTACCCCTTTCTCTCAGCATCCCTGATAATACCACACAGTAATGCCCCTTACACATGACACACATTATTAATGTCCTTATAACCATAATGCCCCTTACACATGATGCCAACCTTTATTAATGCCCTTCATACACATAATGACACACATAATGCCCCTTACACATATGTTGCACATTATTAATGCCCTTATACACATGACACACATAATGCCTGTTACACATATATCGCACATTAATAATGCGTTTATACATGACACAAATAATGCCCCTTACACATATGCCGAACACTATTGCACAGCCAACCCATCCGCAGATAGCACTCACACAGCCGCTAACACTGTGACCTCTGCCTCTGCTTGTATACAGATGTTTCCTCATACATCTTGACTCAATAGGCCATGCAGCTCCTGGCCAGTTCTGCTAACGTTGGGTGTCTTTTTTGCTGAAAATTCGTCTTATTTGCATTGTTATGACTACCACACACAAGGAGTTTCCAATGATTAAAATTATATGCGGCATGCCTATATTCTGTGAGCGACTGTGGCTGTACCTGCATACGGAATGCTATGTTACAGTGATTTCCATGAATACACTATTTCATATGCAGATACAGCCTCACTCACACACAGAATATAGGCATGCTGCATATCATTTTAATCAGCAGAAGCTGCTGATGCCCCTAGGCATTCCAAATGCCCTAGGCAATTGCCTAGTTGGCCTATGCCTAAGGCCGGCTCTGCTGATATCCTAAGATACTTGTGGGGTCATCCATAAAAAAATACTGAAAGCCGAAACTTGGACAACATTTCAGCACCCTTATACAAATCATGCAACACAATAGTAACCCCTTATACTGTACTTGTCTCTTACACATAGGGGGAAATTTACTAAAGGACAATTGTAAAAAAATAGGTGTATTTGTATCCAGAAATACACTTATTTTTTACATTTACTATCCCGAAAATACGGCAATTCGTATTCGTATTGATAGCACATCAATACGACTACGAATTGCCATATTTTCAGGATAGTAAATGTTAAAAATAAGTGTATTTCTGGATACAAATACACCTATTTTTTTTACAAATTTCCTTTAGTAAATTTCCCCCATAATGCCATATGGAATGAGCCAAAATTCACACCGACTGAGAAAAAATTCACACAATGGCACACAGATTGAGTAAAAATTCAGGGATTTACCTGGGAATATGGTCCCAGGGTCATGCAGGGACATTCCCGGGCTGGCCCATTTTACACCAGCCTAGTCCCTGCATTTTCTGGTGTGATGGGGAGAGAACCCCCCTCCTAAAACAACCATCTATATCCTCAGAACCAACTGAGCCTTTTACATGTGGGCTTCGAATGATTTTGGTCCCGTGAAACTGTGCCATTTGGTTCCAAAAAATCTGTCCTCAAACAACATGAACAGCCATGAAATGACATTTCAGAAATTAAAAAATGAAATGAAATCAGTTTACCCGCAATATCTCTAGAACCAATGAACCAATGAACCCATATGGACCAGCCTGGTATCAGATTGAAGACCCAGCGATTTGGGATTGAGATCAACCTCGAGCTTCTGTGATGCCAGAGGGGGAACTGGCAGCCGTTGGAACCGGGTGGGGGTCAGAATTAGCGGGTCCCATGTTATCCTAAGAGGGGAAAACGTTCCAGGTTTGCCTAGCAGTATCTCCGGTTCCTGGAGGGCTAGCAATGCGGGGCCAGGCTCATTGGAAAGCTCTGGCCCTCAGCTACAAAATGGGCCTATTTAGAGAGTGGGCCTGGAGCTGTAGCTCCATCAGCGCCATTGTTAATCCGGCCCTGGGTGCAGGGAGTGCAGCTGCAATGGGCCCAGAGCTGAGATGGGCCACCTTCCCTGTCACAGTTACATGTGTTATATACAGGGTGTAGCTACCATAGGTGCAGGGAGTGCAGCTGCTATGGGCCCAGAGCTGGGAGGGGCCACCTTCCCTGTCACAGTTACATGTGTATATACAAGGGTGTAACTACCATAGGTGCAGGGAGTGCAGCTGCTAAGGGGCCCGAGCTGAGAGGGGCCACCTTCCCTGTCACAGTTACATGTGTTATATACAGGGTGTAGCTACCATAGGTGCAGGGAGTGCAGCTGCTATGGGGACCAGAGCTGAGAGGGGCCACCTTCCCTGTCACAGTTACATGTGTTATATACAGGAGTGTAGCTACCATAGGTGCAGGGGATGCAGCTGCTATGGGGCCCAGAGCTGAGAGAGGCCACCTTCCCAGTCACAGTTACATGTGTCATATACAGGGTGTAGCTACCATAGGTGCAGGGAGTGCAGCTGCTATGGGGCCCAGAGCTGAGAGGGGCCACCTTCCCTGTCATAGTTACATGTGTTATATACAGGGGTGTAACTACCATAGGTGCAGGGAGTGCAGCTGCTATGGGGCCAGAGCTGAGAGGGGCCACCTTCCCTGTCACAGTTACATGTGTTGTATACAGGGGTGTAGCTACCATAGGTGCAGCTGCTATGGGACCCAGAGCTGAGAGGGGCCACCTTCCCTGTCACAGTTACATGTGTTATATACAGTGTGTAGCTACCATAGGTGCAGGGAGTGCAGCTGCTATGGGGCCCAGAGCTGAGAGGGGCCACCTTCCCTGTCACAGTTACATGTGTTATATACAGTGTGTAGCTACCATAGGTGCAGGGGGTGCAGCTGCTATGGGTCCCAGAGCTGAGCGGGGCCACCTTCCCTGTCACAGTTACATGTGTTATATACAGGGGTATAGCTACCATAGGTGCAGGGGGTGCAGCTGCTATGGGGCCCAGAGCTAAGAGGGGCCACCTTCTTTGTCACAGTTACATGTGTTATATAGAGGGTGTAACTACCATAGGTGCAGGGGGTGCAGCTGCTATGGGGCCCAGAGCTGAGAGGGGCCACTCACCAACTACGCAGAGTACTCAAATACTCATCACCAACTACGCTTTAGATCAGGGCTGGGCAACACCGGCGCTCCAGATGTTGATGAACTACACATCCCAGCATGCCTTGCATCAGTTTCAGCATGGCCAAATAGCAAAACTAATGCAAAGCATCCTGGGATGTGTAGTTTATTAACATCTGGAGGGCCGGTGTTGCCCAGCCCTGCTTTAGATGGTTTCCAAATACAAGCCCATCAACCATAACTCAAGGCCTCGAAGGAGGGCCAATTGCCAACCCTATGCCAACTAATAAAGGCTTAGATGTGGCAAACTGACAGCTCATTGCCAATAATGTAAGACTTACAGCATACAGACCATATGTCAGGGCAATGATTCCCTAATCAGATATTCCAATGGTGGCCATCAATGATTGTGATGTGATGGGGAAACCAGGAATTGATGAATCCCTCATTTGCCTATCCCCAACATGGTTTGGTCAGAATTGGCAAATGAGGGAGTTCCAAAATGTTGGATTTCCCCAATTATCGGACCCCAGTGATGGCAGAATGGGGAACTGGGGCAATACATCACCGATTAGATGGAGTCCAACTTCAAGGTATCGAAACTCCCCTGCCAATTACACACAAAAGGATCACTGTTACTGGTGGTGTTGTTGGCCACCATAGCTGGTGGGGTGGGGTTTAAGAACTTCTGAAGAAGCAGCAAATTAGCCCCATACATCAGAACATCAGACTATTAAATGGGTGAACTTTTTGCATTATTAACTATTGATTCTAAAGTATTCTGACACATTCTAGGATCCTTAATTCCAAGAGGCATAATGTGAATAAGGTTCTGTCTTCCTTAGATATGAGATGGAGAGGCCGACCCTTAGTAGCGCGTTGGATGGGTGATGACTTACAGTAGTCTCTGTACAGGTTTTGCGGCCCCTGAAATCACCCCCAAAACCAAGGAAACTGGAAAATTGCTTTCTTAGCATCATTAGTTTTTATTTGATAATTTCGTTTTATTTTTCCTTCCTATTTGAAACTATTATAATTGTTATTATCTGTAAAGCAAAAGCATTTATTGAAGATGGCATAGTAAATATGAGGTTATTTTATGAGATTTAAATACTGTTGTGATGATTCAGTGCAGTACTATTCATTTACATTGAGAATTGTGCATGAGGTGTCCCTGCGCGTATCGCTGGGTGTTTGCAAGTAGGCGGCGGGCATTTGTGGACGGCACCCTGATGTTTTCTGGGAGTGCAGCCGAAATATGCAGGTTGCTCCCGGCCGTTGGTAGGGAGGGACGCTGATGTCATCAGAGACCCCGATCTTTCCTCGGCCATCACAGCGTGAAGTAAGTCTAGGTCGCTGCACACACGAGGGTGGGGGAAATCCATTTGATGGTGATTGCGTATGCATTTCCCTAGGAATGGCCATCAATGATCGATGTTCCCAAAACATCGATGATTGAGACCTAGTGCTCGACGCTTTGGGCATCAATAGTGGAGGGCCGAATAGTTTTATGCCATCGATGGATGGCTAGTCAAAGTTTCTTACGCAGTGATGCGGCGGCCTGTCCCGTTGCTCTGCACATGCGCGGCAAGTGATAGCAGGAACCATCGATGGTAGGTGGTAGAATGTTTTATAGTCATTAATGGTTCCTGCTTTAAAAGCCATTGATGGCAACCGTCGATGGGGGATGTGCCGACGGCCATCCCTAGATTTTCCCCTGTATTCTCACGGCTGCCATTGCATTCACGGCTGAGCACAGGGGTGGGATTTCACTCTGGTGGGGCAGCGGTTAACTGAACGCTGGGCTCCGAAGATTTGTAGCCCAGCAATCAGGTCTGAATCAGACCCTTTGGCTTGATACAGAGGAGTCACCGAGTCTGGTGAGCACAATATAGCCCCCGATAAGCGCCTTTGAAAAGGGTGCATGTCCTAGCATTGCCTTTATCCAGTGGTGTGACCTAACGGGGCCCGGGTGGAGGTGCCAAACGGGCCCCATTCTCTCAAGTGGTACAGAAAACTCTGGTATTGTGCCTGAGACTTCTGCGACTCCGGGAACCAGGCTCAATATGAACACAGACAGGGGGTGTTGTGTCTGTGCTGTAGATGAAAATATTAAGCAGCCGCAGTACATGCTGAAGGCCAGTGGGGGCGCAAGTGAGATGCACCGACAGTCACTTTGGGGGAAATTTACTAAGAAAATTTGTAAAAAAATTGTTGTATTTGTATCCAGAAATACACTAATTTTTGACATTTACTATCCCGAAAATACGGCAATTCGTATTCGTATTGATAGCACATCAATACGAATACGAATTGCTGTATTTTTGGGATAGTAAATGTCAAAAATAAGTGTATTTCTGGATACAAATACAACAATTTTTTTACAAATTTTCTTAGTAAATTTCCCCCTTTATATCTATAACGAAATCAAACACCTCCCAGCGTCAGCAGGGCTGCTCTTCTTAGTACATACATCATGACACAGATAACAACGAGGACTGATCTCCATTCTCCATACACCGGCACATCTCTATGCTATTCCAGTGCACAGCTTTTAAGAGACTGCAAAGGGTCATTAATTCACCGCTCAGTGAGCAAATGGTGAAGCCAGACACTGTCTGCTGTGCGATTGCTTTCGAAGCTCTGATGTAGCTGTTTATAGAGACTTTCTGTTTTCTCTTTACATATCATCGTTATAAATCGCGCTATGGCTGCAGGATGCATCATCATTATCAGCAGCAGCGGCGGACGGTGCCATGCTGAGGGCCCAGCATGGTTCCCCAGTGATGCTGTTGGATTTGATGCGTAGAGGAGAAGGTGATTCAGGTCATACAACAGCGAACTCGGTACAGGAGCATTTTCATTTGGAGAAGAGAAATATATTACTTTAAGTAACCCTGCAGTTTAGTTGACCCAACGTATGTTGCAGATATTAACTGGCAAGAATTGGGACTCATTAAGTAGAGAGTATTTTTAATATGAACTTTCTTGTTCCTCATCTAAATAAACTGCTGCTGTTCAGCCCTAAACTTTGAAGTAAGACAGAAACTGCATGCTATCAGAAGCTGGGCCGATTCAGGACGGATCAGCAGCTTAGTGTATGCAATCCTTAGCAATGCAAATGCAGGAGGAGGTGCATACCACCCCTGCCTGTCTACCACCCCCTGCATATCCACCACCCCCTGCCTGCATACCACCCCTGCCTGTCTACCAGGGGCGGATTGGGAATTAAAACCAGCCCGGGAAATATCTTGAAGCAGCCCTAAAGTGTGTGTGTGTGGGGGGGGGCGTATTGTTGCGCGCCGCAGGCGCGCCCGCTTTTGGGGCATGGCCTATCAATATGAGGGTGTTGCCTATTTTAACGAGGTCACGCCCAATTTTTTTGCCACTGTGGGGGAATGACTAGTGAGTCTCTCTGAGCTGCTGGCTATGTCCCCAGCCCCTCAGGCTGCAGAATAGGCGCATGCATACAGGGTCTATTCTGCAGCCAGTGGGGCTGGGGAGACAGAGACAGGGGGACAGAGACAGGGGGGGGGGTGACAGGGGGTCTCCCAACTGTCCCCCTCCCCCACGCCATGGGACACTGAGTATGGGCCACCTCCCTTGAACACATTATTCACCATAACAAGAGGGCCCTTTTTTCTATCGAAAAACCTGTACACCTTATGCCACACAGTATGAGCCAATATTCACATTATGACACATGGAATGATCCAAAATTCACAAAATGCCGCACAGAATGAGTAAAAAAAATAGGATTTTGGGTACCTACCGGTAAATCCTTTTCTCGTAGTCCATATGGGATACTGGGCTTCACTACTATGGGGATTGAGACCTCCGCAGGAGAGACAGGCACATCAAAGAACTTTCAGTGTGGGTGCACTGGCTCCTCCCCTCAATCTCCCTCCACTAGTCAGTTAATGCAAAAACTGTGCCGAAGGAGAGCATGTGAGGAGTATGTGATAATGTATTGTGGTGAGATTCATCCAGCACACCCAAATGAAGAAAGCAACATATAAAAAAGAGGTGAATCCTAACAACTTCAGAGGACACCTGTAACTGTAAACAAGTCTATAGACATATCTATCCTATAGAAAACAAGGCAATAAGCCTAACAAGAAGTAGGATCTGACAGCAGAAAAGCCGCACCGAGGTGGGCTCCCAGTATCCCATATGGACTACGAGAAAAGGATTTACCGGTAGGTACCCAAAATCCTATTTTCTCTACCGTCCAATGGGATACTGGGCTTCACTACTATGGGGAGGTCCCAAAGCTACCAGAACGGGTGGGAACGTGCGGAGTCTGCTGTAGAACCGCATTCCCGAACTGGGAATCCTCCCTGGCCAGGGTGTCAAACTTGTAGAACTTCACAAACGTGTGTTGCCCTGACCAAGTTGCGGCCCTGCAAAGCTGCATAGCCGGCACCCCTCGAGCAGCAGCCCAAGAGGTACCTACAGACCTGGTTGAATGAGCCTTTACTGAAAAAGGAAGCGATAGACCAGCTGATGCATAAGCCTGTTGGATAGTACATCTTATCCACCTGGCAATGGTACGCGTTGAAGCAGGTAAACCCTTCTTCTGCGCATCATAAAGCACAAATAGGCTGTCTGTCTTACTGATCCTAGCTGTGCGCTTGACATATCCCTTAAGGGTGAGGACCACGTCCAAGGTATCTGGAATATCCGGGTGTGCCGCACCAGAAGGAACCACAATGGGTTGGTTTAGGTGGAACCCTGACACCACCTTTGGAAGGAATTGTGGTCTAGTCCTGAGCTCCGCCCTGTCGTTGTGGAACACAAGGTAAGGGCTCCGACAAGATAAGGCCCCAAGCTCGGACACCCTCCTGGCCGAAGCTAGAGCCAGCAGAACAACTGTTTTCCAAGTAAGGTGTCGCAGCTCCGACTCCTCCAAAGGAACAAAACGGGCTGATTTTAAGAAAGTAAGAACTACTTCCAAATCCCATGGTGCAGTGGGAGGTACAAAGGGGGGCTGAATCCTCAGAACCCCCTGTAAGAAGGTTTGCACTTCCGGCAAGGCCGCAATCTTTTTCTGGAAAAACACAGACAATGCGGAGATTTGGACCTTTAAGGAACCCAATCTGAGTCCCTAAACCAGCCTGGAGAAAACGTAACAGGCTGTTTAGTCGAAAACTGGCCGGAGGCAAGCCATTCTTCTCGCACCAGGCAATATATCTTCGCCATATTACATGATAATGAGAAGCCGTCACCGGCTTCCTGGCTTTTATCATTGTAGTGACGACAGAGGGATGGAGACCCTTGTTGACTAAGATCTGCCGCTCAACCTCCAGGCCGTTAAACGTAGCCGCTGTAAGTCCTGAAAGACGAACGGGCCCTGGAGGAGCAGGTCTCTTCTTAGGGGCAGACGCCACGGGTCTTCCACTAGCATGGCCTGAGTGTCCCCGTACCAGGCCCTTCTTGGCCAATCTGGCGCCACCAGTATGGCCTCCGTCCCCTGATGCCGGAGCCGCTTTAGCACCCGAGCCAACAATGGGAGAGGTGGGAACAGGTACACCAATTGGAATTCCCAGGTCCAGGTGAGAGCGTCCACTGCTATCGCCCCTGGGTCTCTGGTCCGTGCACAGTACATTGCTACCTTGTGGTTCAGTCGTGAAGCCATCAGGTCGATCTGAGGGAGCCCCCACAGATCCACTATGGCATCGAACACTTGAGTGTGAAGGCCCCACTCTCCCGGGTGAAGATCGTGACGACTCAGGAAGTCCGCCTCCCAGTTGTCGACTACCGGGATAAAAATGGCAGACAGGGCCTGGACATTCTGTTCCGCCCAGGACAGAATCTTTGACGCTTCTCTCATGCAAGGCATGCTCTTTGTACCACCCTGCCGATTTATATAGGCCACAGTGGTGGCATTGTCCGACTGGACCTGGATCGCCTTGCCCTGTAACAATGGAGCTGCCTGTAACAGGGCATAGTAGACCGCCCTCAACTCCAGCTTGTTGATATGAAGGGCCGACTCCAGTGGAGACCATCGACCCTGGAGGCGGACTCCCTGTGTGACAGCTCCCCAGCCCCTCAAGCTGGCGTCCGTGGTTACCAACGTCCAGTCCTGGATCTGGAACCGTCTGCCTGCCAACAGATTGGATGAATCTAGCCACCACTGTAGCGAGATCCTGGTTCTTGTTGCAAGGCCAATCTTTCTGCGCATCTGCAGGGGGGAGCCGGACCACTTTGTCAGGAGATCCAATTGAAAGACCCTGGAATGGAACCGGGCAAATTGTATTGCTTCGAATGAAGCCACCATCTTGCCTAGAAGCCGGAGGCAAAGATGGATCTGTACCAGAGGAGACTGTAGGACCTTACCTGACCAGCTGTTGTATTGCACTGACCTTTTCCATCGGCAGAAAGACTCTTTGCTCCGATGTATCCAGGATCATGCCCAAGAAAACCATCCTCTGGGTCGGAACCAGTGATGATTTGGCCATGTTCAGGATCCACCCGTGGTCTCTTAGCACTTGCATGGACAGATTGAGAGCACTCCTCAAGGCCTCTGCCGACCCTGCCTTTATTAGCAGGTCGTCCAGGTATGGCACGACATTCACCCTTCGAAGTCTGAGTAGTGACATCATTTCCGCCATTACCTTTGTAAAAACCCGCGGGGCAGTAGACAGGCCGAAAGGTAAGGCCCGGAATTGGTAATGGTCGTTCCCCAAGGCAAACCTGAGATAGATTTGGTGTGGGGGCCAAATGGGGATGTGTAAATAGGCGTCCTTGACGTCTATAGAGGCCAAGAACTCCCCTCTCTCTAGACCGGCAATCACGGAGCGCAAGGACTCCATCCTGAACTTGAACACCCGCAGGAAGGGGTTCAGTGATTTTAGATTCAGGATGGGCCTTACTGAGCCGTCTGGCTTCGGCACCAGGAATAAGTTGGAATAATATCCCTGGCCCCGCTCCGTGCTTGGCACCGGTACAATTACCTGAGACTGAAGCAGCCTGGTAATGGCCCCCCGAAGGAGAACCTGATCCTCCTGGGATGCTGGAAGGGCCGACCTGAAGTATCGTCTGGGAGGGGGTTTGTCGAATTCCAGCCTGTAACCTAGAGAAATGAGATCCCTGGCCCAGGAATCCAGACCAGAGGCGTCCCACACCTGGCTGAAATGCAACAATCGCGCTCCCACCGCGAGAGAGTCTCGTGGCGGGAAAACCCCGTCATGCTGCAGGCTTGGAGGAAGCCGCGGCATTGGGACGGTCCTGTGTGCTGGAGGAGTTGGGCTTCCTAAACTTGCCTCTGGTGCCTCTGTTGGCATTGGAGGCGCCCCTAGCTTTGGGGCGAAACCTGTTACCACGAAAGGACTGCTGGAAAGTAGCTGTGAAGGGACGCTTTGCTACTGTGGGAGCTGATGGGAGGAAGGTAGATTTTCCTGCCGTGGCCTTGGAAATCCAACCATCTAATTTGCTTCCAAAAAGCCATTCTCCTGTAAAGGGAATACCCTCCACACTCTTTTTAGAGTCCACATCCGCGGACCACTGACGCAGCCACAGGGCCCGTCTGGCTGAAACCGCCATGGCTGAATTGCGTGCGTTTATTGCGCCCAATTCTTTTTGCGCTTCGCACAGGATCTTAGCAGTATCCTGAATGTGACGCAGGCTGTCGCCAATCTGAGCCACAGTCATGTCACCTAACAACCCCTCCTGAATCTGGGTTGACCAGGTATGTATGGCTTTAGCCATCCAGCAGCTGGCTAGAACTGGGCGCTGGGAGGCCCCACTAGCCGTGTATATGGACTTGAGGGTAGATTCCAGCCTCCTGTCCGCCCCGTCCTTAAGAGTGGATACACCTGGGACTGGTAACAACACCTTTTTAGAAAGACGGGAGACAGATGAGTCCACCACTGGTGGCTCCTCCCACTTCTTCCTGCCCAAAGGTTCAAAAGGATAAGCATTAGTGAACCGCTTTGAAAGAGTAAACCTCTTATCAGGGTTTTGCCATGCAGCCTTGAAAACCGTTTCTAACTCCGCCTGCTCAGGGAAATATACTGGCTGTTTCCTCTGAGTCATGAAGAAAGGATCTCCTTCTGCGGATGCCTCCACCGGGAGATCTAAAACATCCCTGATGGCCCTGATAAGCGGTTCAGGACCATGCACTGCTGCCTCAGGGACTGGTTCCTGCAGAACCTGCTCCTCACCCTCCTCCAATATGTCCTCCTCATCATCCTCTGAATCAGGGGCCATCGCAGCAGCCGGCCTCTATTGGGGCTGTGCGGCAGGAGGAGGTACATTAAGAGTATGAAGAATATCCACCCTGGCAGCTAACATGGACAATTCCCTCTGAACCCTCTGCGTTTGCTGAGTGTTAGTGGAAAGCTGTGAAGCCACAGAATCCAACAATGTCTTTATGTTGGAGGCCCAGACAGGCTCCTGCTCGTCAGCCTGAGATGGCCCCACAAGCTGTGGGGGTACCCCACTGATCTGAGTGTCAGCACTACTGGGCTGTGGTGACATACAAGCCTCACAAGTGACTTGGGACTGTGATTTGGGCACAAACTTGGTGCTACACACCATACAAGTGAACTTCTTCACCATGATGAGACAGTACTACAGTGTACAGCAGTACAATACAACCCCCACGCAGTCACACACGTGCACACACCACACCGCTGGATGTTAAAAAACAGACTATGTGCTTGTTTTATGTGTGTCTGTAACTAATCAGTGGGGGAAAAAACAGAGCAATTGAGGAACCAAATGCACCCCTAACCTGAACTCACAGATCTGGGTGAGCTGGTAACGCTAAAACACAGTGATATCAACAACACAGTGTCTAAAATAAGCCAGATAGCGCAGCAGCGCTAAATCGCTATAAAACCTGCTGTCTCTGCCGTGCTGCAAGGATCCGGATCCACCACGCCAGTGAGGAGCCCTTTGTAATGGAGTCTGGCAGCGTGTAAAGAAGCAGGAAGTGACAGCGCGCGCCCAGCAGAGCTTGGTCCCGCTCTGAGTGAAGCCCCGCCCCCCTGTACACGGAGCTGGCGCTTACATACGTTTATACTGACATATAATAAAAAGGGGTACTTATGTAGTATCTGGGCTGCCGATTTTTTGATTGTATGCCTTAAGTTAAGGCATACAATCAGATGCGATGCGATGCGATATCGCATCGCATCGCATCGCATCGCATGCGACCATCGGATGCGATGACCCGATTTTTCCATAGGAATCAATGTTAAAATGGACTGAGTCCATTTTAACATGGAATTCAATGGGAAAAAGGGGTCCTTTTCATACCCCTACTATCCAAGTGGGCATGGAGTTGGATATAAACCTGTGGCGAGCGTAGCGAGCCACCGAGCCCGAAGCGTGGCGAGCGAAGCGAGCCCCGCGAGGGGCCGGTATTCTGTGTCCCCTCGCGGGGCTCGCTACGCTCGCCGCGCTTCGGGCTCGGTGGCTCGCTACGCTCGCCACAGGTTTATATCCAACTCCATGCCCACTTGGATAGTAGGGGTATGAAAAGGACCCCTTTTTCCCATTGAATTCCATGTTAAAATGGACTCAGTCCATTTTAACATTGATTCCTATGGAAAAATCGGGTCATCGCATCGCATCGCATCGCATCGCATCGCATCGCATCGATGGTCGCATGCGATGCGATGCGATGTGCCCGATTCGACCCGATTTAGAAATCGGCAGCCCAGATACTACATAAGTACCTAAAAAGGTATAATATTACATACATATACCCTGGGGGGTGTCCCTGGTGTCCAGCGGCAGCACCCCTATGCCAGTTTCCAGACGCGGGGTTCACGCGGTCCCTGCTAGAAGGCCGCCATTACTGCCCGTCGTCTTGCCGCACCAGAAATGGCTGCGGGGTCCCCTTGTGGAACCCCCAGCCTGTACTCACCACTTGAAGTCTTCAGACCTGTCAGGGGGTGTGCGGCGGCTAGGAGGCTTGCTCGCCACAGCGCAATGCTGTGCGGTGACAAGCCCCACACAGGACCGAATTGTCCTGTAGCAGGGTCAGCTCTGCACCTGAAGAGGTCGGGGACTGACCCTTCACCTGACACCCACGAAGCAGGACAGCTGTGTGGTCACCACAGCGCCCCAAAATAACAAACTTTGAAAATAAATGTAGAAAAACTCTGGAGCATCCAGAAGCACTGCCTCTCCTGAGGCACATTTTTCAAAACTGACTAGTGGAGGGAGATTGAGGGGAGGAGCCAGTGCACCCACACTGAAAGTTCTTTGATGTGCCTGTCTCTCCTGCGGAGGTCTCAATCCCCATAGTAGTGAAGCCCAGTATCCCATTGGACGGTAGAGAAAAAACAAAAAAACTAAAGTTCACATTATGTAACGGAATGAGAAGACACATGGTGAGAGGGGGTTGGTGCAGGGTGAGAGGGGTTGGTAATGAAGGGTGAGAAGGGGGTGACGAGGGGTGAGAGTAGAGTGGCAGGGTGGAAGAGGATGCAGGGAGGGAGGGGGGACGCAGGGTGGTGTAGAATGCTGGGAGGGGAGATGCAGGGTGGCTGAGGACGAAGGGAGTGAGGACTTACACAGGGTGGCACAGGACGCAGAGTGTGAGGGGGGCATGGTGGCCGAGGATGCAGGGTAGGAGGCGGAATGCAGAGTGGGGATGCAGGGAGGGGAGCCACAAAGTGGTGGAGGATGCAGGGAGTGGAGACAGTGATGCCCATTATACACATGCCACACACCGTGATGCCCATTATGCATATGCCACACACCGTGATGCCCATTATACATATGCCACAGACCGTGATGCCCATTATACATATGCCACACACCATAATGCCCATTATACATATTCTGCCCATCCGATCTCATCCAGCCCAACAACAATCCTGCTCGCTGTCTACACACCACCTCCTGCCTATACACCACCTCCTGCCTGTACACCCCCCCCTACCTGCACACCATCTCCTGCCTGCATACCACCCCCTACCTGCACACCACCTCCTGCCTGCATACCACCCCCTACCTGCACACCACCTCCTGTCTGCATACCACCCCCTACCTGCATACCACCCCCTGCCTGCACACCACCTCCTGCCTGCATACCACCCCCTACCTGCACACCACCCCCTACCTGCACTCCCCCCCTCCTCACTGCATACCACCCCCTACCTGCATACCACCCCCTGCCTGCATACCACCCCCTGCCTGCATACCACCCCCTGCCTGCACACCGCCTCCTGCCTGCATACCACCCCCTGCCTGCATACCACCTCCTGCCTACATACCACCCCCTACCTGCACACCATCACCTGCCTGCATACCACCCCCTGCCTGCCTACCACCTCCTGCCTGCACACCACCTCCTGCCTGCACACCACCCCCTACCTGCACACCATCACCTGCCTGCATACCACCCCCTGCCTGCCTACCACCTCCTGCCTGCAAACCACCCCCTGCCTGCATACCACCCCCTACCTGCACACCATCACCTGCCTGCATACCACCCCCTGCCTGCACACCACCTCCTGCCTGCATACTACCCCCTACCTGCACACCACCCCCTACCTGCACTCCCCCCCTCCTGCCTGCATACCACCCAATGCCTGCACAATGCACCCTACCTGCATTCTACCCCCTGCCTACACACCAGCCCCTGCCACAGCTCGGCTTGCAGCAGCTGCATTTGATACCACACAGCGGCCCCCTAAACACTGCGTCACCACCTCCTCGCTGTTAGTTAAACAACGGTCGCATCCTTCCTCAATGTAGTCACATTTTAACACTTCGTGCACACGCTGTGCATGCGTACGGGTGCACAAACTGTCCAAGCTCGCTCAGCCAATCAGAGTCTTCCCATTCATTTGAATGGGAGTTTTGAAATCTCATTACCGCAGTCTGTTTCCCACCGGCAGCTCCCCAGGAGGCCTTTTACATCTGATAAATCTCATGCGATTTGTAAAAAAAACGCACAACAAGTGCCAAATCTGAGCAGTCATTTGTCTACCCAGCTTGGACTTCCCCACAGAAAGCATTGTCGACCATCGGCCGTTAGCTATGCAGCAACGCTGACACAACATATCTGTGAACAACGTCGATCACAGACACATATGATGTACACACCTGCCGGCCCGCGTGTGATATATTGGCAGTTCTCTGGGATATACAGTATCGCCCAGTGTGTGTACCCAGCTTAAATCTGTCCAATCAGGCTCAGGCAGACATAAGCAGCAGAACTGCACAAATCTGCACAATTTGCTTAGTACTTGCTCTGCATCAGCCCCCTGTGTGTATCTTAAATATTCTCCATCTGGTGGGCAAAGGCAGTGTGTCTTCATTATAGGTTACCAGTCTTGTTACTGTCATTTCAGAGAACCAGAAGCAGAATATAAAGTTAAGTCGTCCTTAAATGATGGTTAAAAATAAATTCCATATTGTAGTTAAATTAATCACCATGCATTTTACGTCTGCCAATGTCATTCAGTCCTAGGGCCTCGTTCCCAGTGAGTAACCCTATTTGTCAAATGAGCAGATGCTAATAATCGCAAGGCACAGCTTTTCTTATACCGCTATCGGATGGCAAAGTCGGGTCGGACCTGAGATGTTAACCCTGTAATGATCTGTAATGTTCACCCTGCAGTATATAGGAAAAATAATCTGTTTTCAGACAAAATATTTATTTGAATTTATATAACAAATGTGAGCAACGCTGGCATTTTTAGTAGGTATTTTGCCCAGTGTTGGCGCACAAAGGGTTAATCCCCAGTCCGACCAATGCCTGGTACTGGGCAATTCCAACAAAAAGTGGACATGGGTCATGAAAAAAAAAAAAAAGCTGGGATATTCAAATAATGAATTTCCCAGTGCATCAGTCATCATCAGCCCTGTATATTGCTCAGTTTCTCCTTTTCATCAGCGACCAGAGATGGTCGCTGATAAAAAAGAAACTGCCGGGGGAGCCCGGCAGTGGTAATCAGCTGGTCGCAGGAGCATGTTCCTGCGACCAGCGATCACTACAGGGGTAAAAACAGGAGCGCGCACCCGGCGATATATCGCCGGTGCACACTCCCATCGTGGGCAATATAGTCGCTTAGCGACCATATTTCCCGCGATATTGTACAAAATCGCCCCTGTGTGTACGCACCTCCAGTCTAAAGTATTTTTTTTAAAATCGGTTGGTAAGTGTGTCACATGACATGCTGCCAATTTGTCTTAATTCAATAATGGTTACCAGGCATCAGGCATACACTGGTTGTGACCACTGATTATCTATCTTGATTATCTATACATCACAAGTTGAGGACATGTACTGTCAGAAACTATGGGTGAGATTTAATAGGATGAGAGATTCAGAAAGTGAGAGATTTGGTGAGAAATCTCCAGTTTTTTTTAAAGCGGCAATCATTTACACGGCAAAACCAGTTTAATTGTAAAGTGTAAAAAATTGCCGCTTTAAAAAAACTGGAGATTTCTTACCAAATCTCTCACTTTCTGAATCTCTCATCCTATTGTCACCCTATGGCGCTTATTCTGATTGAGTCGGACACATTCGTTCGGATTGCTTATTCCTGCTGAGTGCGCATCACTCCGCACTCGGTCGGATCGCTACACATAAAAAATGTCCACCGAACACTGTCGGACAATATGGGCGTATCTATGGGGACGCGGTTTGAAAGTGGGAAAAACTGGGCGTAAATCAAGGCGTCAACATGGGTGTGGTCAATAAGTGGTAGGCGTGCCCTCGGACCGCTCACCGAGGGGCCGCGACCCTACGCTCCCAAAACCTTCGGTGCAAACAGGTAGCTTTCATGTCTCGGAGGGCACTAGTTCATCTGCACCGCATTCAGTCGGACAATCAGTGCGCCCCGCAGCCAAAATACTCCCAGCTGCACACAATACTAACCCAGCCCTCTGGTCAATTTAGTGTAATTACCCCATTTCTCTTGTGAGATTTCATGCATTAACCCATTAAGTCACTGCAGGCCGCACACGGAAGCCAAACATTTGTTTGAAAAGTGTCATGAAAGAAAATAGCATCTATTATTGATGCCATGTGCGCTCTTTTGCCCCATTACTACATGTACATAAAACATCAGTGTGTTTATCCTGTTAACACAGTGCTGGTCACAATTAACAGTAGTCGACATGTGTCAACTCTGTGCAAAAAAAAACATTATGTGATTAAGCATCTATACGATCATGTACCCTAAGCTCTCTGATGTGTTAACAAACATGATTGATGCCCTGGTTTTGGATATCTTTAGTTTGGCCTGTCCTGCCCATTTCTCCATTACCATCCATCAATGCTGTTTAGGGCCATTGGGCCAAAATTCTTAAGATGTGTCTTGTACTTCACGTGTGATGTCGCTATGTCCAAACAATCACACCCTCTCTACTATCTTCTACAGGGTGCTCAATCTATAGGAAGAAGACTCAGATTGGTTGCCTATAGCAACCTCACATGTGAAATAGAATGCCCATCTTAGTCAATTTCCCCCAATGCACACACGTGTCCATTCTGTAATATTACTTTATCACTCTCCAAACGCAACACAATATGGGTGTGGGGACCCACATTGCACATACATCTAGCTGCAAAGGTGCAGATTAATCATTTCACAGACATCACAAAGGTCACTTTAATTCAGTATTTAATTTTTTTATTTTTTCCTGTGAAATAATCATGTCAAAGTAAAACATCACTGAAATCAGACCACAGGCAGGACAAAATTTAGCATCAGCAGGATCATCTCTCACACAACGGGTGATTGCCCAAGTTGCACGGAATGAGATAGAGATTGGCCACAAGAAGCTGGGCCACACAACAAAGGACAAAAGTAGGGACAAAATAATGGAGGAGATCAAGACGGATGGCACCACTTTATTTTTTGGTGGCACTTTTGGCCTTGGTTGGGCCCTTCACTGTGCCCGCAGCTCTTCGGCCCGGTCGGGCTGGGGGGTTTGGGGGGGCAGCTGTTGAGGAAGGGGGTGATGGTGGGCCCCTTCGGCCAGCACAGAGTGGTGCAGGTGGATTAGCGGCAGAAATGGAAGAGACTAGGCCCTGTTGGTGTTGATTATCTCCACCACAAGATCATTGTGGCTACTGAGGAGGTCATTCTGGTGGCTAAGAAGGTCATTTTGCCGGATGGCTTGCTCGGCTATAACCTGTTGACTCGCAACCATCAACTTCAAGACCTCCTGGGTCCTATTCTGCCGCTCTGCCAATATCCCCCTCGGGCTGTGGGACTATGATGCTGTTGGCCAAGTTCAGGGGTGAGATACCCGTCTGTGCCTGGAGTGCCTGGGGACAGTAGAGGCTCATATTGGTCTAAAAATATAGGCGAAAAAAACAATTTTACACCCATGCTATAATACAATGGAAGCAAACAAGAAAACTCCACGTTCAACATTTACCTCCAAGCTCAGCCGCAAACACCTCCACCAGGAGCTCGCTGTCCATATTGGCCACTCCCCGGATCTCCTCGATTGTCTCACAATCCTGTACCAGGAGATCCAGGGAGGTCAGCGCTAGTTGTTTGGGCATTGCGCTAGCCCCAGTGGTCTGGCTGTGCCTCCACCGTCCTGTCAGCTTCTTCTTTAGGTTGCATTTGAAATCATGCCACCTAAAAAAGAGAAATGACCACAGAATACATAATTTACCAATTATTTTCATGTTGTCACCATCATTTGCAGTCAATTTAAAGCATGCACATACAGTAGCACTTACAGCAATGTACCCATTTTACATGGTGTGTTCATGGTGCCTACATATCACACCTATACAAATAGACATAATTGTAGAAGTGTATAAGGCCAAAAAATCTATATGTTTCCTCCCATACTTAGATTCATAGGACACTTAGGTGTCATACACCCCGTGGGGTCTTATTTTGTAAGATGTGAAATACACTTAACAGCTCATGTTGCTATGGGAAACCAATCACATCCTGTCTACTATCTTGTAGAGGATGCTACATAAGTAAGAAGTACACTCAGATTGGTTGCCCATAGCAATAACACATGTGAAGTGTATTTCGCATCAAAGTCTATTTCAACCCATACTTCAGACATTGGAGGTCATGGACTCCATTTTAGCTTGGATTCGCTCTGGGTCTGAAATAGCAGAGTCAGACTCAGAACCAGACATGTTAGCAGCAAAGGGACCTTATGTTTGGCCCTCTATAAATACCCCTAAAACAAGCCTCTGCCCATCCTCCCACACAGCATTCCATACTCACACGGAGACCATTTGGCGTTCATGCAGTGAAAAACACGCCGAAAACCCGGTTGGAATCCCAGCAGTAGTCCGTCGGGAATCCTGCCGAAAATAACGCACGTTTGCAAGTGACCAAGTTTCTATATAGTAAATGGAGTTATTTGTTGTAGTGACAGATCTTACTTTGTGCTTCTGTATACGTACCTGTGCGTGTCGGTGCTATATCGCAGTACTATAAAGAAATCCATGGCAGATTTTCAATCAACCAACAGCAGAGCACCTCAAATGAGCTGATGTAATGGCAAACACATGTAAGGGACCTATATATATATGGGATGCTTGCAATGTAGTTGTGTCCCAGTGTCTTCAGTGTTTCAGAAGCAAGGTAACTTTGGATATGATGTCTGTCTCAAAGTTACTAATTCTTAATTCATGCTTCTGTATGTGTTTAAAAGGCGTTTGCGATTGGATTTACTTACAACAGGGTTGCCGACCCTCCCGGAATTTGCGGGAGTCTCCCGAAAATCGGGTCCTTCCTCCCGGCCCCCGGAAGGGTGGGCAACCCTCCCAGAATCAGGGGGACCCCCACTGAGCCCCCCGATCGCGGTATTTATATGCCGCAATCCGCGGGTCTCAGGGGAGGGGGCGGAGCTAAAACGGCACAATCGTGACGTTTTAGCCCCGCCCCCCCATGGATAACTGTTATTTCGGATATTTGTTGTAATGGGGGCGGGGCTTAATGACGTCACAGTTAAGCCCCGCCCCAAAACGCGTAATGCAAGATTCCTCTCCGGGCTTCTCCCGGAGAGGATTTTTTGAAAGTCGGCAACCCTGACTTACAACCCTAACTTAGGCTGTACATATGGAGTTACAAAAGTTCTCCTAACGCTAAGGACACTTTCTTCTTCCGTTTGTATTTAATTGTCCCCGACTGAGGTTTGGGTAATGCGTCGCGCCCTGCACCACCAGTCTGCAGCAAAGCAATCTGTCTGCCTGTGTCCCCCCCTGATATACGAGCGCTACTAATTTGGTAATGTTGCAATGTATTTATCAGGCGGCTTTAATAGCGTGCTGTTGTGAACCTTGGGTGACTTTCACAGATTAGGTTAATATCGTCTGATTACATTATGTTTTGTTGTGTTAATTGATGCCTCCTTCTCGCTGACAATAGCAGGGGTTGATTTATTTGTTTTCCACTAATTACGAACATGATTCTTGGCCAGAAGACAGAACGTATCACAAAGAGGATGGGTAGCAGAGTCCCCCGCGTGGATTAAAGGAAAATCATGGAACCTCAGTGTACGGCAGCCATTGGTTCTTACGCGCTACGTCTTTGTTCCTCTGGATTATGCTGCTGTAACATTAATTACTGTCATCTAGGACGACTGCCACAATGAAACAATCAAAACGACAAAGACTACAATTTAAATATTTGCTTTATGCCTTTATTGCTACACTCCCAGCGAGTTGCGCCTCTCTGTTCTCCCCCTTTATGGCAGCTGTCACATTAATCCGAGACTGCGCTGCGGTATGTTACAGACAGAGCTGTTCATTTTCAAACACAGCCTGTAACACGGCATTTAGCATCTAATTGCCTGGTATTTTATCTCTCTCCACTTTATTTCTCTACAAACTGTGGGGTGATTCAACACCGCAGTGGTCATTCACTGCTTACCAAGTGGCTTAATGCCATCCCAAGGCACCCTCGCTACCCCCCCCCCCCCAGCAGAATTCCCTGCATTCGTTGTCGGGGCTATGCACATGAGAGAATACACACTTGCACATACGCAGCCCCCAAACATTGGAACACGCCCCATTCCGAGTGTTGTTGAATTAGGCCTAGGGATGTAGCTATAGAGGGTGCAACTAATATGGGGCCCAGCTGCTAGGGTGAGCCCCAAGGCAGTCCCCTGCATCCTCTTTTTCTAATATTTTTTAAATTGTGTCCACAATCTCCTGTTCTTGTAGCTTCCCGGGCTGCAACTGCAGGGGACCCGACGCTGGTCTGCGAGTGTGGGAGACACAGCATTGGGCTGTGAGTTTGGGGGGACCTGGCGCTAGGCTGCAACTGCAGAGCATCTGGCACCAGGCTGCTAGTACGGGGAGACCGGGAGCCAGGCTGCGAGTGCAGGTGGAGTGGGGGCTGAGTGCCGGGAAGCGATTGTGGGGAGGACCCATTGCCAGGATGTGGGACAGTGGGAGACCTGGCTCCTCCCATCTATTCCACAGCGCATGCAGGGAACCAGGCACCAGTGCAGGGGACCAGGTGCCGGGGAGCCAGTACAGGGGACCAGGCGCCAGGGAGACAGTGCAGGTGACCCGGATGCTCTCCCTCTCATCTACGCAGCATGTGAGGGTGACCCAGCAGCAGCAGGGTGCCAGTGCAGAGGACCAGGAGCCAAGCAGTGTGTGCTGTGGAAGACAAGGGCCCTTATTCTGGTTCGTGCGGTACGGCCCGCGTGCGGCCGTACCGCCGATGTTTTCCGTCTGCACATGCGCAGAGGTCAATCTGCGCATGTGCAGGCGAATTCGCCGCACATAACGTTAGTACGCCGCAAAGGGGGCGTATAGGGGCGTGAGGGGCTTCATGCCCTCATTTCCCTATGTATACGCCCCGCGTTTCATGGGCGTTCCCATGCAAACGCGGGGCGTACGCATGGTAATGAGGCCATGACGCAACTCATGGGGGCGGAAAGCTGACGTCGCCGGATGTCAGCTTTCAGCCCCCATACAAGCTACCACACGGACGATTGTCCGTGTGGTCTCAGCTTGCGGGAGCTGCCGCGGCGTGCGGACCTGCCTTCGATGGTCGACGACCATCGAATGCAGGGGGCAGCTCCCACCATGGTGGAGGCGTACGCCTCCACCATTTTCATGCGGATCGGCAGCCGTCCGTGTACGGACGGCCGTGCCGATCCGTCTTGTAGGCGGGGATTCGTCTGGTGCGGTCGGAGCCGCATATGCGGCTCGACCGCACCAACCAGAATAAGGGCCAAGGTACCCAGTCCCACCTGTACTGTGGGAAGGCAGAATTTATTTTCAAAGATCTTTTCCCAAAAAATGCTTCTTATTCACAACAGGATGCAGTCGCACTCACAGCTTCTGCTGATTAAAATGATATGTGGCATGCCTACATTCTGTATGTAAATGCGGATGTATCTGCATACCAATTTATGTTACAGTGTAGCATTACATTTCCTATGCAGATACTGTACAGTCGCTAGTGCATGACATGACATGTTTCCGGGGTAATTTTGGAGACATTTTTGGGGTCTTTTCATGAAACAGCGAAAAGAGCGAAGAAGTGAGCCAGCAGAGAAATAGCCCAGGGCAACCAATCAGCTCTGAGGTAACATTTAACAAGTGCATTCTATAACATTATACGGTACTTGTGAGTTATCCGGACGCCCGATTTCAAAATCGGGTCGGATCGGGCACATCGCATCGCATCGCATGCGACCATCGGATGCGATGCGATGCGATGCGATGCGATGACCCGATTTTTCCATAGGAATCAATGTTAAAATGGACTGAGTCCATTTTAACATGGAATTCAATGGGAAAAAGGGGTCCTTTTCATACCCCTACTATCCAAGTGGGCATGGAGTTGGATATAAACCTGTGGCGAGCGTAGCGAGCCACCGAGCCCGAAGCGTGGCGAGCGTAGCGAGCCCCGCGAGGGGACACGGAATACCGTCCCCTCGCGGGGCTCGCTTCGCTCGCCACGCTTCGGGCTCGGTGGCTCGCTACGCTCGCCACAGGTTTATATCCAACTCCATGCCCACTTGGATAGTAGGGGTATGAAAAGGACCCCTTTTTCCATAGGAATCATTTTAACATTGATTCCTATGGAAAAATCGGGTCATCGCATCCGATGGTCGCATGCGATGCGATGCGATGCGATGCGATATCGCATCGCATCGTATCTGATTGTATGCCTTAACTTAAGGCATACAATCAAAAAATCGGGCGTCCAGATAACTCACAAGTACCCATTATACATAGAAGCTGACTGGTTGCCATAGGCAACTTCTAAGCTCTTTCCATAATAAATTGCACATACAGTATCGCTGTGTAACATTTCCATTTACTTAATAACTGGACAAGTTTTCTATACTAGAACTGCTGACGCCGCATTTGTTGTTGTGGACCCAGATCCTTGTACACTAATTGGAAGAGTGAACACAAATTTTAGTCATTTTAAGACTGATGACAGAAAAAGATTCCCCCCGATGCTAATTAAAATCTAGAAAAAAAAACCCACGTTAGGAAATGTTAAGTGGCGTCCCAGAGACGGCGTCGCTCATCGCAGTGATCCTAAACGTGACTGCGCTGTATAATTTACACCTGCACGGGAAGCCGAAATACTGATGGGATTGGAATGGTTTACACCACGCACGTAACACCTGCAGATAGCAGCGGACAGTACACCGACAGAACAAGATACAGGGCGAGACTCGGCGCTCTGCTGGCTGCACTGTGCATTGTGTGTGCCTGGCCGGGGGGGGGGGGGGGGGGAGAGATACATTGTGCGGGTACAGGGGGGTGGTGCAGTGCCACTGTGGGACAGTTGTACCCACGGCACCCCCCTGTCGGTGGTTCTGGGTACACAGCGCGCATGCAGGGGTCCCCCGCAAACTAAGCCAGGAATGACTGGCTGCACACCCGTGTTTTCAGGGGGTGCCCCAGAAAACACAAGCATCCCCGACTTCTTTAGAGGGAAGGCCGCTTCCTTCCTAGACTTGCCTTCTCCCCATGGCAAGTCTAGATTTGCTCGGCGCTGGGGATAAACCATTCAATGGTGAGTGATTATGAATAGTTGGGCTCTGAAGATTCGCAGCACTGTGATCAGGTCTGAATCAGGCCCTAAAGGCCCCCATACATTATGTTTCTGACTTGATTTCCATGGCAGCTCCGCGGTAGGGCTCATATACTATTAGACACATAGGATTCTGATCTATCCGCTGCCCTGCGCGTTGGTCAGCAACTTCGCATGAGCCTAAAGTTTTATGCGCATGCGCAGCCGCTTTGTGCGAGCGGGCATGGTGAATTGCTTATTCGCTGGCCCCATTCACACCTAGAAGTGTGGGCATTGGGCAGCAGCGAGGGGCTGCGCCCAGGGGAAGGCCCAGCATTTCATGGCCATCCCCATGAAAACGCAGGGCTTTCCCATGTAAATGTGCCTGTGACGCGGGTGCGGGCAGCAGATGGCAGCTGCCCACCCACTTCCCGAACAGGGCACCCGCAGATCTAAGACTCCAGAGAGGTGTCTTAGATCTGCAAGTCATTCCATGGTTGGCGACCGTATATATTCAGCATGTGAGCGGTGGCGCGCGTTCATGCAGGCAGCGGGCGGCGCATATATGACACGCAACCAGGATCACCCCCTTAATGTGCCAAGTTTTGTATGTTATAAATCTCATGCGTTTAATCACATGCAAATCCTGGGGAGGGAGCCGGGAGCCGGGCATGGGGGTTCGTGGAGCGCCAGCCTGCAAAAAAACCCCCATACAAAACAACGGCCTCCCATTTGGGCAGCGGCTGCCAATTCATTGGTATGATTTTTTTTTTCACCCGCCACACTGGGTGTTTTTTTTTTTTTTACCATATAGAGGTTGGGGATCTGTTATCCACAGGCCCCTTATCCTGGAAGTTTTGAAAACCAGAACTAATACATACAGTAGCGGGGTATCCGGATAAGAGGACAACAGTGTCGACATTGACAATAGGTTGACATACTCAAGAAAAGGGTGACACAATAAAAATGTCGACATGGCAATGGCCGATGCATGGTAAAAGGTGACAAGTGTTTCACAAATTTTTTGAATGTTTTTGTTACTGTTTCATATTTTACCATCCATGAGGACTCTGATTGGGAAAGGTTAAATTGTGCTGAGTGAAGCGGTATCAAAGCAAGGCACCTAGCCCGGGGCGAGGAAACCTTTGAGGGTCCATCTGCTCAGGTGTCGTCATCAACACCAAAAAGACCCAAAACCCATGCCGACCTTTTTTTTGTGCGTGTTAACCTTTGGTGTTGGCCTACTGACTTTTGATCCATATCCCAGTAGTGGGTATCTGCTGCTGTATCATACCTCCCAACTTTGTTGCGGCAGGAGTAGGGACGCTCACACGCGCCAGAATTTTTTTTTTTTGGGGGGGGGGGGTGGCCTGGTGAGAGGGGGTTTGGCTTATAGTTGCAATGCTCCCGCAAGGCCATGCCCCGTTTTTTCCACCGTGGGGCATGAATAGACACTGTGAGCTTGCGACAGGGGGACTCCCAACTGCCCCCCCCCCCACACCGCGGGACACTGCCCCGTGGAATGGGATGTTCCCATGGAAAGTGGGACAGTTGGGAGGTATGGCTTTATCATAGTACTATACAGAGAGACACAGGGACTGAGAATTCCCTTGTACAGTCACTGTGAGGAGCTCCGCTAGGAAACTTACAAAGGAAACTGCGAGGGGGGAGCCAGAAAAGGACTGGGGAACTTTTTAAGGGCATTGGGTTAACATTGAGCATCTTGTACAAATGCTGTTCTGCAGAGTTTTATAGTTTTTAGGCAGTAAGGCTGCATCTGCCCTTGGCCAAAGAGGCGTGGCTGGGGCTCAGTGAGGGTGTGTTTATGCAAATTTGTCAGGACTGTTAGGAGCTGAACATTTTGCACCTGCCTTAGGGAGGTACAAGCATAAAAGGATACCTCCCGCCTTAGTTAGAAATTGGGGTAAAGGTGTACACACCCACGCAGCACTAGCCAAGCCCACACAGCAGTGGTTACACCCACATGGAACTGACCACACCCACACAGCCCTGATCACTGCTCCTCCTCTTCTAACACTAGGTGCTTTGGCCTTTTCAACCCCATGAGACCTTTAATCTGGCCCTGTGTGCAATGTAACAATTCTCAATGCTGTTCAAATGCAAACAGAACACATGTTCCGCAATAGATAGCCCCACATGTAACACAATGGCACGGCGTTAATAATGACATGCTGATGAGTCCGGCCTTATCTTGGTGCACACTGAGTACATGCTTTTGTGCTGTTCCATGCTCCAGGAATCCAAATCCATCATAGACCAAGGCAGTACTAGACAAGCAGATGTACTGGGGGTCAGTTCCTGTATGGTCTGGTGCAGTACTAAGCGGTTACCCATCTTTATGGTGGATACTGACCCATTCTGGAGACATAACGGAGACTGGAATTAAGTCTCAAAGAGCTTCATGGGTGCCCATTATTTCTATCTACTGGCACAAAGATACAACAGTAAAGTAAAGCTTTCATGGACTCAACATCACCTCGTGTCCTTCCTCATTGGATCCCTTTAGTCGCATGGTGCGCATGGAAAATGATGTATATGTTTCCTTTCTGGACACACTTCTCTTTCTCTCCCTCTCTGGTGCCAAAAAAGTGCCAGACTCTGGTGCCCTGCTCCGTTACTATATTAAGATGTGCCGTCGCTAGCATCCGTGGATGTACTGAATTGCAGGCAGCCATTGCATTATCCTCCCTAGTCTCCAGGGCTATAACTAGCATTGCCAATGCCGAGGGTGCGCTGTCTGTTGCTGAGTCACTGTACCTATATGCAGAGACACATGGCGATTCCAATGGACACTACTAGGAAGCCTGCAGCCTGTGGTGCTTCCTGGAACGTCCTTAAGGCGTCTATACATTTATGAGTTATGAACCTTAACATACACTTTAAGCTAGCTTAACTAAAATTAACTCACACTGGCGCAATAAAGACACGGACACCAAAGCATTAGATTTAAAGGTTATATATATATATTTATTACGTGGTATGACCCCTCTTTGTAAAGGCCTGGCAATAAGGCGCCACGTAATGTTGAGCTGTACTCACATCAAAATGGTGGCGACTTAAACGCCCCAACCTATACAATACTAATATGGTGATGACTGAGACATCCCATCTGACTACGGCACAACCTAACGCTGGGAAGTCTCACCACCCCTTCTCTGGCCGGTGTGGACACTCCCGTGAAGGAGTGCCCAAATTGTCCCCAAGCAAAGGCAGGACACACCCGCCATCTTGTCCAGGGGCAGTGCCTCCCAACGCCCTCTCATGCCACAAGTGACCGCTGGACCGCGACGCCGTACCGCCTAATTTCTGAGAATGGTAAATGTACCATAATCGACTATAAATTTGTATGCCGAAACGGCAAGGGAGGGTGGGTGGGACTGAAAGAACTTCTCAAGAGGAAGTACTTCCTGTCAGGACCTGCCTATATACCCCTCTCCTAAGCTCACGCACCTATGCTCACCCATAGGCTACCAACAACTGAAACCAACTTTTAAACAACTAGCAGTTATTAACTCCTTCCTGCATTGTCACTCAGGAAATGTGATATAGGAAAATCAGATGCTACTGTATAAAAAACAAAAGGTCATAAAATGACAAAAAAAGGAATTGGAAACTAAATCTAGAAAATAAACAGTGGGCGATACAATACAATTGTCAGACTCGATGGACCAGCCAAGTACACAAAAGTTCATAGAGACTCTCAGAATTCACATTGTATTTGTCATTGATGGTCCTTAACTTGGGTGGTGCGCAGGGTAAAGCTGCACAAAGCACTGCAGGGTATGGGGTGCTCTTCCTGGCACCAAAATGTCTAGTTACTGCTCCGGTCCAGCATACATTCAATGCATTCTCCTACCAACTTTGTACCCTGGAGACTCTGAATAGAAAATAAGAAATAACAGCTAAATGAATGTACTGTATATGCAGAGGGAGGGGTGGGGGGGTGAAGGGTGCTGGGGGGGGGGCACATTTAAACAGTGCGCCGTTGAGGGCAAAATGCACATCAGAAATCCATTTCATTTTTTGAAATGATTTTAGGACAGAGACGTCTGCTTGCTGACCCCAGCTGTTATCAGTGCTTGGCTCATTTGACCTTCTGGTGCCTTCAGGCTTAAAAGCTTTTCCGTTCTATCTGTTGTATCCTATTTTTTTTTCTTTGTAATCTTTTAACGAGTCAAGAGCTCATCAAAATGCAAATTCGCCAGCCGGATTGGAAAACTGAATTATCCTGAGCTATGGCCGGACGCAGAGGTGCATTATTTCAGGAGACAGCTCTGATTTTACATTTAGGACATTATTAATAATGACACAGCGAAATACCGGAGTGGTACATGTACAATATATACGGCGGTGGCTCTGCCGTGCCTGCCGGTCTATAGCGGGGAGAGGCGCAGGGGCATGCGGGATCACACCTCTCACCTGGGGACACCTTTATCTAGGACACCTTGGCAACCACAGAAAGACAAGCAAAGTATTAGAACCATTGGGGGAATATAGGGGGTTATCACATTTTGCTGCGAGATGAAAGTTTCCCATGTCGACCACTCATATTCCAACTGTGATTTTATTGGCTGAGCTAGATATATGACAGTAGAAGTCGATATGATCAACTTTTGCACTTTATCGCTCTTATTTAGCACCTTCTAGAAGATAATAGATAGTATCTGATTGGTTGCCCATAGCAACATACCATGTGAAATAGAACTGCCATCTTAGTAAATATTTCCTCACATATGGATGACCAGAATGGCAGCAGTCAGGATACCGGAGCTGGCATTCCGAAGGAGGGAATCCCGACAGGGTTATATTGGATTATGCATATCTCCCAACATGACCCAGTCCAGTTACAGCTCATGAAACCTGGTCTTGTTGTGTCTCTGCCTGCCTGCTGCCATTCTGACTACATGGTCCTGCTGCTGCATAAGAGGGACAGCTAGTGCACTCCAGCTTGGGGGCACGTGGTAAAGGGGGGCCCGGGGTACAGGATGCTCTGCGTCCTCTCTTAATCTGGCTATGTATAACATCCACCCCCACAGCATAACCCTAACACCCCCTGCAGCATAACCTTTATACTTGTGCCCTGCAGCATAGCCCTACCCCCTTCTATGTGCCTAATTGTAACCCTCCCCCCTGCAACCTAACCCTCCCTCCCTAAGTCCCTCCGCTATTGGTTAAACCTAATCCTCCCCCACTCAGGCTAACGTTAACCCGCCCTGCATATTTACGATTGTGATGCCAGGAATTGGGATTTTGGCGTTAGGAACCTACTATCGTTATTGTGACTGCCTGGTAAAATGTTTTCATCTTTGAAAAAAAATGTCAGAGTCCGGCCGATGTCCCACATGTCTGCCGAAATCAGACTTCATTATGATTACCGAGCATTTGTTACTAATGTGACTGTCAGGAGGACAGCAGAATAGTTTAAGGATCCTGAAGAAAGACAGGGATAATTTTATAAACCATATTTGTCACAACATTCAAATGTTTTAGTGGTATCTGCTTGTGAAATCCTGCTGGTTCTGCTCTGTCTCATGTTGCTGTTAGTTTGAACACTGCAGGCTGATTACAGCACCTGGGTGAGTCCATGCTGCCAGACAGTTCTGTGTAACCTGACCATTGCTTACTGATTATAGCACCTGAGTGAGAGACATGCTCAGCCCTCATTGATTGAGGCACCTGTGAGAATCCAGTTCCTTGCACTTGCTATAAAAGGCAGCCTTTGGCAGACAGACTCTGCCAGAGTATAGGCTCACTAACCTGCTCCAGCGTTCCCAGTGCTTGGTCTGATATCCTGTGTTTCCAGTGTATGATTCCAGCTATTCTCCTGCCTGATCCTCCGGTACCCTGTCTAGTAATTTCAGTGTATGGCCTCGGCTATCCTAGTGACTATTCAACGGTTGTCTCCCTAAGTCCTGCATCCGTGACATCCTGTGTATGACCTTGGCTTGTTCTGTGACCATTCTCCTGCCTGCTCCCTGTGTACTTCATCCTGTGACTCCCAGTGTATGACCCGGCTAGTACTTGGACTTGCTCAAGCCTGCTACTTCATTACCTGTATCTGTCTGCAAGTTCCTGACCCGGCTAGTCTGACCATGAGCATTCCAGAGCGTACCCTGCCTCACGCCCAGTGTTTACCAGCACCATGTGGGAAACCTGATCAGGGGACTGTGACCGGCGTACCGAGTGCAGCGAAGCCCAAATCCTGCTTGGAGGGGGTCACTGGCGAAAACCACCGGTACGGTTAGACTCCGCACCCCTGAGTCAGGTCAAGCCAATTCCCGGTCTGGTATTCACCCTTCCGAGTTTAAAATCGTGACAATATTTAGTAGGTACAGTGGTGGGTGGTTCCGCGTTGTGATTTTGCTTTCGTTGTGGAACCAACAAAACTTCAGCCAATAATAAATGCCAGAGGAAGTTATTACACTGGCCCTATGGCTAACGTTTGCGTTGCTGACCTGTTCGCTAGGCTGCAAGATTATGCAGCCTAGCGGACAGGTCTGAATAAGGCCCTTTGTGTCTTGGACCAAACCATTATTCCATCCAAGGGAACAAATACATTTATATTGTTTCTGTGCAGGGTAAATACTGTCTGCATTTGCATGTGGTCCACGGATGACAGACAGCTTTTATCTTAACACTGCAATTTAGATATTAGCCGTTTCCATTCATCCCGACAGCGCGTCGTGTCTTCCCATCTCGGCGCACCTGCGCCATTCCTATTATATTTACTATATATTAAAGTGAGTTTTCCAAAAATGCAACTTGATTTTAAACTTTTTTTTTTATCTTCCTCCGTCTACAAACATGTATCACATGCTTATAATTTCCTCCTGAAACGGAGAACCTGAAATTATTCCTAAAATCCGCATAATTGGTTTCTTTGAAGGAATCGCTGCTGAAACAAAAAACAAAAAAATTATAGATTTTAAGAGGCTGAACAATCAAACCTCAGTGATTGAGGGCTGCTTAAAATTCAGTCATGCAAAAAAGAGAATTAGAATGTTCTTTTTATACATTACACACTTGTGATTACAGTATATCAATGGTGTGGATTCAAATTAGGCCGAGATTGGGACACCCCACAGGAAAAAAATGTGCTTTGGAGAATCTAGCAAAAAATAAATTCTGATTATTGCATTTGTTCTCGTGCTGAATTACTTGGAAGTTAAGAGAGAGAAAAATAGTAAAAAATGTATCTTTCAAATTACTCATAGAACCTTAGACAGAAAAATAATTTCACTTGTCAGTCCCCAAATAGGAAAGAAAAGTAAATTAAAATCACAACTTAAGTAGAATTTGGGCGAGCAGATGGAACGACAATGGAAATGGAAATTTGTCATTTCAATTTGCTGGTTTTTGGGTTATTTTATAGTGAAGGACTTGGATTGACACTTTAGAGAGGAAACCTTAACCTAATACTGTGCCGTGCCAATCTGTGTAACGGAAAGGGTTTCCGGAACCCAGACACCTGAATCACGAGCGTCTCATCTTTAATACAAATCGGTCAATATATGCAACAAAAATGACACTATTTGACTTGCGCCAAAAAAGGAAACAAAATAAAAATGACACATTAGAGTAAAATATTGTGAGAGTCAATTTTGTATCCTGATAAAGCATGTCAGTAAGCTACCCAAGCAGTGACACTGTATATTAATGCGTCCTTTTTTGTTTTTCCCCCGTTTGTTGTCTCTGGGAATCTCCTGTCTAAAATGTATATGTGCAAATGTAGACAAATTGGTCTTACTAATGTAAGTGACAATGGAGTGATGGGCGGTGACAATTGCTGGAATTACAACATTTTCAACCATTTACTTGTATACCGTGTGCTGTGTAAGGGAAATTTATCAAAGTACAGGACAATGGTCCTTATTCAGATCTGATCGCAGTACAAATTTGGGTACTTGTGTATTATCAGGGCGCCCATCGCATCGCATCGCATACCACTAATTAAGGTATGCGATGGGACCTGATTTCCGGGCCCACAGACCCGCACTGTACGATAAAATATCGCATTGCATGTCATTAGAAATGGCATGCGATGCAATATTAAATTGTACAAGCACCCCCATTGTTAACGCCACCCCCACTATCAACGGCCACCCAAAGCGTGGCGAGCGTAGCGTCCTCCGACCTTTTCATACCCCCACTATCCACGTCGTCGTGGAGTTGATTTCAGATAGTGTGGCGAGCGCGGCAAGCCACCGAGCCCAAAGCGTGACGAGCGGACGCGGATTACATGTGAAGTAATCCGCGTCCCCTCGTGGGGCTCGTTGAACTCGCCAAGCTTCGGGCACACCGACGTGGATAGTGAGGGTATGAAAAGGTCGGAGGATGCGTACCGATGCGTACCGTAGCCCCTCGCGGGCTCGCTGCGCTCGCCACGCTTCGGGAGGCCGTTGATAGTGGGGGTGGAATTAACAATGGGGGTGCATTAAACATAGTAATCACCCCTCAGGGTGCCTGCACAATTAAAAATCGGGTCCAATTTGGTCGCATCGCATGCGATCTCATGCAATCGGATCACATGCGATGCGATGCAACCAAAACTATGTCATATAATGGAAATCTTGGGCGCCCTGATAATACACAAGTACCCAAATTTGTTCTCAAAATGGGCAAAACCATGTGCACTGCAGGTGGGGCAGATCTAACATGTGCAGAGAGAGTTAAATTTGGGTGAGTTATTTTGTTTCTGTGCAGGGTAAATACTGGCTGCATTATTTATACACTGCAATTTAGATTTCAGTTTCAACACCCCCCACCCAAATTTAACTCTCTCTGCAAATGTTACATCTGCCCCACCTGCAGTGCACATGGTTTTGCCCATTTTCCAAACAAATTTTTACAGCGATCAGATCTGAATAAGGGCCAATATGCAATTTACTCAGCCCTATATGCATTACATTAAATAAAAAAATCTGTTTTAAACAAACTGAGTTATATTGTAATTGCACTAACAAAAAAAGGTTGCGTTAATTTATGTTTGCACAAAGTACTAAAATATGAATTTGGAAAAATGCCTGAACTAGTGTGGCAAAATGGTGCCAGGTGCCAGGGGAATTATATTTTGCTGCCTATGAAGAGCAAGTTGGCATGTGTTGCATCATCGAGAATGTGCACTTGCTGCAACATTGCAAACATTATATATTGGGCATGATTCTGGTTCACTAGCAAAAGCAAATTCTCTCTCTCTAATGGACTTAACTATGTTCGCCGCAGACGTTACATGTGCAGAAAGAGTTACATCTATGTAGATGGCCGTTCTCCGGCCATTGATCTTCATGTGTAAGGTGTTGTGTAACTATTGTGCGGCTGCTGAGATAGATTGTATCACTGCTATAGTATAACAAAATAATCTGATACAAATGTGTGGAGTTTTACTTCAAAGCGAAATCTATACTGCAGTGTAAAAATAAAGCAGTCAGTATTTTTCCTGCACAGAAACAAAATAACTCCCCCAAATCTAATTCTCTCTGCACAATTTTCATCTGTCCCACCTGCAGTGCACATGGTTTTGTCCATTTGAGAAGGAATTTGCCTTTGCGAGTGAACCAAAATAAGGGTCTACAGCAGGGGTGGCCAAACCTGTCCTCAAGATCTATAGTAGGAATGAATGCAGCAGGTTTGAAAATGTAAAGAAGAAAAGGTATAGAGAGGATGGCGGCGCCAAGAGTTGCAGCCGTATGTATATTTGTGGGGCACTAGCTCCCCTTGAGTACACATTCAAAAGACAAAAATAAATATACACCTCGGCGCCACTCAACCGGGTTTTAAACAGTATGTCTTGATTCGCTGAACAACAATTCTTCCTGGTTCTCCTAGTGTTTATGCAACGTCTTAGGGGCACCTACTGACCTTAAAGAAGGTCCCTATGTGCCCGTAGAGGTTTCTTTTGTCCTCGCCAGGAAAACACTGGTACTCTCAGCAAATAGTAGAAAATAAATGGATTACTGACCTTATGCCAAGGCCCTATATTCACATAAAGGTATCTTTGTCCTATTGTTCTCACAACAAATTTGTATCAGCTTCACTCCACATATAATCATCAGGGAACACACTCACCTCAAAATGAGGCCCTATGTTCATGGAAAGGTATCTTTAATATGTCCACGTCCACCAGTCCCCTTGTAATGAGGCTCAGATATCGCCGTGGCAGAAAAATAGTTTATTCCAGGACGTATACAATAAAAACATACAGAAAGATCCAATTAAAAATACACACAGTCTCAGGTGAGCCCAAAAACAACTCACTCCCTGTATCCGGATACTAGGAGGAGTTCAACCAGATGAAAAAATGGTAAAGGGTCTCACCTATGCTGTGGGTCCAATCCTGAGAGGATTGGACCCACAGCATAGGTGAGACCCTTTACCATTTTTTCATCTGGTTGAACTCCTCCTAGTATCCGGATGTTTTTATTGTATACGTCCTGGAATAAACTATTTTTCTGCTACGGCGATATCTGAGCCTCATTACAAGGGGACTGGTGGACGTGGACATATTAAAGATACCTTTCCATGAACATAGGGCCTCATTTTGAGGTGAGTGTGTTTCCTGATGATTACATGTGGAGTGAAGCTGATACAAATTTGTTGTGAGAACAATAGGACAAAGATACCTTTATGTGAATATAGGGCCTTGGCATAAGGTCAGTAATCTATTTATTTTCTACTATTTGCTGAGAGTACCAGTGTTTTCCTGGCGAGGACAAAAGAAACCTCTACGGGCACATAGGGACCTTCTTTAAGGTCAGTAGGTGCCCCTAAGACGTTGCATAAACACTAGGAGAACCAGGTTTGAAAATGTGACAGTTAGTAATGACTGCAGCTGTGCACCAGCTAGGTGATTTGGAAAATGTGGACCGTTGGTAGATCTCGAGAACCAGTTTGGCCACCCCTGGCCTACAGTATGTATAATAAGCCAAATGTAGTTAAGTGTGATTTTTTTTTTAGTTACCTTAAAAATAGCACATGAAGTAGGATGCAATTTTATAGAACAAAAGAGAAATCGATTGTGATATCTGGTGAGTTTTCGGTAACGGGAATGTGTACATTTTTTAGACAAGGTTTTTTTTTTTGTATAACTTAAAAAAATGTGTGGGGTCCCCGCCCATGAGCATAACCAGCCTCAGGCTCTTTAAGCCAGTCCTGTATCCAGAAATACAGGGGAAAAATAATTGGGGTTCCCCAGTATTTAAAAAAACAGCAATGGGCTCTTGGACACTATGGGCTGTATTTTTGCAACTAGCACTGGGCTCCAACAGCCAGCAGTGTAATGCCACAGCAAGGGGACACTTTTTATGCAAAGTCCCCCGGCCAAAACATTACCCCGCAATAAAGAAGTACCACTCAGGCCACGCAACCTATCTTCGGCACTTGCAGTGGGTGCCAGGTAGATAGTCTCTATGTGTAAAAATAGAAAACGAAATAATTAATATTGGGGTTTGCTGTGGAACAAAAGATCTCCCCCCCCCCATGCATGTATTTGGGCCCGCTGGGACTTGTAATTCCATAGCAGGACCAATACTATAATAAAGACACACACACAGTAGAAAGTAAAATATTTATTACAAACTGTACATGCACTCTCACACATACATCCGTTATGGACCTGTGGGTATAAAATTATACTCATCTTCTTCTGGGGTAGATCGGTCCAAATAACATTCAATGGGTTAAAAAAAAAACTGAATACCCATACCAGCAGACCGAGGAGCGGCATGTGTACACATGCACCTCCTCTACAATATTGAAGGTGAATCCCACTGACATCAACCAATCCGATTCGAGCTCCAGAAGCTGTGCATCCGAAAGGCTTTTCGCCTCCCATATAACTCTCACTGCTCTCTCCTGGTGTAACCCAAGTACATTTATGTCAGGTCCTCCGGCCGCCGCCGGTTCTGCAGAGCATTGCGCCGCATGCATTACTCACCTGCACGGGCGCTGTACTCCTGGCGGTGCTACACCCGTCACTCAGCGCTTCCCCGACTTGGTGTCACTGGCAGGGACGGCGGTAGGTCCTCTGGGGGTCCGGCTGTTCCCGTGGTCGGCTCCTGGGACAGGCGCCGCCATCTTGCTTGTGGCATTAGGCAGAAGGGAGCAGGGTCTGATATAACCTCTGATTGAAGGTTGGGCCTGTGACATCACTGCCTGGAGGAATAAAAGGCTGGGCCGCCTATCCTCCAATGCTGCTGCTACTTCTGCTTTCTGCTCAGTGTCCTGCTGACAGCCAGTGAGAGTGTACACAGCTCCAGGTCTCTCTGAGTCCTGTTTGCAATCAGAAGCATCTCGTTATCCTTTCAAGTGCCTCCTGAGTTCCGTTAACCCTTCAAGTGCCTCCTGAGTTCAGTTTACCTTCCAAGTGTCTCCTGAGTTCCGTTAACCCTTCAAGTGCCTCCTGAGTTCCGTTAACCCTTCAAGTGCCTCCTGAGTTCAGTTTACCTTCCAAGTGTCTCCTGAGTTCCGTTAACCCTTCAAGTGCCTCCTGAGTTCAGTTTATCTTCCAAGTGCCTCCTGAGTTCAGTTTACCTTCCAAGTGTCTCCTGAGTTCAGTTTACCTTCCAAGTGTCTCCTGAGTTCCGTTAACCCTTCAAGTGCCTCCTGAGTTCAGTTTATCTTCCAAGTGTCTCCTGAGTTCTGTTAACCCTCCGAGTGTCTCCTGAGTTCTGTTAACCCTCCGAGTGTCTCCTGAGTTCTGTTAACCCTCCGAGTGCCTTCTGAGTTCAGTTCACGTTTCAAGTGTCTCCTAAGTTCTATTATTATTTCAAGCGTCTCCTGAGTACAGCTATATCCATCTGTTCCAGCACGCGTCCTAATCTCCTTGGAGGCTCCTGATTGGGGGGCCGCGACCTGCTGGGTGGACGCAGCTAAGTCCAAATCCCCTTGCGGGGGTCCCTGGTGAAAACCGCCACTCAGTTAGACTCCGCGCCTCTGATTAGGAGTATAGCCAAACTCCTTGGAGACTCCTATGAGACGCCAGTATATTCGACCAGCAGTTCTTTCTCCACCATTGGCATCCGTGTCAGAATCCACGCCCCCAGTGGATCCACAACAATCTGTTGTGACAGTTAGCAGCAGCCAAATGGATTCCACACCCGTGGTCGATTTTAATACGGAGCTACTGCAAAGAATTGTGGCCCGCCTGGAAGGCTTGGAGGTCTCCCAAGGTCAGCTAACTCAAGGTCTCCAGGATATTGCTCATCGACAAGAAATAATGCAGGCCTCTGTTTCTCGAGAGGTTCCATTCCCGCCTGCTCCTGATCCGGTCCGGGTGGTAGCCCTGCCGTCAGCATCACCAGGGCATCTACATCTCTCTGCACCCAGCAAATTCGATGGAACCCCAAAATTGTGCAGGGGTTTCCTCAACCAATGCGATGTACAGTTTTCACTCCTGGCATCAAGCTTCCCGACCGACAAGTCCCGAGTTGCCTACATTGTCTCCCTTTTGTCGGGATCAGCTCTGGACTGGGTATCTCCTCTCTGGGAGAGGGACGATCCACTACTCTCCCAGTATGATGAATTTATAACCCAGTTCCGCAGAATCTTCAATGAACCGGGTCGAGCAACTTCAGCTGCTCAGGACATCATGCGGCTAAGGCAAGGGAATCGTCCGGTCGCACAGTATGTGATCCAGTTCCAGACCCTAGCCTCCGAGGTCGCTTGGAATGAAGAAGCACTAGTATCCGCATTCTGGAGTGGACTCTCGGATAGGTTGAAAGATGACCTAGTGTCCCGTGACCTACCCGTCAAGCTAGATGAACTTATTTCACTTTGCAATAAAATTGACTTGAGGTTCAGAGAGCGTCAGGCGGAGAGATCTCGAGGGGATCGTTACAGGAGCACTCCTCTACCACTACTTCAGGTCTCCTCACCCGCAACAGTCGACGAGCCTATGCAGATAAATCGGGCTCGACTCACTCCCCAAGAGCGACAGCGTCGTTTCCAAGAGAGACTTTGTTTGTACTGCGGACAGGCCGGTCATCAAGTGTCTCAATGTACCCTTCGCACCAGTCGAGTAACCCAGGGCAAAGAGAAAGAGGTAAGATTGGGCCAACTCTCTACCTCCTCCACAATGCCCGATTCCGTCATTGAAGTGCAACTTTCTTTCGCAGGTCAGACGTTGATGATCCAAGCCCTTCTGGACTCCGGAGCTGCCGGGAACTTTATTTCTGCCAATTTTGTTGAATTACATTCTTTACCCATTAAAGCAATTGAAAATCCACTACGTCTGACTGCAGTTGATGGGAGTTACATCCCGAACGGGTTAATTGAGTCTTGTACGACACCGCTGTCACTGGGTATAGGGGCACTCCATCGAGAGAGTATAGAATTTTTTGTTATCCCTCAAACCACTTTTCCTTTGGTTTTGGGTCTGCCGTGGCTTCAGAAACATAATCCACAGATTGACTGGTCAGCTATGCAAATTGTAGCCTGGGGTCCATCTTGCTCTCAAGGTTGTTTAATGAAAGTGGTACCTCTACAGTCAGTTTCCTCCGATAAGAAGAGTCGAATTCCTGCTCCCTATCAGTCCTTTGCTGATGTTTTCAACAAACAAGCAGCTAATATCCTGCCTCCCCATCGCGAGTGGGACTGTCCCATTGATCTTGTTCCAGGAGGGATGCCTCCACGTGGTCGGATATATCCCCTATCCATCCCTGAAACCCAAGCAATGAGTGACTACATCTCCGAGAATCTACAGAAGGGATTCATCCGTCTTTCTTCGTCCCCGGCCGGAGCGGGGTTCTTCTTCGTCAAGAAGAAAGATGGAACCCTAAGACCCTGCATAGACTACCGAGGTCTGAATGATATAACAATAAAAAATAAATACCCATTGCCCCTGATTCCGGAACTCTTTGATCGCATTAAGGGAGCGGTTGTCTTTTCCAAATTAGACTTAAGAGGGGCTTACAATCTCATTCGTATCAGAGAGGGGGACGAGTGGAAAACGGCCTTTAACACCAGGGACGGCCATTACGAATATTTGGTCATGCCGTTCGAACTCAGCAATGCCCCCGCAGTCTTTCAGAATTTTGTGAATGAAATCTTTAGGGACCTACTGTATCTGTCTGTTGTAGTATATTTGGATGACATCCTCATATTCTCCAAAGATTTAGAGTCCCATCGGTCACAAGTGAAGGAGGTTCTTCAACGACTTCGAAATAATCACCTATATTGTAAACTTGAAAAATGCATCTTTGAGCAAGCCTCCGTACCCTTTCTGGGATACATAATTTCTGGTCAAGGCCTACAAATGGATCCAGAGAAGGTTCAGGCGATTCTAAACTGGACTCAGCCCACTACTCTACGAGCAGTGCAGCGATTCTTAGGATTCGCCAACTACTATCGGAAATTTATCCGGGGTTTCTCCACCATCGTTGCACCCATCACCGCTCTAACTCGGAAGGCAGCCAATCCGGCTGTTTGATCTGCTCAGGCACTATTCGCTTTCCAACAGTTGAAACAGGCCTTCATCTCTGCTCCTGTTCTCCACCAGCCAGATCTTGCAAGACCTTTTATTTTGGAAGTGGACACTTCCTCTGAGGCTGTAGGAGCCATTCTGTCTCAAAAATATGAAGATGGGTCCACACATCCATGTGGGTTTTTCTCCCGAAGGTTTTTACCCGCTGAAAAAAATTACGCAATCGGGGAACAGGAACTTCTGGCGATCAAGTTAGCACTTGAGGAGTGGCGATACCTCCTCGAAGGAGCTCAGTTTCCCATCCAGATCTACACGGACCATAAAAACTTGATCTATCTCCGAAACGCCCGATGCCTTAACCCACGACTGGCGAGGTGGGCGATGTTCTTCACCCGCTTCAACTTTAAGCTTTCCTTTCGTCCGGGTTCCCAGAACACTAAAGCAGATGCCTTATCCCGCTCTGGTTCTCCTGATGCTGAGGAGAGACAGCCATATCCTATTCTGGATTCCTCTGTCTTCGCGGCTACCAGAATAGTCAATATTCCAAGAGGCAAGACTTATGTAGGGCCTTCCCTCCGAAAGAAATTACTCCATTGGGCCCACTACTCCAAGTTTTCCGGGCATCCTGGTGCAAGAAAAACCTTAGAATTCCTCCAAAGGAAATATTGGTGGTCAACGATAAGAACCGATGTGCAGGACTTCGTATCTTCATGTCCAGTGTGTGCCCGACATAAAACCTCACGCCAACCCTCTGTAGGGAAACTTCTACCCCTTCCAGTTCCTGCGAAACCATGGACCCATATAGCCATGGATTTCATTACGGATCTACCTCCCTCTAATGGCTACAATACTATATGGGTGGTCATCGACCGTTTTTCCAAAATGGCCCACTTCATCCCTTTGAAGGGACTTCCCAGTGCACCAACTTTGGCACACCTTTTCATAACCCAGATCTTTCGTTTACATGGCTTACCACTTGAAATCATATCTGACCGGGGTGTCCAGTTTGTAGCCCGATTCTGGAGGTCTCTTTGTTCCGTCTTCCAAATTAAATTAAAATTCTCTACAGCCTACCACCCTCAGACCAACGGTCAGACTGAAAGAGTTAATCAGGATTTGGAGAAGTTCATCCGACTCTACCTATCATCCTCACAGGACAATTGGCTTGAACTCCTACCCTGGGCAGAGTTCGCTCACAATAACACCTATCACTCTTCCAGCCGAACCACTCCTTTCTTCACTGTTTATGGGATCAACCCTCGTGTCCCAGACTTTTCCAAACTCCCTGGTAATGAATTACCTGCAGTTCAATCTTCTGTAAAAATTTTTGCAAACATTTGGAAAAATGTACAAAAAGCCTTACAACAGGCCTCCAGTAGGTACAAACTCAGTGCTGATCGGAGAAGAAGTGCTGCTCCACCTTATAAAGTTGGTGATCGTGTCTGGCTATCAACTTGGCATATTCGTCTCAAGGTTCCATCCATGAAATTGGCTCCTCGCTACATTGGACCCTATGTAATCCAAAAAATAATCAATCCTGTAGCCGTTCGGCTGAAGCTACCATCTTCCTTACGAATCTCCAATTCATTTCATGTTTCACTCTTAAAACCTTTAATTCTCAATCAGTTTCGAAAAACTCCACCTGGAAGGTCCGGTATCCGAGTACAACAGGATGTAGAATTCGAAGTAAAACAAATATTGGATGTTAGACGACGACAGGGAAAGGTACAATTTCTAGTGGACTGGAAGGGATACGGTCCTGAAGAAAGAATGTGGATCGATGCTTCCAATATTCATGCACCTCGTTTGATTGAAAGGTTTTGGAAAAATAATCCTAAGAAGTGTCCGGTGTCCACTCATAAAAGAGGGGGTACTGTCAGGTCCTCTGGCCGCCGCCGGTTCTGCAGAGCATTGCGCCGCATGCATTACTCACCTGCACGGGCGCTGTACTCCTGGCGGTGCTACACCCGTCACTCAGCGCTTCCCCGACTTGGTGTCACTGGCAGGGACGGCGGTAGGTCCTCTGGGGGTCCGGCTGTTCCCGTGGTCGGCTCCTGGGACAGGCGCCACCATCTTGCTTGTGGCATTAGGCAGAAGGGAGCAGGGTCTGATATAACCTCTGATTGAAGGTTGGGCCTGTGACATCACTGCCTGGAGGAATAAAAGGCTGGGCCGCCTATCCTCCAATGCTGCTGCTACTTCTGCTTTCTGCTCAGTGTCCTGCTGACAGCCAGTGAGAGTGTACACAGCTCCAGGTCTCTCTGAGTCCTGTTTGCAATCAGAAGCATCCCGTTTACCTTCCAAGTGTCTCCTGAGTTCCGTTAACCCTTCAAGTGCCTCCTGAGTTCAGTTTACCTTCCAAGTGTCTCCTGAGTTCCGTTAACCCTTCAAGTGCCTCCTGAGTTCCGTTAACCCTTCAAGTGCCTCCTGTGTTCCGTTAACCCTTCAAGTGCCTCCTGAGTTCCGTTAACCCTTCAAGTGCCTCCTGAGTTCAGTTTACCTTCCAAGTGCCTCCTGAGTTCAGTTTACCTTCCAAGTGTCTCCTGAGTTCCGTTAACCCTTCAAGTGTCTCCTGAGTTCCGTTAACCCTTCAAGTGCCTCCTGAGTTCAGTTTATCTTCCAAGTGTCTCCTGAGTTCTGTTAACCCTCCGAGTGTCTCCTGAGTTCTGTTAACCCTCCGAGTGCCTTCTGAGTTCAGTTCACGTTTCAAGTGTCTCCTAAGTTCTATTATTATTTCAAGCGTCTCCTGAGTACAGCTATATCCATCTGTTCCAGCACGCGTCCTAATCTCCTTGGAGGCTTCTGATTGGGGGGCCGCGACCTGCTGGGTGGACGCAGCTAAGTCCAAATCCCCTTGCGGGGGTCCCTTGTGAAAACCGCCACTCAGTTAGACTCCGCGCCTCTGATTAGGAGTATAGCCAAACTCCTTGGAGACTCCTATGAGACGCCAGTATATTCGACCAGCAGTTCTTTCTCCACCATTGGCATCCGTGTCAGAATCCACGCCCCCAGTGGATCCACAACAATCTGTTGTGACAATTTACTAAAGGCCAGTAACCACGCAATATAGTATAAAGGTGTGAAGTTTTCCTATGGCATTATGCACCATGTGGCATAAGAACGCAGAAAGCTCAAGATGGTAACAAAATAGATGAAAAGAAAAAGAGAAATGAAATGGACGTTGATGGAGCAGTTTGTTGTGTTCAGCAGTTTCCCTGCTTATCCGAGAATATGTGTCTGGGCATCGCTGCCCCCTCGCTGCTGAGCAGGTTATACAGAAACCATTCACCCATCTCTGCAGATACAGTGCTAATGAAGCCAGCTGTTCCGGAGAGACAGACAGAGAGCCGGGACTGGGAGATTAGTGCTGGAATAATAGGAATTGCTTTGGTGCTTTGAACGCTGTTTGCAGCCATATTCGTCCCCAGCAGTGAACATTTCACCACTGCCAAGACTACAAATCAGGCCTTTAGGTTGCTGAATTAGTAGCTGCTAATTGCCCTCTTTATCTCACTGAAATGCGCAATTTGCTTACTTGAAAGTGCAATTTATAGGCCTGTGCTGTTTGCTTGTGGCACGCAGACTGTAAGCTGGGAAATCAGACGCGCCTGGGAATGTTCAGCCGCCGTAATTGGTTGGGGATGGAATTGTCCACTCCGGTGACATTCACTAATGAAGGTGCCTCCTAGGGAAAAAGCTGTATTATCAGGTGGCGGTAATCTCCTAGCGCCGCTATTTTTATCCTATTCAAATCCGCTGTGAATATAACACACATAACACTCAGCAGAGGTGAGAATACAGAGCTGGCTACAGGCGGGTTGGGATCATTTGGTCTATTGCATTATGGTCGAAAGTCATTAGGTCGAATCCATTAGGTCGACATGCTAAAAGGTCGACATGACTCTAGGTCGACATGGGAAAAGGTCGACATGATTCTAGGTCGAAAGGTCATTAGTTCGACAGGTCATTAGTTCGATAAGGTCATTAGTTCGACATTGTCTATGTCGACATTCACAAGGTCGACATGGGGTTTTTCACTGTTTTTTTTACCTGAATGTCAACACAGTCGACATGGACACAGTTTAAAGTGCACTGCATCCCCTCGCATCGCTCGCTGCGCTCGCGATGCGTCGGGCACGGTGCCTCGCTACGCTCGGCACACTATTTCATTCTCCCACCACGCCCTAGTGGATGGTAGGGCATGAAATACCGCCTGTCGGCACATGTTGGCTCAAAAAACAGTGAAAAACTCCATGTCGACCTTGTGAATGTCGACATAGACAATGTCGAACTAATGACCTGTCGAACTAATGAACTAGAATCATGTCGACCTTTTCCCATGTCGACCTAGAGTCATGTCGACCTTTTAGCATGTCGACCTAATGGATTCGACCTAATGACTGTCGACCATAATGCAGTAGACCAAATGACCGCATCCCCTACAGGCACCTGCCAAACACGGAGATATATACGGTGTAAGGACGGATTAGTGCAGTAAGTCACATGACTTATAAGGACATTGTACATTATGTCAACATTTTGACTTGTTCAATTCTAGTCACTGAAAGGCAGTGCCGGACTGGCCATCTGGCACTTCTGGCGCATGTGCATATACGTGTATGGGCAGCCTGACCTCCATGGATGGGGACAAATTCATGCCACAAGGAGCGGGTCTGAATAGGGCCCCATAGTGCAACAGAGTCTTAAAGATTTGTTTAATTCAATGAGTATTAGTGTGTCTATATAGGTGTTTGTTTGTGTGTATAATGCGTACAGAGGTGTATAGGGAACTATAAGTGGCTTTTGAAACATTTGTAGACATAGCCCCACAGCATACAAGGTAACAACTTGGCAATTCTTAAGTTACAGCATGGCAGGTTTTCCAGCAGGCAACACACAGACTTAACAATATAAGTACACTCCAAAGAATCCTAACATAATCCTCACATCCCCCCCCAGCCTATTGCCCAGCCACTAAAAGGCATTGGGAACCCTCTGCTATGGACAAACATATAACAGGAAGTAACAGGTGTTGTTAATTAGCAGACAGTGATTCACAATAGATCTTAGGAAAATGTGGACTCTATCTCACCAGTCCTGCTGCTGCTGTTCTAAATCCTGGACTGGATCTTCCGCATTCACCTCATGTGGAAGTATGCTGTCCCTGCTACACACATACAGTATATACTGTGTGTGTGTGTGTATGTGTATATATTGCCAATGCTGCTCCTCACCACTATGGTGGGCTGGTACACTAACTAGGATATATTTGGTGTGCGTGTTGTACTAACATTTACTGACTCTTTAATAAAACTGAGAAAACAAAGTTTGTGCTTTCAGATTGTCTCATCTGTAAAACCAACAGCAGAAATTAGCAGGGGGCAGAGGTGACGCAGCGCTCGGCACACTGGGGAAATTACCCGGCAATGTCTGATTTCCAGTCGTCTCCTTCAGCTTCTCTGCTGAATGTTATATAACTGCTGGGTTCACTTTCAGCTCCACAAAAGTGTGAGCGGAGTCTGCTGACGGGGCCATGTCATCAGCTATAGATCAAGGAGTGTATCAGGAAGCGAACCCATATGGTTAACCTGTAAGTCACCCTGGACCAGTGATGGCTAACCTTGACACTCCAGCTGTTGATAAACTACACATCCCAGCATGCCCTGCATCAGTTTTACTATTTGGCCATGGTAAAACTGATGCAGGGTATGCTGGAATGCAGAGCCGGCCTTAGGCATAGGCAAACTAGGCAGTTGCCTAGGGCATTTGGAATGCCTAGGGGCATCAGCAGCTTCTGCTGATTAAAATGATATGCAGCATGCCTATATTCTGTGTGTGAGTGAGGCTATTTCATTCAGTATGAAATCCCGGCGGTCGGGATCCCGGCGTTCAAAATCCCGACCGCCGAAATTCCGACATGGGGGGGGGGGGGCGTAGATCGCTGCGCTCGCCACGCAGTGGGCCCGGTGCCTCGCTACACTCGGCACGCTAATTTATTCTCCTCCAGGGGTGTCGTGGACACCCACGGAGGGAGAAAGTGTCGGGATTTCGGCGGTCCGGATTCCAGCGTCGGGATTCTGAACGCCGGGATCCCGACCGCCGGGATTTAAACTGCATCCCAGGCTGTATCTGCATATGAAATAGTGTATTCATGGAAATCATTGCATTCCGCATGCAGGTACAGCCACAGTCGCACACAGAATATAGGCATGCCGCATATCATTTTAATCATCGGAAGCTCCTTGTGTGTCCTGGTCACATACCAATGCAAATAAGATTAATTTTTTAGCAAAAAAGTCACCCAACGTTAGCAGAACTGGCCAGGAGCTGCATGGCCTATTGAGGCAAGATGTATAAGGAAACATCTGTATCCAAGCAGAGGCAGAGGTCACAGTGTTAGCGGCTGTGCGAGTGCTGTCTGCGGGTGGGTTGGTTGTGCAATGGTGTTCGGCATATGTGTAAGGGGCATTATGTGCGTCATGTATAAATGCATTAATAATGTGCGACATACAGTATGTGTAACAGGCATTATGTGTGTCATGTGTATAAGGGCATTAATAATGTGCAACATATGTGTAATGGACATTATGTGTGTCATGTGTATAAGGGCATTAATAATGTGCAACATATGTGTAATGGACATTATGTGTGTCATGTGTATAAGGGCATTAATAATGTGCAACATATGTGTAATGGGCATTACGTGTGTCATGTGTATAAGGGCATTAATAATGTGCAACATATGTGTAATAGGCATTATGTGTGTCATGTGTATAAGGGCATTAATAATGTGCGATATATGTGTAACAGGCATTATGTGTGTCATGTGTATAAGGGCATTAATAATGTGCAACATATGTGTAATGGGCATTATGTGTGTCATTATGTGTATGAAGGGCATTAATAATGGTTGGCATAATGTGTAAGGGGCATTATGGTTATAAGGACATTAATAATGTGTGTCATGTGTAAGGGGCATTACTGTGTGGTATTTTCAGGGGTGCCGAGAGAAAGGGGTAGGGGGTACAAATTACCCAGGCCAAAGTCTGATGGAAGGGCCCAGTGGGGGCCCGGGCCCCGTCCCCTTAAGTGACAGCAGAAGCTGCAGCTCTTCTCCTCTGCCCAGCACACATTGCTTTGTGCTGGGTTGCAGTGTGGCTATGGAGGTGCTTAAAATACAATATTTTCTCAGGATTTTTTTCTAAGGGTATAATGTGAATAATGTGAAGAGTAATGTATATAAGGTAAAGTGGTACTACTGTGTGATGTAACGTGAATAAGGGACACCATCGCATGATATAATGGGAATAAAGTTGCACTACTGTGTGGCATAATTTGAATTGGGGGTACTATTGTGTGGCCATGCCCCTTCCCAGCAAGTACACACCCCTGTTTGGGCTGAGCACCCAATGTGTGCGCTGTTTCTATTTAAAATATTGCGGGTAGGAGCACCAAAATAATGCTATGATGAGGGATGATGGTGCTGGGAAAGGGGAGCAGGGTCAGAGGCGGAACTAGTGGCGGTGCTAGGGGGCACCAGCCAAAATCTTGCCTAGGACTTCATTTAGGCTAGGGCCGGCTCTGCTGGAATGTGTAGCTCAACAAGAGCTGGAGTGTCAAGGTTAGCCATCACTGCCCCGGACGCTTCCTCATTAATACAGTAACGTGGCACCTGAGTTCACTTTACCTGCAAGGGGCTGATGGAAAGATAACATCCTCATATGCGGATGTGCTGTGATAATATCGGACCAACTCACAATGAGAATACTGACTTCCTCACATGGATGTATCTAGGGATGTACAAAAAAATAAGTTTTTTTTTTTTTATGCATGGGTGAAGCTAAGTGTGCCGAATCAGTCCAGGGGTGCTGCTAAGTGTGCTGCATCAGTGCAGGTGTGCTGCTAAGTATGTCGGATTAGTCCAGGGTGCTGCTAAGTGTGCTGCATCAGTCCAGGGGTGCAGTACGGTCAAGAATTTGTGTAGAGATTAAGACTCTATATAAGTCCCAGTAATTAGCATCACCGTAATTCCGGATGTGGATTTCAGACAGCACAGATTTGTCCATGCTGTCTTCTGCTATGGTGGATTGCTACGGGTAACTACTATGGCCTGGGGGACTGCTAGGGTGTACTACAAAGGGGGCAGCTATGAGGGTCAACTCTGGAGAATGACTATAGGGCTCTAGTAAGGGGACTGCTTTATTTTTTATTTTTTTAAAGAAGAAAAATATTAAAAGTGAAAAAAAAAAATAACTGCAGGGATGCTGTGGGGGTGCTGCTGGGTCCATCGGACACACACAGCTGATCACACTGGCCGGGTCCATCAGTCACACACACAGCTGACGGGTCCATCGGACACACACAGCTGATCACACTGGCCGGGTCCATCAGACACACACACAGCTGATCACACTGGCCGGGTCCATCAGTCACACACAGCTGATCACACTGGCCGGGTCCATCAGACACACACACAGCTGATCACACTGGTCGGGTCCATCACACACACAGCTGATCACACTGGTCGGGTCCATCGGACACACACAGCTGATCACACTGGCCGGGCCCATCGGACACACACAGCTGATCACACTGGCCGGGTCCATCAGACACACACAGCTGATCACACTGGCCGGGTCCATCACACACACACAGCTGATCACACTGGCCGGGTCCATCAGACACACACACAGCTGATCACACTGGCCGGGTCCATCAGACACACACAGCTGATCACACTGATTGGGTCCATCAGAAACACACAGCTGATCACACTGGCCGGGTCCATCAGTCACACACAGCTGATCACACTGGCCGGGTCCATCGGACACACATAGCTGATCACACTGGCCGGGTCCATCAGTCACACACAGCTGATCACACTGGCCGGGTCCATCAGACACACACACAGCTGACGGGTCCATCGGACACACACAGCTGATCACACAGGCCGGGTCCATCAGACACACACACAGCTGATCACACTGGCCGGGTCCATCAGTCACACACAGCTGATCACACTGGCCGGGTCCATCAGACACACACACAGCTGATCACACTGGTCGGGTCCATCACACACACAGCTGATCACACTGGTCGGGTCCATCGGACACACACAGCTGATCACACTGGCCGGGCCCATCGGACACACACAGCTGATCACACTGGCCGGGTCCATCAGACACACACAGCTGATCACACTGGCCGGGTCCATCAGACACACACACAGCTGATCACACTGGCCGGGTCCATCAGACACACACAGCTGATCACACTGGCCGGGTCCATCAGACACACACAGCTGATCACACTGGCCGGGTCCATCGGGGACACACAGTTGATCACATAGGCCGGGTCCATTGGTCACACACAGCTGATCACACTGGTCGGGTCCATCAGACACACAGCTGATCACACTAGCCGGGTCCATCAGACACACAGCTGATCACACTAGCCGGGTCCATCAGACACACAGCTGATCACACTGGCCGGGTCCATCGGACACACACAGCTGATCACACTGGCCGGGTCCATCAGACACACAGCTGATCACACTGGTCGGGTCCATCAGACACACAGCTGATCACACTAGCCGGGTCCATCAGACACACAGCTGATCACACTGGCCGGGTCCATCGGACACACACAGCTGATCACACTGGCCGGGTCCATCAGACAAACACACAGCTGATCACACTGGCCGGGTCCATTAGAAACACACAGCTGATCACACTGGCCGGGTCCATCAGATACACACACAGCTGATCACACTGGCCGGGTACATCAGACACACACACAGCTGATCACACTGACCGGATCCATCAGACACACACACGGCTGATCACACTGGCCGGGTCCATCGGACACACAGCTGATCACACTGGCCGGGTCCATCAGACACACACACAGCTGATCACACAGGCCGGGTCCATCGGACACACAGCTGATCACACAGGCTGGGTCCATCGGACACACAGCTGATCACACTGGCCGGGTTCATCGGACACACAGCTGATCACACTGGCCGGGTTCATCGGACACACAGCTGATCATACTGGCCGGGTCCATCGGACACACAGCTGATCACACTGGCCGGGTCCATCAGACACACAGCTGATCACACTGGCCGGGTCCATCAGACACACACAGCTGATCACACTGGCCGGGTCCATCAGACACACACAGCTGATCACACTGACCGGGTCCATCACACACACAGCTGATCACATTGGCCGGGTCCATCAGACACACAGCTGATCACACTGGCCGGGTCCATCGGACACACAGCTGATCACACTGGCCGGGTCCATCAGACACACACAGCTGATCACACTGACCGGGTCCATCACACACACAGCTGATCACATTGGCCGGGTCCATCAGACACACAGCTGATCACACTGGCCGGGTCCATCGGACACACAGCTGATCACACTGGCCGGGTCCATCAGACACATAGCTGATCACACTGGCCGGGTCCATCAGACACACAGCTGATCATACTGGCCGGGTCCATCAGATCACGTAATTTCCCCTTATAATTATGGGAAATACAATCTGTTTACTATAACTAAGTTGGATTAAAATATCTAGAGCAGTTTTTTAAAGGAAAATGCTCCAAAAGCCCTTTAATACATTCTGGTGATACTACTGCTGCATCTAGCGGATTGTCCCCACATACTGCGCTGGTGACGGGAGCTGCATGCAAGTATTTTCATATTTAGGTGCGTTGAGAGTTGGAAGCATCTCTGCCACTTCTCTTTGGCCGCTAAACGTGCACCTGTAGTGGTGGCCGGGGTGGGAGGACTCTCACCAGCTACATCAACTTTGTACCTGCAATCCAGCAACACCGGCTACAGTATTAAAGCCATTGGCTGCATTACCAGTTCCGTCTCCCCCCGACTTACATGCCTCTAATTAGCACATTATAATGTGATATATTTTTATAGCACATTATAGTATAACACATGTAACACATAATATAGTGCAACAATATAGCACATTATTATTAGGCAGGTGCAGTACACCATGGGCAAATAGTGCAGGATGTATAACAAATGCTGGATAGGAATTCCCGATGGCGAAGGGTCAGACTCTGAGACCGGAACAGCTGCATACAATGGCTGCTCCAGAGCTCGGGCTGCAGCCCAGTTTAACATTCTAAACTGACTCACTGGCAGTTGGTGGGTGTGGCTCCCCCATTTGAATTTTTAACTGTGCTGCAGCCCCTCCTCTGGATCCACCACTGGCTGCATCTATTGCCAGTTGCAAGTCTGTGACTTTATACAAATTTGGCTACAATGCTTTTCCCTGGGGTGCATCCGTACACCTGAATGTGCAAATACTGGGGCGCCCACTACTAGCGTCCGTATATAATGAACTATCACTTGGAGCACCAATATGGCAGGTGCAGGTTATCAACCTAAATGTGGCCTCCGATGTGAACCAATCTGTGTCTCTGTATGCAACTACTTACAGTTACACTCCCATAATCCACCACGGATGATCTCAGTACACCGGCTTAGCCACCTTCCAGACAATGTCCATAACACCCAACAATTTGGCTGTAGGACACAGAATTTCTGCACGGAGAAGCCGCACCGGAAAAGGGGCATGATTTCACCAAAAAGGGGTAGGCTTTGTGGAAACGGTGCTATCGCAAGCCATGCCTCTGGTTTTTGGCACTATGGGGGCATGGCCAAGCAGATCAACGAGTAACAAGGGATCTAACTGCCCACCTCACCACCACCACTGCAGGACACTGCTACCCACAGGTGGGAAAGGGGGACAGTCACAAAACCAAAACATGACGTGAAAATCAGGACAGTTGTAACAGCCCAGGAACCCCAACACTATTTCAAAACATTTCTGAGACATGCATCTCCCATGATCTCTGAATGGGCTTATTAAAGATGGCAGCGGTGGCACCCAGTATGACCTTCCCAAGATGGCCACCAAATAGACATTAGGGCCTGCACTGCTTAATTGCACAGTGTGACTTACACTTATAGCACCCGGTCCACCTTTTACTTTAAGACCAGGGAACCATGGGCATTGACTCTGAATGGGCTTATTAAAGATGGTGGCGTGTGGTATGACCTTTCCCAGAATGGCTACCAAAGAGACACTAGGGCCTGCACTGCTCTATCCGGGACTGGAGCAGGCAGCAATGAGGTCGGGCACTGTGTTGAACTGGCGCCGACCGGGAAGGTGAGAGAATGAGAATATAACAGGGCTTGGCATTGTGCCAGTCGGGTCTCCCAGTGCAACAGGCCAAGGAAGAAGCCATGTGGCTGACTGCAGTTGCATGGTCAGTGCTGCCCGGAAGCTGAGCCATATTAGAACCACCGCTAAGGAGCAGATCTGCAGGGAGAGATGTCCATGTAGTGTCTGCATCATGTGGACGGGGGAGGTGGGGTTAGGTTTAGGCACTAAACTAGGGTTATGCTGCTGCAAGGGAGGGTTGGTGTTGGGGGGGGGGGGGGGGGGCGGGGGTTGGGGAAGACTCAACCCAGGATTCAGTCCACTCAAATCCCCAAAAAAGAACTGAGCCAGGACTTGGTTCTACTTGGATTTTGTAACATATATAGAATACGGAAATGCAAACAAATGATAAAGCCGACGTCCAACTCAATGACCATTGTCTCTAGTGGGCCTTTCCAAACTCAGAAGGTCAATATCCAACTTAACACACTAACTAAAACAATGACATAAGTCCAAGTTGAAGGTCTTTATAAGTTACAGCAGTAGTACGGCATGCAGTGGAAGGAACAACTAGCGTTTCGCATCCACTTGACTTAGGCAAAGCTATGCCCCAACTTGCAAAGGCCAACTATTGGATGATAAGTTCCACTATCTGCTGCATTGAAGAGAAATGCACACCAAATACTGCAGAAAGATGAACACCATGCTGCCAGCCCCTCACTGGCAGGAATTTTTTTCCTGACAGTTGGGACAGCAGAATTTGAACCTCTTTTGCTTGGCTGCCACCTCTCCAAGACTTATGGCTTCTTCTTCTGTCTTCACCTGGGGGTTGACAGCCTGTAGTCTTTTTTGCATGGCTACTGCCACCCTAGGGCTGCCAGAGACTAGTACACCCACTGCCAAACTCTTCACTAATGGCAGATCCAGGCCCGCCACTGTTTCCACAACCTCATGTTGCCATTCCAACCCTGTCGCACCACCATGTCCGCTGGATCCCGCAGCAATGACGGACAGTATCGGGATCCTGACTATAGGTTTTATGCGCCCTCTCTTTTTAAATCAAGCCTCAGTTATCCAATGGTTTCCCTGATATAACAGGTCTCTGAGGAGCCTCACAGACTGGTAATGTGCCTTCTGCAGAAACCTGTTATTTTGTTTTGGTTTGTTAATTGAATGGAGAACTCTGTGCTCTACTGAACATTAAAAACAGAGAGACAATTACTGTCACATCACATACATCTTAATTCTTCTAATCTCCAGACTAACAGAGCAAAACATTAATATCCCCTCCCTGGGAGAAGTCAGACGCCGGCCGCATGGGACGGGGAGGATTATATGAGGCTGGGTGTGAAAGTCACTTATTGCAACAACTTTAATTCAGAGCTTTCAACTACTACGTTCTCCGGTCATGCTGGTGATTATATAAGGGCCTACTAACTTATAAGGAAGGTGTGTGTGTGTGTGTGGGGGGGGGGGGGGGGGTGACATGGGGCTCACTTTTAACTATTGTTTTTTTCTTCACAAGCTACATTGCTCTTTATAGCATCACACACATAGTATATGAATAATTGTACCATCTTAATTCCTTTTTGGATATAGCCAATTGATAATTGTACCACCATACTTCCTCTTCAGAATAGCCAAGTAGTACTTGTAACACTGTACTTCCTCTACGGAATGGCCAAGTGCTATTTGTACCACCGTACTTTCTCTTAGGAATAGCCAAGTGGTAATTGTAGCACTGTACTTCCTTTCTGAAAATAGCCAAATGGTAGTTGTACCACCATAATTTGTCTTCAGAAATAGCCAATTGGTAAATATACCATTGTTCTTCCACTTTGGAAACAGTCAATTATCAAATGTACCACTGTACTTCCTTTTTGGAAATAGCCAATTGTTCCACCATACTTCGTCTTCGGACTAACCAATTGGTAATTTTACCACTGTATCTGTCTTCGGAAATAGCTAATTGCTAATTGTACCACCGTACTTCACCTTTTCGGAAATAGTTTATTAATTTTACCATTTTACTTCCTCTCTGGAAACAGTCAATTGTACCTCCATACTTCATCTTCAGAATAGCCAATTGGTTTCTGTACCACTGTACTTCCTCTTTGGAAATAGCCAATTGTCATTTGTACCACCGTACTTCCTCTTTGGAAATAACCAATTGGTAATTGTTCCACGGTACTTTGTCTTTGGAAATAGCCACCTCAAGAATCTTACTTATTGCTTGGATCTCTGAAGTGAAGATGAATTTGCCTCTGTGTGACAGATTACAATGCTCGGTAAATGAATGCCCTGCTTCTTGACTCTCCTGCTACTGCACTACAGGATATATAAAATCTCTTTGTTTATATTTAAATATACCCCTGTTTAATTCCTCCAAACAGGAAGATGTATTGAGCCTGGGGAAGTGAAAAAATAAATACCAATCAGCTTCTAACTGTCATTTTTCAAACACAGCATGTGACAGCCCAGTTAGAAGCTGGAGATTTATCACTCTTCACTTTAACACTCACCAATGCTTGGTACATCTCCTGGGGGGGTCCCAGAGACACATTTGGGAGTTGCAATGCTGCGATTCACTACCATTCAGCAGGTGGCAAGGTCACATTATATGCACTGTGGGCCTAATTCACTTAATTACGCAAGGCTGATTATCATGTAAGTGAGAGTGATGACCATCAGATGGCGTATGTACTGTTCATGAGTCAAGGGTTTGCTGCTTTTCTGCTCACAATGAGGATTTCCTGGGAAATAGATTGACCACTTGGAGGGGTTGCAAAAACGCAGGGGTGTCCTGCAGGCTAAAAAAACACAGTACCTGCATCGCTACAGCCATGTCCAGTCTATGTAGCCATAGGCCTCCCTTTGACCCGCTGTTTCACGTTTCTTCGTATGTGTACGCAATTGTGAACGAGTTTGCATTGGCTCCTGTGGGCTTTTCTATTTATTTCTGGGTGGTGGTTTCACTTGCCAATACCAGCAGCCAAGTGGAGCCAAGAAAAGTGTAAGTGGATAGGAGAAGTTGTATCATTACCATCCACTAGTACAGGAAGAGAGTTTGTTATACAGGAAGTGCTTCTTTAGCCATTGTTCAGCATGAATGCAGTAACTAAAGACACACTTATGCAGTGCTCCAGAATCCTGTGGGATTCGCACACAGACCGCTTTATAGACAAGAGTGGTTGCTATGTATCTTATCTCTCTAGTGCACCAGATATCTGAAACACACTTACAGAAGCTTTCCTGATGGCGGGATACCGACAGTGAATAGACTGCCTCTGGCATCCAAATGCAGAATTACTCTAACACTCCTACCCCTGACCCTCCCTGCTTGCAGCCTGACCCTACCCCCCCCCCATTCTTCCCATTAGTGCCTACCCTGCCCCTCTCACCCTAACCCCAAGTCCCCCGTAGTGCCTTAACCTAAACCCTTTCCCAACCTAACACTGTAAGACCCTCATACCCATGATCGGGATGCCAGCTGTTGGGATACCGGCTGTCGATATTCCAATGGCTTAGTAATCCATGTTGGTGGCAGTCAGCATTCCGGAACCGGGAATCCGTTAGGCAGCATTCCGACCTCTCCTGAATGGGATATGTTCACTAGGTCGACCCTATTTAGATCGACATGCATCGGGTTGACAAATGAAGGCCGACAGGCCTTAAGTCTACATCTGAGATAGGTCAACATGGCCAAGGTCAACAGGGTTGGAAGGTTTCGGTGGACAATGGCAAGGTCAACAGTCCAAAGGTCAACATAAGGTTTTTCATGTTTTTTTTGTAGCCAACGTGTGCCGACAGGTGGTATTTCATGCCCTACCAACCACTACAGCAAGGTGGCAGGTGCAGTGAGCCATGCCAGGGGACGTGGCACACTTTGATGGTATCCATGTTGACTACAGTATGTTGAAAATTTGGGACAGAAAACGTAAAAAACTCATGTCGGCCTTTTAACTGTCAACCTTCCAACCCTGTCGACCTTGACCTATATCAGATGTTGACATAAGCTCTGTCAACCATCTGTGGTCGGTTCAATGCATTCTGACCCAATGACCCATACCCTTTTGAATGTGTGTTCTAAACTGAAGAGGAGAACAGTCTATATCCATATAATAATAATACAGCCGTCCCCGGTACGTTCCTCTGTATCACAAAGTGTACAATAGAGAACCTTCGGCCATGACACTTCTGAATTACAGATGAACGAGGATACAATGGACCAGTTCCAGAAACCTCATCAACGTTCCACATAGTAACTCCAGAAAGTCCGACAGTTGTAAAACTTCCCGGGTTAATCCGGCGGCATCTCTGTGTTGCGCGCAGGTTATGTCCTCCCCCTAGCGCCAATAATAAGTTAATAGTTATGGCCCAATTTTATTATCCAAACATTTAATCAACAGGACATGACGCTGAGGCAATCAAGGCGGATAAGTGCGCTCTGTGTAATTGTTTGGCTCTAGATCACCAAGTTTAGCCCTAGTTAATCTAGATATTTCCAATCTCATTATCCCCAGAAGTGTAGTCCTGGAGCTGTCGGGGACAGAAGACTGTACCTTAATTAAAAACTAAGACATTATTATTATTTTCCGTGTGCTGCATTTAACATTAGTTACAGGGGAGAGTTTTATAGTAACATGTTAGAGGCAGCTAGTGGGGAGAACTTCAGTGCACAAAGCCATCTACATTCTCCAAACACCGCCCGCTGGAGTCCCACGGGGAGACCCCCGCTCTGATCAGTCCCTGGGACACCCCTGTTACATCTTATGCCAACCATCATGGCTCCAGCATCTATCAGCACAAATTACAGCCGCTGCTCAGACAATGTCACCATATTCCTCACCGACACCTACCCTAAAGGAAAGCTTTTAGATATCACATTTACCAATATAGCAGGTCGATCTTCTATGGGGGATGGGGGATCTTCTATGGGGGTTACAGTGGGACCAGCTGTTTGGACACCGGACCTTATTCTGGTCCGTTCGCAAAGGCCATGTGCGTTCGCACGTGGCTGATATTTTCGCTTTGCGCATTTCTGTGAATCTGCCTGCACTGAGTACTTGCGTCCATGGCTAACAAACTTGCGTTCCTATGAAAACGCAGGCCGTTCTCATGGTAATGAGCCAATGGCGCGGGTGCTGAGGGTGGGCAGCTCACATCACCGGATGTCGGCTACCCGCCCACTTCCCTTGCTCTGAGCAACCTTAGATCTGCATGCACGCTCCACATCAGACGGCGTATTACCCCCATGGTAATGAGCATGTAACCCCTGGCATCGAGCATGAAACTCCTGGCAACAAGCAAGAAACCCCCAGCAACGAGCAAGAAATCTGCGTTGAGAAGGTGGCCTCATCCTTTATTCTGGCATAGTGCCGACATTCCGGATATTCCAAATTGACTAACTGAATATTAAAATTCAAAAATTAAAGCCAAATCAAAAATGAGCAGAGAAAAAAGTTGGGAGGGCGGTTGATCCTCGGATGAACGTAAAAGGAAGTGAAGATATTTAAATTTGCTTTAAATACCCCTAAATAACTACCCTCCCACTTTGCTCTAATATTCTATCTGTCCTAACTAGGGGACAACCCATCTAAAACAGGCTGATCTGCCTAGCAACAGCTCTTCAATACACTCATAACAAAAATCCAAGCCTCTTATTGTTACCTGACTAATCAGCACTTACTTAATCTGCTCATTGCCAGTTGCCGCGGGGGTTGCCGGCTCACAGCGCACCAACGCCCCCGGAATCCGGCACTACCAGGTAGCGCTGTATGCACTCATCCGCCGAACGCGTGGAAGGCAAAATCTTCTTATGCAATTGCCTCATTTAGATACATTCATGTTTTTTTTTATATCAAAGTCAAACTTTTATTTGCTAAATCCGAGCTTCTATACAACGTTAATAATTTCCGCAGAAGCAACGTCCGTAACTTTGAGCCAGCGCGACAACAAAACAAGCAAATTACGTTCCTTAATCAACCTCTGACAGAGATAATTATGTTTCCATTTAATTTCCTTGAGGTTAATGGCATGAAAGAGGAGGTGACGTGCAACTTGTCACCAGGGTCACCTTGGTACTCCAGAATGGCCCGTAGCATCTGAACTTTCCACGTCTCTTGAGCTTAGAGTATGTTCTAGTAGATAAATGTGTTGGGGATCAATGAAGGTTAAATAAATGTGAGTGGCAGTCTCAGGAACTCACTTTGTGTGACAGCACTTACACATAACCCCTGCTACTGTGTGCTCAGCCACCAGAGAGGTCCCGCTAGGTACAAATTAACTTTCTGGAAGCCGGCGTGCTAACATCAAGGTGAGAAAAGTCTCATTGTGGGCCGATGACCCCCCAGGCTCTCACAGCAGTTTACTCACAGACTCGGCAATGGGAAGCGGCCAGAAAGCATTGGAGCTAGTGCCACACGCATTAAGGGGGACATTTATTAAGAATACAAAAATTTGTATTCGTATTCATAATACGAATACATACGACTGGCATCACCATAGTATTGCATTTACGAATTCGTATTCCGGAGGGAAATTTACTAGTCGTATTTGACTGATTTGTATTTTCCGATGGTGTATGGATTCGTATTTTTTCTGATACAATTTTGTATTTTAAAATATGAATTTCGGCTGCAGTAGTTAAAAAAGAAAAGAAAAATAAGTAAATAATAAAAAAAGTTGCGCGGGGACCTCCCCCCCTACGGCCAGAACCAACCCAGGTTTAAAGAGTCGGTCCTGGTTTAAAAAAAAATCAGGGAACCAACTGAATAGGGGTTCCCAGTATTTTTTAAAACCAGCACAAGGCTCAAGGGCCGGTCCTTGTTCACAAAATACGGGGGACAAAATGAGTAGGGGTCCCCCCGTATATTAAGAGCCAGCACCAGGCCCAACCAGCCAGCAGGGTAATGGCACAGCCAGGGGAGACTTTTTATACAAATCCCCTGGCCAAAGAATGAACCCCCTGACTGGTCAGCCTGGGCAGGAGGTCTGGGGGAGTGGGGACCCCCCCCCCCCTCCAATGAAACGCCCCCCCCCCTCCAGATTTTAACTACCCAGACTGAAGCCCTGTGCAGTGGGTACGGGGCTGATAAATGGTGTAAAAATAGAACACAACTATTGTATATTGCTGTGGAACTATGATTCCCAGCAAGCCTTCCCCGCATGCAGGGACTTGGAGAACTCATTTTGTGAATGCCCCAAGTGTAAATATCACCAGAGGCGTTCGCTCCGGGGGTTTGAGCATCTGTATGAGGGACTATACGCATGCACAGACCCCTACCATCGAGGACAGGGCCGAGTTCGGACATATATGAACAGGTCTGAATCAGCCCCATAGCCCCTTATCTCTCCCGCATATACAGTTCCCGTGCTGAAGTTTGGGGATGGCTAAATACTGTTTAAGATCTACAGTATGCCAGTATGAGACTGATAAAATTCTGCAGGGGATAAAGTGGGCCGGAACAAGGCGGAATTGCGTTCCGTCAGTTCAATTTGGAGGCAGAACCGCTCTGCCTATGCCAGCCCACCTTCCCGCAGCTTAGCAATAATACCAAGCAGGGTGCTGCTTAGCCGGCGACACAGTACTGGCAGCATTGTGACCACACCCCTTTCTTGTGAGGCCACACCCTTTTTTGGTGCGGCACACAGAGGTGGTGGGTACCTTGCGGCGCAGCGAGCTCCACCACCTCTCCAGGACCACATTAAGCACTGAAATGATGTTTCAGGTAATAAAACCAAAGGCAATCCAGACTTTGTGTCCCTGTAAGAGATGCACCATAGCTCGGAGGAGTGCTGGGTCCATTCCACCGCTGACCGAATCACATTCAAATGACCCGTTTAAAAGTCGGTACGTCAGGTGAGATTTTAAGAGTCAATAATCACAGGTTATAATTTTTAATGAACAAAATTATTGTTATCAAGCAGTCGCTATGGTTGGAGAGGACAGAGATTGTGCCAGGGAAATCTAATTAACTTTCTTAAGCAGCGAGATGGACAAGGGTGATTACTCCGTTATGGCATATTTAGACGCTGCTGAAACCATTGAACACATTTGCCCATGTTGTGCGCGTAATATATCAGCCCAAGTAGCGTAGGAGCCTTTGAATTACATTTCTGTCCATGTTAACGACCTCTCGACCTTGGTAATTGAAACTTTTGCTTACTGCCATGAGTTAGAACGTCATTTCCCAGCTTCCACTTCTGCCGCTTCTCGCGGTCTTCGCAGAAGGACCATCGGAGCTTGTCTTATTATTATTTTTTTTCTGAGCTTTTTCATATGGTGCAATTAATCTTTTCTTTGTGCTGAAGCGGTCGGAGGAAATAACAAGACAGGAAAAAAATGGGCAGTGTTCAACTTTGTATCAGACGATTTAAAATAACCTCTAATCTCCGTTGTCACACCAGGGATCTGAGTCACAGAGACAAAGACCTCTGGTGGAGATTCGGACCGATATAGGAATCGGGGAGGCTTTAAGAGACCCTTGGCATTCACTTGTGTGACAGTACACCCAGAGGCAGGAAGGAGGCAAGGTAAAATGCAACCAGGGTTTATTGCAGAAACCGATGACAGGAGGGTTGTAATTGGCAGGCCGTAAAGTAGGCAAGATGACTGATACTATATGGCACAGATGGTATGTGGTGCAGTGCAGAACAATAAAGTCTCTATTGTAGGAGCAATACTTTACTGGCGTTGAGATGTGGAACGATGGCTGGAACATCGAATGCGCAGAAACTAAGACGGGAATGTCGAATACTCAGGAGCTAGGCTGAGAACTGCTGAGGTGAGTCCTAGACTGGACATCGGATCACAAGAGCTGGAACACCTGGACGGTCTCAGGAGCTGGAACACCTGGACGGTCTCAGGAGCTGGAACACCTGGACGGTCTCAGGAGCTGGAACACCTGGACGGTCACAGGAGCTGGAACACCTGGACGGTCACAGGAGCTGGAACACCTGGACGGTCACAAGAGCTGGAACACCTGGACGGTCACAAGAGCTGGAACACCTGGACTGTCTCAGGAGCTGGAACGCCTGGACGGTCACAGGAGCTGGAATGCCTGGACGGTCACAGGAGCTGGAATACCTGGACGGTCACAGGAGCTGGAACGCCTGGATGGTCTCAGGAGCTGGAACACCTGGACGGTCTCAGGAGCTGGAATACCTGGATGGTCTCAGGAGCTGGAACACCTGGACGGTCTCAGGAGCTGGAACACCTGGACGGTCTCAGGAGCTGGAACACCTGGACGGTCACAGGAGCTGGAACACCTGGACGGTCACAGGAGCTGGAATACCTGGACGGTCACAGGAGCTGGAACACCTGGACGGTCTCAGGAGCTGGAACACCTGGACGGTCTCAGGAGCTGGAACACCTGGACGGTCTCAGGAGCTGGAACACCTGGACGGTCTCAGGAGCTGGAACACCTGGACGGTCACAGGAGCTGGAACACCTGGACGGTCACAGGAGCTGGAACACCTGGACGGTCTCAGGAGCTGGAACACCTGGACGGTCACAGGAGCTGGAACACCTGGACGGTCTCAGGAGCTGGAACACCTGGACAGTCTCAGGAGCTGGAATACCTGGAGTAATAACACTGCAGCAGAGACAGATAGACAACTGCACCAACAGGAGACAATTGACAAAGCACTAGCATCAGTCTGTGGGCTTCCAGAATACTGACACCCACTGGAAGGCCAGGGTATGTATAACAGGGAGCTTAGACTGCACAGGATTGGTTCAGACTGACATGTGACTGAAAGGAGTCATGCAATGTACTTTCACTTTGAGCTGTGACAGTTTTTAGCCCACAAACTCTCCACCCCACGCCCAGTCCCTATCTGCTCCATAGCCAGCAAGTTTGAAACAGATCATTGTCCCTGCACAAATTGCTTTCACATTCTGTTATGACATATTCTAGACCAGGGCTGGGCAACACTGGCCCTCCAGATGTTGATGAACTACACATCCCAGCATGCCTTGCATCAGTTTCAGCATGGCCACATAGCAAAATGAATGCAAAGCATCCTGGGATGTGTAGTTCACTAACATCTGGAGGGCCGGTGTTGCCCAGCCCTGTTCTAGACACACAAAGGAGTTATTTAGTCTGCCAAGTGGCCTCTAGTGGTCACTGTTTGTACTGCACCTCACAGAACTTGCATCAGCCCCGAGAAGGGGGGGAGAGGAGGGGGTCATCTTAAATCTGTACCTACTCTTAACCTGCAGAAAGACAGGGAATGGCTGTCAATCATCATGCTGATTGGTGAATGGCTGGAACTATCCACCAATCAGAGTGGTGATAGGCACTCACTTTATGGAAGCATGTAGAGATGGCCCTGACATTTTTTTTGGGTTATGCAGTAGGTTCAGGTCACAACAGACATTGCTAAATTACTGGCCCATTAATATGGAGTCATTACCTAAGCCACGTACACAAGCAGCTGCACAGTGGTCCTTATTCAGAACTGATCGCAGTACAAACTTGTTCTCAAAATGTGTAAAACCATATGCACTGCAGGTGGGGCAGATGCAACATGTGCAGAGAGAGTGAGATTTGGGTTATTTTGTTTCTATGCAGGGTAAATACTGTCTGCTTTATTTTTACACTGCAATTTAGAGTTCAGTTTCAACACACCCCATTCAAATTTAACATCTCTGCACATGTTACATCTGCCCCACCTGCAGAGCACATGGTTTTGCCCATTTTGAGAACAAATTTGGGTACTTATGTAATATCTGGGCTCCCGTTTTTCTTATGAGACCGCGTCCGCTCGCCACGCTTCGGGCACGGTGGCTCGCTGCGCTCGCCACACTATATAAAATCAACTCCATGCGTAGTTGGGTATGGGTATGAAAAAATGGGGTGCATTTAACATGGAAGCCCAGATAATACATAAGTACCGTAATTTGTACTGCGATCAGATCTGAATAAGGGCCAATGTTTTAGTTTTTTTTTTTTGCACCATATCACTTTCATTAATGCCCGAAATAGCCAGCGGAAATCTATTTTCAGAGTCAGTGTCTCTCGATGTAAAAGGCCTTTCTAGTCCGAATGGGGTATATTTAACAATATTGGCCTTTGATGTTTGACGTGTCTCTGCTGCACACGCAAATTGTAACATCACACTGTGTAATGCCGCTGCTTTATCGGCTGCATGTGTCTCAGGAACCTGAGAAGAGCGCAGGTAACGTGTTTTATTCGACGTAACCTGCATTCACCCTTCATCCGCTGCCAGCCCTTGTACCCACTCCTACAGGGCTCGTGTGCCGGCGCAGGGAGGGTCTGCAGTAAAAGCGAACAGCTGGTCTTTGTACTGTAACTGGGAGCAGCCGAGCGTTGGCCAGCATCTATATGTTAGGAATAATGAGGATCCGTGACAGAGGGTTTTATTGCGAGGGGTAGACGGCAAACTTCAAACCGCCATGCACACCATTAACAAGGAGAAGAGAAGACAGGAACTTAAATGAAAGTCTAATTAGCTGCTATAATGAAGGCAAGAAATGTGCATTTGCTGCGAGTCCTTTATTTGCGAGCAATGGCTACACAATCGCGGACCACGGATCCAAACAGAGGGCCCTGCTCGTGAGAGCTCACATTCAGAAGGGAGATAAGAGGAGACAAACAGGGGCAATGCTCATTCAGAGCATTGGAGACAATTCCGGATGCCGGTAGCTGCGCGGGTCTTTGTACTAAGCCTTGGAGTGGATAGCGATATAATACCGAACAATCAGCTCCTCTCATTTATTCAAACCTGTAACACGGCAGTTAGGAGCTGATTGGTGGTACTTTGGGCCTGATTCAGGTTTGCTCTGTAAGCTTCGTACATCGCAAGGGGTCTAACTTTCGTACTGTCGACGCTGTTGACTATCTTCAGGTGACTAACTAGACGCTCCATGTGATTGTCGATCTAGACACCATCAATCTGCTATACCATAAGACGCTGGGGTGTTCGGGGGGGATTGCGGGAGACTTGCCCACCTTCCCACCCCTGGGTACAGGGTATAACATATTCCATGGAGATCCCAGTCCTGCTATGGAGGAACATTTCTGTACTAGCGGGTACGTCCTGTCCCTTCGCACAATGGGGCAGATGTATTAAGCTTTAACAAGAGATAAATGCAAGGGTGATAAGGAGAGATAAACGTCCAGCCAATCACCTGCTAACTGTCATGTTACAGCCTGTGTTTGAAAAAAGTCAGTAAGGAGCTGATTGGCTGGACATTTATCTCTCCTTATCACCCTTGCATTTATCTCTTGTTAAGGCTTAATACATCTGCCCCCATGTCTGCTGACAGTGATGTGACAAGAGGCGGAGCAGGAATATCGGAGCAGACGGTACTCCCTGTCCTGTGCGCTCCCCAGTGTGCCGTCCCTTTACGGCTGTCAGACAGCTTTCATTATCCATGGCTGCGTGACAGGAGTGAGGCCATTACGCCGCGCAGCGCTCTAACACTTGCGCCAACATAACTGATGCAGCATTTCATCTCCTGGAATTCTCCGATGCCTTTGTTGTCAGTGATAACGGATTTCAGCTGGATAGACCTCGGACCCAGAGGAGTGATGTAACTGATTTCCACAGAATGCAGTCATTTATCAAATTTATATCTAAGCATAATGCGCCGATGAGGAATAGCTGCAAACCAAGACAAATGTCTGCTCCGCGGCGATTTGGACACATTCTCGCTGTTTTGTTTATCTGGGGGCGGTTGTGGTGTTCCGGAGAACGACTGTTCAGACTGATGCAAAATCTGATCCACTAAAGAAGAAAAGAGCAAATTAGTAATTCTATATAACGAGGATTTGTGGTGAAGGGAGACGTTAAGCTGCTGTCTGGCGTCCTTCTAATTGAGAAATATAGGACATGGGTCAGCTTTGTCAGCAAAGCCGAAAAGCGCATAAATGTGCAAAACCGTTTTGCGCTGCATTGCCCACGACGTTCCCATGCTTAGACTACTCGCCGGCCAAGGCAGCCCAATTATGTGTCAAAAGGTCAACCGCTATTGGTCAACAGTCAAAAAGTCGACACAAGAAAAAAGGGTAAACATGCATTATGTCAAACTGGTCAAAATGTCGACACGAGCAAAACGTCGACACGAAAAAGGAAAAAAATAACGGCAAGAGTTTTTCATGATTTTTTAAAACCACATTTTTCATACTTTACCATCCCTGTGTGCATAAAGGGAGAATAAAATAGTGTGCCGAGGAGCGCGGCGAGGTAGCGCGAGCGTAGCATGGCGAGTGAAGCGAGCCATGCTCGGAGACGTCGACATAGACACCAAAAAACACATGTCAACCTTTTTCCATTTCATCCTTTTTCCATGTAGATCTTTTGACCATGTCCTCCTAATGTATGTCGACTTTTTTGATGTGTCAACCTTTTGACAGTCGACCTAGACACTGGAGGTCTACAAACCTGTTCCCCCCATATAATCGCTGATGGCCAGCAGGTGGGAGCAGCATAGAACCAGACACATATGGTGTAACGTATACTGACCACTAGAACTTGCATCGTACAGGTGATACTGATGCTGGACACACCATGCGGCAATGCCAGAGGGGCTAAAACAGACGTTGTGTTTAGCATGCTGGGTAAATACTGGCTGCTCTTGCGTGTAGCCCATAGAAGCTGTACAACTTTTTTCCAAAGCTGCCTATACAACAGGGATGGATTGGGGCAATTTGGCAATTTTGTGGTGATTGTCCTAAGTGATGCTGATGAATGAGCTTCCCCAATTGACGGCAGCGCTCGATAAGTGATCGCAATCGCCACTGCAGATCGATAAACATGTTGGACAGTCTGCGATGGATCGGAATTGCTAATGTGTGGTGGGGATCGGTATTTGGGGGGCAATTCAGACCTGATTACTCAGGTCCAAAAGTGAAGGCTGGAGAAGTCATTCGATGGTGAGGGACCATGGAATGATTCCTCCTCCAGCCGTCCGCATGCAAGTGTTGGGAGTCGCTCTGCAGAGCAGGTTTGAATTAGGCCCTTTAGCCCGCACACGGTGAGATATTGGCTAATGGCCAGTTTTGACTAATCGATTTTAACTACATGCACTGGAGATTTTAACCAAGCGATTTTGTCTAAAGGTGCCCACACACTAGAAAGATTTTTTGACCGATTGGCCGATTTCCGATAAAATCGACCGATATTTCGTCCGATGTTTACCGATAATCGGTCGAAAATCCACGGGAGCGCGCATCGGACCGAAATCGTCGGAAAACATCGGACATTTATCGGAAATCGGCCAAAAAATTGTTCTATTGTGTGGGCATCCACACACTAGAACGATATTTTGGCCAATTGTCCGATTTCTGACCGATTGTCCGATAATCGGCCGATTATTGCCGATATATCGGACGATCGGTCGGAAATCAGACAATCGGCCAAAAAATCATTCTAGTGTGTGGGGGCCTTAAGCAGGGGAAACATAGGAAGATTTTTGATAACCTTCTAGGACAGTGGTTCCCAATCTTTTTTGAACCACGGCACCCTAGAGTATAAGAATTTTTTTCACGGCACCCCTAGGCCGATTCTTTTTAAATTAGATTGGGTTTATATGCGATTCTTATTGTTAGTTATGTGGTAAATGGCAGGATTTGCTTTTGTTTGTACACATTTTATGATTGTAAGCAACCAGCACTGGTTTTGCTTATAAATAATTAACCATTAATAATTTGAGTTGGTCCTGGACCACCAACCCAGGGCACCCCTGAGTGTGTCCCGAGGCACCCCAGGGAGCCACGGCGCACAGTTTGGGAACCACTGTTCTAGGAGATTTGGATCTAGTCAAAATGTCCTGCCAAAATCTCATTCCCTTTATCCCGCTTTTCGCCGGACTGTCCCGGTTTTACTGAGACTTCCCTGCGTCCGGAGGCAGGGGCAGTTGGGAGTCGTCGTCCCCCCCCCCCCCCCCGTCACTCGTGAATGCACGACTCCAGTGTGTGGAGTGTCCCTCCTCCATATATTCAAAAGTTTGAAGGTACAGTATGCCTTTATTGTGACCGTTTTTTGACAATCATACAATTCTTCCACTGCTGACAATCACTGCTGTAGAGATTGTAATGATGTTGTGTTTGGGCATTTTCAGATTTGAAGATCCAATGTGAAGATCAAAAAGATCTGCAAAGCACTGGTAAATATCTGTAGTGTTAAGGCCCATACACACTAGAAGATTATCTTTCCCAATCTGGCTGGTTGGAAGAATGAGAATCTGGCAATTTCTGGGAACAAATTACAATCACCGTTTGCTTCCAAAAGTTGGAAAATGGACAAAAGCCGTCATCGGCATAAATAGATATAACCAATTTGACTGTAGGACCAATTTGTGTCTGATTTCCATGTTTAGGAGCAAATGGTCAATTGTCATTTGCTCCCAAAAATTTCCGGATTTTCATTCCACCCAGCCTGATTGGAAAGACAATCAGTTATGTGGGTGCTTGTTCGTCAAGGAATATACACTGCACTGCGAGGTGCTCTGAATCAGTCACTTCGTTTGGACAGCCCCCTCAAATCTAAATATCTCTGCACATGTTAATGTACATCTGCCCCCCTGCAGCGCAGCATGCTGTTACTCAAAGTTACTGGCTCTTACATATTTTATTCCCAAATGGAAATTGGGCCCACAATTGTCAGGCCTCCTATGCAGGAGACAATGGCACCATCTATTTTGTTTACATAGTCTCTCTCGAGAATCGGGATTTGATCATATAAAACGGCACTTGTGAACCAAAGTGTGCTAACACCTCTACAGTAGAAGGCTACATAGTAGCACATTTTCCCCACAGAATCCCACTGTCGCTGATGTGTGATTCCATTAGTGGTAATTATTTTTGTCCGGAACTTAAGTGTAAAGATGAAATCGCAGCCCAGGCTTATCGGCGCACCTCCGTTTCTCATGTGCGGCGTTGCAGGAACGAGTAAAGGAATGACAATTAGGTTTTGTCTCCCATCTCAGCGTACGGCGCTAGGAAATGCTTGGCTATGCATATCTGCAGGTCACGGAGCGCCTGGGCACTAAACCAAACAGTTTATCTAACAAGTGTTACAGAGGTTCCTGAGCCTCATTTATCAAGTGGCGCACTAAATCTGCTGGCGTCATTGTCTGCCAGCACGTTTAGCCTGGTAAAACTAAGCGGACACAGCTGTATTTATCAAGCTGCCCTCGCTGCACGCCGCACAGGTTGGTAGCTATTAAACAGATGAGAAGATTGTGTTTGCTGCCTTAAATCAGCTCTGTTTATTTCTGGTGGAACAACGAATGTTTCTCATTTCTCCAGTCTCTGCTGTTAGAGATAAAAGGGTTTTGTCAAGATGAACCCCAGCCCTGAAGGTCAGATCTCAGGCCGATGTTGGCGATGGCGCTTCACGATGAAGTTGCAGATCTTGGGGCTGATTTTAAGCCAGATGCACATGCAGAATTGGGGTTAGTGCGAGTGGCGATACTACAACGCAACTAAGACGCATTCGGATGCTTGAATGCAAGATACGAGTGACTATGGAACCAGCTTAATTCAGCTTTGGGTACTTGTGTATTTTGGCAGCACCCATCGCATCGCATACCATAAGGCATACGATGGTATGCGATGCGACGCGATATCGTGCGATATTGTACAATGCCATACAATTTTAAAATTGTATGACATTGTATATGGCATACAATGCCATACAATGCGATGCGATGCGATGCGATTAAACATTGTATAAGCACCCTAATGGGTGCTTACAATGTTAAATGCACCCCCCGCCACCCCCCCCCCCCCCCGCCACGCGTCCTCCGACCTTTTCATACCCCCACTATCCACATCGCCGTGGAGTTGAGAATAGAAAGTGTGGCGAGCACAGCGAGCCACCGAGCCCGAAGCGTGGCGAGCGCAGCGAGCCCCGCGATTGGACGCGGATACCATGCGCAGTCTATCTACATTCGCCTGTGGAATCACAGCCGTGTGATAAGGTCTGAATAACCCCCGTTTTTTTTCCAGACACAGAATTATTTGCTTTTTTGCTTCACTGAATTGGCCCCATGTGCGGATCGGGGTGTTATGCAACATGGCCGACACATGTCATATGACTTTTCAGCTCCCTTCCTTGTGAGGCTCAGGGATTTTAAGACATGAATAATTGGTGACTGGCAGGTCGGACCTCCAATGGGAAGTCACTGCCAGTCACAGTGAAGACAGTGCAGTCTCCCAGAATGCATCTGGCTTCACTTATTCAGGGCACAGTGGTGGATATTACCTGGGGGGGTGCAGTCCTGCAGCCCATAGGTAAAAAAACGCCACTTGCCAGTGCTCTGTCAGGTGCTGGTCATGCCCCTAGCCCCTCTGTCTATTCACTGCTGCTCAACTGCGGGACACTGCCGGCCCCAACAAAACGCCCCCCCCCCCCCCTGGTAATAGGGACAGTTGGGAGGCATGAACCAGTTTCTATAATTTTATAGACTGAGCTAGATAATAGGAATGGCCATCATTGCCATCGATGGTTTTCATTGATTGCAATAGTGCAACTGGCCATCAATAGTGTCATACTGTGCAATGGATGACCATCAATGTTTTTACCTATCAATGGTCATCCATTTTTTTTAGCTGATTGACCTGTGGGCCAATGAAAACATGGGGGTGGGGTTTAATGGGTATCATGGGCGGAGCTACGTTCCATGTCCCAGACCTTTGTGGAAAAAAGAGAAAAATTGTATTGTTTAAGCTTGACATCGAAAGAGGGAGACCATAAACCATCGGTTTTGAATCATCGATCGCCGAAGGCCATCCATCCTAGATAAATAGTTGTTGCTATGGGAAACCTCTTCACTTTATGTACTATACACCAAGGCTCATTATCACATGTATGTGCTTCTCCGCGGACCAGCTCACACCACCAACCAGCTCACACCACCAACCAGCTCACACCACCACCAACCAGCTCACACCACCACCAAGCAGCTCACACCACCACCAACCAGCTCACACCACCAATCAGCTCACACCACCAACCAGCTCACACCACCACCAACCAGCTCACACCACCAACCAGCTCACACCACCACCAACCAGCTCACACCACCAACCAGCTTACACCACCAACCAGCTCACACCACCAACCAGCTCAAACCACCAACCAGCTCACACCACCAACCAGCTCACACCACCAACCAGCTCACACCACCAACCAGCTCACACCACCAACCAGCTCACACCACCACCAACCAGCTCACACCACCAACCAGCTCACACCACCACCAACCAGCTCACACCACCAACCAGCTTACACCACCAACCAGCTCAAACCACCAACCAGCTCACACCACCAACCAGCTCACACCACCAACCAGCTCACACCACCAACCAGCTCACACCACCACCAACCAGCTCACACTACCAACCAGCTCACACCACCACCAACCAGCTCACACCACCACCAACCAGCTCACACCACCAACCAGCTCACACCACCACCAACCAGCTCACACCACCAACCAGCTCACACCACCACCAACCAGCTCACACCACCACCAACCAGCTCACACCACCAACCAGCTCACACCACCAACCAGCTCACACCACCACCAACCAGCTCACACCACCAACCAGCTCACACCACCAGGCTTTACGCTTCAATAATAAATCAATTTCATTTAGAGAAGTGTAAATACTGATCAGATTAATTTGAAGCGATTATTTTTACTGCTCTGTGGAGGATTATTAATTACTCTTGAATTATAGATATATGTTACTGTACTGTATATGCATGTACCGCCTTGTCTCATAATATATGTTATGTTATATACAGAAATATGATTACTAGAGCTGCCGCCACATCATGGCCCTGATTCTGGTTGAGTCGGTAAGCCGCAAAGCTGCCTGCCCCGCTGAAACGCCACGGGCGACACCTGATTCCGCCGCCCCACGTCTCTGGCCCGCATCGGTCCATGCAAAAAGATTGGCAACTATGTAAGTAGCCGAGACCGTTAGCCCAGGGAACTGCACATGCGCAGATTAAAAACATTGTTCCCCTGTGCGAATGCATGGGGGAGCGAATCAACCAAAACGACCCCCATGTGTAAGGGTTGTTGCACACACCCAGTGGTAGCAGCTTCTCCCGCTAGGTCTGCTGTGTGTGTCCTCAATCAGTGCACTGGACCAGAGAGCAGCTACCAGGAAGAAGAGACAGGAGCCTTACCATGAGGGGGGAGAATGTGAGTTCAGAAAGTGCAATACTGTTTCTATTATATTTGTGTAGTTATTATATGTTTAACCTTTTCCTGCCCACTTATTTATGTTATATAAAAATATGATACAGCCTCTGGGAGATTATGGGCAGCACTTGGAAACAGGGGCGTAGCTGGTGGATCACAAGCTCCGGGAGCCGAAAGACCACCGGGCGCCAAAGCCGTGCACCGCAAACTCTGCCGCTCGCCCACACCCCTGAAGCATGCCCCCCCAGCTCACCCACTCCCTCCGCCCACCGACTCCTGTGTCCTGACTCCTGCGCCGCCTGGCCATGGCTCACAATATCAGCTGTGCGAGCCATGGCCAGACAAAATACACGTCTTCCCCTGGACCGCAAGCCAATAGGCGCTTGCGGTCCAGCAGCCAATCAGGAGCAGCATTGGTGGCTGATGGACCGCAAGCGCCTATTGGCTAGCAGTCCAGCGGGAGACTTTAAAATAGCGATGGACAGCTGGGCAATGCACCGCTCTCTCTGCCCGGCTGACGGCGCGGCCGCAGCAGGATTTCACTCTCTCCTTGGCAATGAGCAATTTCAGTCCCCCTTGGCAATGAGCAATTTCAGTCCCCCTTGGCAATGAGCAAATTCAGTCCCCCTTGGCATCGAGCGTGAAGCCCCTTGGCATCTAGCATGAAGTCCCTAGCAATGAGCATGTAGGTAAGTGGCACTTATGTGTCAAATGTGTAATGGGCATTACAGTTTGTTATATAGTATGTAATGGGCATCATGTGTGACATGTGTAATTAGCATTACAGCATGTGGCTTTATGTGTAATGGGTATTACGAAGTTCGATAAAATGTGCAATGGGCATTACGGTGTGTGGTATAATGTTAGACCGTGCCCCCCTTTCACTGTGCAAGAGCCCCGCCTACTACAAATCGGAGGGGCGCAAAACATGCCCTTGCTCTTGGCACCGTGGCCCCTAGCTACACCACTGCTTGGAAACCCCTTCTAGAACTGCGTTTGCCACTTGGTATAACGGAGTTGGGGTGCTATGAGGCTTGCAGGATCACTGGCCTCTTTAATGAAAATGGTATTGTCAGATGGTCAAAATTGACTGAAAATGAATATTACCCAATATATGCTGTTGGGATTCTCTTCCCAAATCCCCACAAGAGGGCCCTAATCAGAACTCTCCCAGCACCCGCCACTGCGGCTACATCACACTGCGAAATAACAGAAGGACTCTTGGGTCCTAAACTTGTCCTTTGCGCATTTCTTGATACATATCGGTGTTATTAATGCCGGTATGTACTCGACAAGCAGCGGTATTTATCGCGTCCTAGATGAGATGCATAGTTCATCTCGCCCAGGATCTTTTAAGCGTTCCATTTCTACTATAAAGCCATAATATTTATATTTTAATAGTATCCATATCACTGTTATATATATAAAATATTGGAATGAAATCACTGAATGCTAAATAAAGTGTGTTGTGTCTTATTCCCTGCAATCTATTGGAGCGTAGAAGCCACGCTCTGCGCTCCGTGTTACTGTGTATCTGTATCCCTACAGGCGGAGAGCACAGGATTGATTTTGTGATAACCGTGCTTTCCTATAAGTGGGTAATAAGTGCCCTCCAGCAACGTGCTCGCCACATTCTCTTTTACTACACCGTAAAGGGGACAGAATATACTCACTGCCACTGAGCGCTTATTTTTGTGATAATAAGAAAACCTAATTTGCGACTGCTGTACAAAATGTGCAATCTAGCGTTCATTACGCTGGTTGGAATATTTCCAGCCTGCGGACCGCGGCCGGGTGTCAGACTCAATGTTTTCTCACCTACAATTTTCAATGAGGCTCATAACGTCAATATATGGGTCTTCTAAAACCTCAGATTTAGGCTAACGATTATGTAAATGTAAGTTATCAACAGAAATTTAGACTGAGTGTAGTACAAAGGAATAACCAGCAGATGGCACCATTACTACTGTAGTGCAGCTAAAGCAGTCAGTGTATAGCCGACTGGCAGAGTACTGTGTCTCCATAGACAGCACTGGTAACTGAATCCCATATAACTTAATAATCCAATAAACCTGTTTATTTACCTGCTTTTTTTTGACAAGTCACACTATACACACAGGGCCTGAACCGGATGCAAGAGTAAATGCATAAAGAGCTTGCTGTGCAGGGCCGGGGTCATTTTTTTTTGTGATGAATATAGAGTGACCCTCATGTGGAAGTGTGGGTGCGGCATCTTAGATGTTCCACAGCTTGTATGAAGAAAACAAGGGTGTACTGTATTCTTCATAGACAATCTTTAATTTTGTGATACTGATACCCTAGCAGCTGCCTAAAGCTGCTTAATGGTAGGTCTGGCCCTACCCATGGTAGTTGTGTCCCTTACACAAAATGCCCACAGTAATACCCCTTACACATAATTCCCACAGTAATGCCCCTTACACATAATGCCCCCAGTAGTAGTGACCCTTACGTGCAATGCCCACAGTAATTGTGCCCATTACACATAATGGCCACAGTAATTGTCCCCCTTACATACAATGCCCACAGTAATTGTGCCTATTACAAATAATGCCTATAGTAATGCCCCTTGCACATAATGCCCACAGTAGTGCCCCTTACAAACAGTGCCCACAGTAGTTGTGCCCATTACACATAATGCCCACAGTAATATCCCTTCCACACAATACCCACAGTAGTAGTGCATTTTACATACAATTCCCACAGTAGTAGTGCCCCTTACATACAATGACCACAGTAGTAGTGCCTCTTGGATACAATGCCCACAGTAGTAGTGCCCCTTACATACAATGCCCACAGTAGTAGTGCCCCTTACATACAATTCCCACAGTAGTAGTGCCCCTTACATACAATGCCCACAGTAGTAGTGCCCCTTACATACAATGCCCACAGTAGTAGTGCCCCTTACATACAATGCCCACAGTAGTAGTGCCCCTTACATACAATGCCCACAGTAGTAGTGCCCCTTACATACAATGCCCACAGTAGTAGTGCCCCTTACATACAATGCCCACAGTAGTAGTGCCCCTTACATACAATGCCCACAGTAGTAGTGCCCCTTACATACAATGCCCACAGTAGTAGTACCCCCAAACTGACTTCATTGAATTTACGATCCATACACATTTTCAGTGCAATTACCCCTCACGTCTGCAAAATGCGGACGGTACGCATGCAAAGTCGATCGATAATCACTAATTTAGCAAATTCTATAACATGCTGAATTAGGCCCATGGGGGAGGGGAATGCAAATCCCAATATAATGAGGGTTAGTATAAAAACAGTGAGCAGGGGGGTCTTCCACGTGAAGGCGTATGGATCTTCAGCATATACGGGGGAATAATGGATTAGTAGCATAAGTTAGTAGGCTGCCGCAGATAAACGGGATAGAGGCCATAAATACGCGCGACGCAGGAGGTGCAACAAAATTTACGGCAAATTAGAAGCAGATTTCACTTGATATTTTGGCTCTGTACATAGCCCTTTGTTTAGGTAAAACACATTAATAGACAATGTATAAAAGCATTATTGCACATAATAAATATACTACAGCACTAACCAGGGCGTACGGTTTTCCTTAGAAGTGGAAAAGCGCAGTGTGATGTCATAAATGTGATAACAGCCGTCAGAAGGGGGGCGCGCGCTCAAGACACTTTCACGCCTTGTTCCGATGGAGCTCCCCACTGCCTCCCCGGTCCCCATTGCCAGTCCCCACTGCCGCCCGAACCCCCCCCTAACCCTGCCCGTCTCCCTTAAGCGGAGACGGGCAGGGTCACGCCACCCAGCCGTCGAGTGACTGGGACGTGCCTGCGTTTGAGACACACGCACGTCCCAGTCTGATGGAGTCCCTCTTCACCAGCGCTCGCCAGCGGGGATATTCTGGCGAGCGCCGGCATTGAAAGAGAGGGTCTCCATCTGTACATTTTTCCTTTATTGACACACCCCGCCCTAAGGGCCCCATTTATTAATTATCAGGTCTCTATTTACGGCAATAAAAAATTAGCATGAATGTATTTAAATAATCCTGCAGGGGAAGGGGCTCCAAAATGAGGCCGTCCCTCGGTGCGTGAAACGTGAAGAAATCACATACAGGCCCAGATGCACTATGCAACAAAAATTGACGAAGCAGAGAGAGATAAAGTACTGCCCAACCAGCTCCTAGCTGTCATTTTTCAAACAGCTGACAGTTGGAAGTTGGTTGGCTGGTCCCTACTCAAAAAGCGTAGGGATCACATTAAATAGTTTGTGCAACATTTTCATTTTTAAAATAATTAGTTAATGTACACCTTATTAAGGGTTCCCCTTCCAAAAATGGGTGTTTTGGGGAATTATCCTACCGTGTGTATGCACATTAATAAAAGTACACACTATGAGATTATCTGTCCAATCTGGCTGGTTCAAACAAAACTCTAGTAATGCATGGGAGCGAATGAAAATCGACCATTTGCTCCCAAATCCTGGAAAAAAGGCCAAAAATAGTCATTTGATTTTACCAGTTTTATCAGAATGGCCATTTTTGTCCATTTTCCGGCATTTGGAGGCAAATGGTTCATTGTCATTTAATTGATTGTCATCTGTCGGGTAGCTGCCCACTTCCTTGGTAATTTGCACTGAATTGTGTCACCATAGCCCCACCCCCAGAGCTTGACAATCAAAGTGTTGTACAGTGGGGGAGGGGCCACAATGACATGATCCCCTGCACTGTCCACCTAGGTTGAATCACCCCCTGCTTGCAGTGATAACCAGACTGTGCTCTCCAGCAGTGGGCAGCCAGAAAGATGACAAGTACTGTATACTCCAGATCCTGCACAGTGGCGTAAGTTCACACCAGGTGCCTGGAGCGAAGTGGAAGGTGGTGCCCCCTAGTGGGTAAGGCTTGCACATGTGCTGACGCCCCACCAGCTTGCCAAGGCACATAATTTTTGAGTGCAGGCTGCGCTCATTCAACCCACCGGCACACCACAGACCCACATGCATGTCCCATTGCTGTGACATCAGCGGTCCTCCCTCCCAATGGCAGGGATCCACCTGCGTTTTCCTGTGGCACTCACAGAAAACATTGGGGTGCCACCCCCAGACGCCGGCTACCTGTCACGCGGCCAATGATAAAAAGCCGATGGCTTTCACAGTCGGATGGCCTTGCACATGTTCACTACAATCCGTGCGCGTGCACCGTTGTTCAATTATTAATTTGCAGCCCAGTGGTAGGGTCTGAATTTTGCCCAAAGTAACAGCCAATCAGCATCTGCCTTACATGTTACAAGCTGTGTGTTAAAAATGAGAAAGCTATATAATCACTGTGATCTGTTATCTCACATTCTGAGACTCTTCAGCTCAACTGGGCTGGAAAGGAGGTTTCTGCTGTGACTGTAGCAGATCTCAAATGAAATGAGTGGAGAAAGATCTGTCCTAGCTCAGCAGACCATTTCTTGGGGCCCCTTTGACAGCTGAAGCCCCACAGCCACTGCCTCCAATGTCTCTGGGAGTGGCAGCATGGCAATCAGGTCCTATGCTTCTTGCTTCTTGTTTGCACAGCCGACTGACAATCCTTATTGGATTCTAGTTTATGCTTCTAATCTCCTGATCTCCTAGTGACTTATTTCCCAAAACCTGCCTGTTATTATGTGCAAGATTGTGCTTCATTACTTTCTGCTCCTACAGTGTGTCATTGTGTCCGCAGCCTCGGTGCATGTGCTATTGCTCATTTTGTGTGTGTCAGGTCACCAGGAATTCCCCGGTGCGCGCTGGCACTAATGAAGTTATAGGTAAAGCAATGATGTTTATTAACACACGGGGTATAGTGTAGGGAATAAGCGGATTTACAACCAAGAATGAGACAATGCACAACTGAAGTAATTAACGCAGGTGGAGCAAAGGCAGCAATTAACAACCGTTCAGACACTTAGGCAACGAGTATTTTCTGCCGCAGTGAAATGCAGATTCCTGAATGCTCTGCGGATTAGGGTAATAGTGTCCAGGAACGCACTGTGCATTCAGCACACAGGGCAACAGAAAATATTTATACTGGTGTGTAGTGGTTAGTATGGCCGCCTCAAAGCACTGAGATCATGGGTTCTATGGAGTTTGTATATTATATAAGGTTTGCTCCGGTTTACTGCCATATTGATGTCACCCCCCCATCTCCCCTGCCAATTATGCCATGGGACCTTGTGGTGAGGGATCATGACAAAACTGATCCCAAAGGAAACCCATGCCCCTTCCACCTTATAATATCTTTATATATCTGCAAATCCTTCACTACCTTGGTCTGAATGGTTCTGCCCTCTCCTAGCAGTCCTCTACTTCTGACCATTCCTTTTCTGTCTCCTCTCATGACTTGACCCCCCCCCCCACCCAAATTTCACTAATAGTACAGGTGGGGTATGACTCATTTTTGCAGGGGATGGCGATGGCGACGCCAGCTGCCATCCCCCGCCAGCCGCCATCTGTATAGCGTGGCCTAAACTGACAACGCTGTGCTTTTGGAGTTCCTGACCACGGAGGCCCTGGCGGCGGCGAAAAGGCTGGTCCCGGCTATTCAAGTCGTTGGTGCACCGTGTTGGATATCACTGTGGTAAGCTGTTTGCTGTTATCTATGATGTATGTGAGTCTGCACTTTTAGTAAAATTTGTTTTACACCTTGCTCATATCTGCGCTTTTTCTCCAATTTCTTTCTACATATATATATATATATATATATATATATATATATATATATATATATATATATATCACAACTACAGAACACTGCAAGAAAATAGATCTGGACATTTAATATCACATTCATGTACGTTACTTGGGAGTTCTTTTTTACGCAGTTACCATAACCTTTAGCATATTTCAATATATATAGTGCCATGCCCAGGAGAAACCCATAACTTGTTGCATTCCATTTAAACACTCTACTCATTGAACATATACAGGATTTTGGTTAGTGCTGAGCTCTGTCCCTATGTGTCCAAGTTTATCTGTGTACACTATGTTCCCATGTGTGCACAATGATACAATTACCACAGTGTAAATTGCAACAAATTTACTAATTTAAAAGGTGAGTGATACAATCAAATCAAATATCACAAGCTGCAGTTTTCTGCAGTGTCTTAATGTCTTATTGGTACCAGATATGGACTCAGGACCCCAATCTTTGTGCATCGGACTCACAGTCCATCCTGCCAAATGGGTGGGTCGGTTGTCTCTATATCTGTCTGCAATAAGTAATTGTAAGTCCCGAATTGTCCTCTTAGAGAGAGCAATCTAATGTTCTACTCATTGAGCTACTGTAGTTAGGATTGGTACGGTATTGGCCGAAAGGCCATAGGTCTCCATATGACATTACTGACAGGGGCAGATTGAGGAGGAGACTTCCTCTGCTCCTGATTGGCCACTGGGTGGCCAATAGAATCATTCAGAGGAGAGGCGCTGGACATGAAACATCAGCGTCTCTCCTCATTCCGAGCGGGTACCGCCGGGTGATGCGCGACTTGGACTACAGCAGAGAGAAGAAGACGGGATCTTCGCCACCTGGTGAGTAGGATTTCCTTCCACAGGTACCCATATGGATTTCTTCGGATCCTGGACCCCAGACTCTTTAGCCTTGGAGCCCCGGACCCCGGACCAACCCCGGAACCAAGGCCCCGGACTCTGCAGCCCCGGACCCAGGAACCAAGGCACCGGACCCTGGACCATAGAGCCCCGGACCCCGGACCCAGGAACCTACTGATCAAGATAGGTAAGTATCAGTATGTATGGGCTTAGGATGTATTAAAGTTTTATTTTTCTTGTGTCTGTGTGTTTATTTGATTATTTTTACTACTGTGGAACTACAAGTGCCAGTGGGCCCTTTAATGCCCCGCATGCTGGGACTTGTGGTTCACCAAGTCCCAGCTTGTGGGGGAGGCTTGCTGGGACTCATAGTTCCACAGTATTAAACAATAGTTTATTCTTATCTTTACACTTTAATCAGCCCGGTGAGCACCGCTCCAGGGTCACCGGGGACAGCACCAGGCTTCAGCCTGGTCAGGTAAGTCCTGGAGGGGGGGTCCCCACTCCCCCAGGACCCCTGGCCAGGCTGACTGGTCAGTAGGGATGAATGCTTTGGCCGCAGGACCTTATCTAATAAGTGTTATGCAAATATGACCGGAAAATAAAGTGTATTTTCCTGCCGTATTTGGCACACCATTTGCGGGTGTTTTACGCCAATTAGCGGCCATATTTTCAATACGGCCCCTTAGTAAATCAGGAACCACTATTCTTTTGAATGGTGATTTCTGTCGTATTGTATCGATGGTGTATTCATTCGTATTTGTAAATACAAATATGAATGCCCCATCAATACCAATACGAAAATTCAGATTTTTGGCATTGTAAATGCCAAAAATACAAATACGCCCCCGAAAAATCGTATTTTCGTATGAAAATATGATTTTTTTCACAAACTTTTCTTAGAAAATGTCCCCCATAGTGTCAGCAGGATGTGCTCTGTATGGTGTATACCTGTCATCATATAGGTGTCAGCAGGATGTGCTCTGTATGGTATATACCTGTCATATGGTGTCAGCAGGATGTGCTCTGTATGGTATATACTTGTCATGATATAGCAGGGTGCACACGCCTCATTTCTAGGCAGGGATTGGGGGTAGAGATATTTTGCATTCACAGATCATGGATGTGCTCCCTGTAATATGTAAATACATCTCCAGTTAGTGTGAGGCCGTGTATTCCATTTACAGAAGTATTACTTTATTTGGTCTAAATTGCCTCTGTCTGCTCAGAGCTAAAGGTTTGTAATATGCCTGGCGTATGCTTTATGGCATCTGTATGCCTTGCTAGCGCCATATATATAATACTCTATTTTACATTGTCTGCCGCAACCGGGCTCCGCTCTCTCTCTCCCTCTCTCTGCCGATCCGAGAGCTTTTACTGCCTACAAATTATCCTTCTCTCTTGCATCACATACAGTATTATGGAAAGGAAGAGACCCAGCAAAATCCCGAAGTTGAACTTATAAATGCCAGACTACAGAACTGTCCTAAGACAAACATAACGTCTGCTCATTTTATTATACAATATAAAAACCTTACAGTACTAATGCCGAGACTCAAAATGTCATCGTACAGGGCACACGTCACCGGGACCTTTACTCATGTTTTATTGCTGGGACATGCTGGCGTGTGGGAAGAAGTTTTGTGAAGTTATGCTGGTTGTGTACTAAGGGCCCGATTCAAAGATGCATGCAGTGGCTGTGTGATACTTCCGATAATGCCGTAGATGTGTTTTATATATATATATATCCCCCCAGAGACCTGCACCCATCTCATATGAAACCACCCAGAGGTATTGCTTTGTGCTTAGTACACCTGTAAGAAATCCCATGCACTAGCCTCCTACACGGATGCTTTATGCGTATAAAGTTATGTGCGTCCTATTTGTCTACTCTCCCTGAACAGCGGGGAGACTCCCAGAAATGTGGTGGAACCCCTGGACACCTGGAAAAGTGAGCAAGTCTCCCGCAATGTGCGCATACCATAGGCAAATGCAGGGGGGGTTGCCCGGAAACCCCCCTCATCTTGGCAAGTGCCTTAAATTGTGACAACAATAGCACTGGTATATAATATGATCAGTAGAGCTGGGTCCCCAGCCTGGAGGAACTTGCATCCGCCATTCAATAGGCTCTCTGCCTTTTAAATGGGATGCCCGGTGCGAGCCAATCAGCACATGCGGCTGGGCGTCCAATCGGGAGAGGCCATGGAGATCCAATCAGGGCTCACCGTGTCATAGCTCCGCCCCTTCCCATCATCTTAAAATAGAGACTGGGGATTCTCAGTTTGATGGCGGAGTGGGAGCAGCGAAGATCTCCTGAAGGGCAGCAGCGGAAGAGACGGTGGTGGAGGAAGAAGAGGCGGCGGTACCAGAAGCAGCGGAGGATGATGGAGCAGAGCCAGAAGCAGTGGAAGACGGCAGAGCAGAGTGAGAAGCGGCAGAAGACCCAACAACAGCGGCAGTGGCTACTGAAGAACCAGAAGAAAGAAGCCAATTTTAGGCCTGTCAGCCATTTTAGGTATGTCGCCCATTTTACAACTCTTAAGATCTGCATCCACACTGTTAGGGTTATAGTAATCTAGTAAAGGGAAGTACACACTCCTGAAGGGTCCTGGTCCAATGAAAAGTGGGCTTAGTGGCAGCTCTTGGTTCTAGGCCTGAGTAAGGAAAGGAGGAACGGTAGTTTCTTCCGTGTGTTCATAGGAAGGGGGTAAGGTATGAAAATAGTTCCCCCCCCCCCCCACAGACTTTGACACAGGGATAGACGGCTGTCTACCCAGGTACTGTTTCTGTTCTAAAGGTTCTCCACACTGACATTTGTGCAAGCGTTACATCACAGGGAATCAGCCACACACACACACACACACACACACACACACACACACACACACACCCTTCTGTAACTTGGTAAAGTTCTCTTTTGCTGTTGAATGATTGTCTCTTGAATGCCCTGTTGTTAGTTTAGACTGTTGGAGCATTGACAATTAGCACTTTGATGTCAGCCTAGTTTGTTATTGTGGTCTAACAGGTACAGGTTGTTAGTCCTTGTTGTTAGATTTGTAGGGGGCGATTCTCTTAGACAGAAATGCGGTAAAAACCCCGTTATCGGGTTTTTACTGCATTTCTGTATGCTCTAACCACCCTCCGCAGTGGCAGCGCTGCGGAGGGAATCGCCAACGATTCCCTGCAGAAGCCTATGGGCCTCTTACCACAGCGCTGTTTGAGGGATCCATCACGGATCCCTCCCAGCATGCCCTGCGGCCAGCGCGTCACTCTGCGCATGCGCAGATGGACTCCCGGGTCACAGACCCGGAAGTCCAGCACAGGCGCCGCATCGCAGGGACAGCTCTTATCGCAAAAATTGAGGCGTGGCTAGTGGAGTAGCATTCCTACAAAACCACACCCCATTTAACAAGGCCACGCCCCTTTAAAGAAACCAAAGGAATGTAAGACAAATTACCAGCGGTGGTCTGCTGTGCACATGACGTGGCTGTATGTAAATATCTGCGTGATCAGGCTGAATATTGGGCCTACTGCCCACAGATATGGGAACATAACTACTGGAGTAGTGCCATCAAAGAGTGTTGTTTTGGGATCTAGGACCTTATTCTCATCCAGACATTGGCCCAGGGAAGCAATGGTTTGTGACTGTGCATGCACTGCACATGTATGTACATGTGCAGCCACCTAGCAGTGCGGGCGGGGGGCGTGGGGCAGCAGTGAAAGGCTGCGCCCATGAGAATACCCAGCGTTTCATCGGCGTCCCCATGAAAATGCGCCGGTGATGCGGGTGCGGGCAGCTGACTTCAGTGGATGTCGGCTCCCCCCCCCACCCCGCTTCCCGCTTAAGGAGCCCGCAGATAGGTGTCTTAGATCTGCAAGTGCTTGCAAAATCATTTGTTGGTTGCCGAACATCGAATGATTTTGACTGTGCGGGGATATTCGGCGTGTGAGCGGGCGGCGCATGTATGACATGCAGTGCTGCGAGTTTTGCGGCTTTGCGTGTCTACCAGAATCACCCCGTTAATGAGTATGAGTGTAGACTATGGAGGGAACGGAGTTTGGGAAAAGCCTATTAGTTGGTGGTGCAGGGGCCGATGGGCACCTCCCTGTATGGATGTCTGGACAACCTTGCACTGGTGAACTTGCTTATGGATAGTTGGGTCCTTCAATATCTGTACCTAGTTAGACGCTGTCAAAAAGCTTATTTGCATAATCCTCTGTCATGCCACCTTCTTGTTTGATAAGGTGGTTGGCAGTGGCGGATCAAGGGGTAGGGCTGCAGCACAGCCCAAGATTCAGCTAGGGGAGCCACACCCACTGCCAGTGTGCCAATTAGGAATGGCAGTTGGTGGCAGTTAGTGAGACTCCCCCCCCCCCCCTTCTAGAGCCTCCCCTGGAGATTTGCCACCACCCTCAAGATTCTATCACAGTAAAGGCCTAATTCACATTGAATCACTTAGCAGTGGTCGTTTGCTGCACAGCAAGTGGATTAACGTTGAGTGGGGGGGTGTGAGAGGGGCGTTGTGGCCTGATCAGGGTCATTACCATATGTGCATGACCGAAGCGATCTGAATAAGGCCCTAGAAGTGTAGGTTCACACATCCATTTGCATGCAAGCGTACGGCTGAAAAATCATTGTTTTTTTTTAGTACGCCCAGGAACACTGGTTGTCCCCATGTGCCAGCCGCCTGTCCGCCCACTGCCCGCCCCCCTTGGCGAATGTGATAGTCACCGAAGGTATTCGCACAGCGGCCCTGCACACGCGTATATTCGCCGATACGCATGCGCAAAGCCAAAACATCGGTCCGTGCCGAATGAAGCTGAATCACCCCCTAAATTCTCTCTTCCACTTCTGGGTTGATCTTGAAGTTTTCAGGCTTCTTCTTCCATCACTGACCCTTTGCAGAAGCTCTTCCGGTCTTCTGATTGGCTGATTTCCATTGGGAGTGGCTAACCTTAGCGTCTGCGAGGAGGCGGGCCGGTGTGCAGCTCTGGTTGGCCTGCTCGCAGTGACCCATAGCTCCGCTTTCCAGAGCTTGGTAAATCCCGAAACATCAATGAGACTTTGCCATCTGAGCAAATGTAAAGGTCTGACATTGCCTTGAGTGGTGACGCCCAGTGCTGGCTGCGCAGCCTACGGTAGATGCTGGCTGGACACTTTTTGGGTTGCAGCGGCTGCGTGATGTCACACGCCTGCCCCTACAAAACATTGCAGACACGCCTGCGTTGTCCAGACCACACCTACAAAAGGGTCAGTCACCGTTCCATGGGTGTTTCGTCGCTGCACCCCCGTCGCTCAGTGGTCTGCAGTCACATTTTTCACAATCGCGATGTGCGATTTTCGTGAATCTGTGACCCAAGCTGAATCAGGCCCATTGTTTGTGTCTATTGTTGCCGATGTGATTATTGTACCTCCTTCAGCCCCTAAACCAGTGGAGCTTACAGTCTAATTTCTCTGCAGAATACACCAACACCAGGGCAAATTCTGATCTCTGTGCCCATGCATGTCCTAGCACACGTAGGAGGTGATTCAGGTTGGCTCGCTAGGCAGCATACATTTGCTACCTAGCAAGTCCATAAATGCTTCCACCTGTATGGCAGAAATGGGAATGGGTAAACCCCGACCATCGGAGCTGGGGCCGAATTCAGATCACAACAAGAGATCCTGAATCGGCCCCACCTTATAGGGAGTTATATGTCTTCCCCGAATGTTCTGTATAGAAGTAGCACAAAGTTAACATTTTCCAGCACTTTTCCTTCATCGCAATAGTAAATAGGATAAAAAAAGGTTAACCAAGCAAAATGTCATGCAACCGTTATCTCGACAAGACATGCCGAGCCATCACCATAGGTAACGTTAGGGGCGATGTCCCCACCGGCCGCTGCAGCTGCGACCAGGGATGAAAAATTAAACTTTCATCTTCATTTGCATCCGTGTTCCAATCCCTTTATCTCCTCGCGGCCCATTAATAATGACCTCCGTATTCTTCCAGGTCCCTGTCTCCACCGGCCTCTCTCACATTAATGCGGATTTCAATCTTCCGCGGTTAAACACGGGTCAGAACGGGAAGGTAATTAAGTGACAATTCACGGAACGTTCTCCCCTTTGTGTCATGGTAATGACTTCTCATAAAAGTGGGGACGGCGCAAAAATTAAAAAAGGTGAATTCTGGCTTTAGGGTGACATCATGAAAAAATGATAAAGGGGAGGCTGATGATCTCATTAACATTCATCAGGAGTGTTTTGATGAGCGACGGACCCAGACGGAGGGAACAGAGAATGTGTCGTGTGTTCTGCAGATCACATTTAATGCTTGTATCACCAGTAATAAGTCAGATATTACAGCAGACGCACACATGGGTTTGTGCAGAACTTTCCATAGTTGCAAAATTCTACGCTGCTAAATAAGTAAAGCAGCCAGTATTTACCCTGCACAGAAACAAAATAACTCACCCAAATCTAACTCTCTCGGCACATGTTATTATTATTATTATTATAATTTTATTTATAAGGCGCCACAAGTGTTTTGCAGCGCCGTACAAAGGAACAATACAGGGAGACAAAGCTTGGCATAAAATTGAATAAATAACAAAAATAGAATACAAATAAAGAGCGCCACAGATCAATACACATTACAGCTTAAATGTAAGTAGTGAGGACTCAATTAACATACAACTAGAGGCTTGAGGCCAATGATGGAGATGAGTATGCGGACGCAGATGGTCACTGAGTGTTGGAGTATAGGAGAGTGTTAGGATCTGGGAGTGTCCCCGCCAACCCTGACTCCGTTGCCTCTACCTGAATTCGACGGACGTGTGCAGGGCTAGGCTTCGACCGTACCCGTCCCGGCTGTAAGGGCGAATTAGGTCCGCCCAGACTCCGTTACAGGCAGGTCTTAGGTATAGACAACACATCCGTCGAGGCCAGAAGAGAGCAAGGGGACAAGCTAACTAATGCCCACAAGAGGCGGGGGACCCCCAGAGCTCCAGGGGGGGGGGGGTGACGACACAGAGAAGATGGGAAACCCAGAGGCACACCCACCAGTAACCAGAATAGGGTAATATACAGTGGGACGCAACAATGCGTAAAGGTAACCAATAATTACAATATAGAAATGCAGATGGCAACAATGCTCTAAGGTGGTATAAAATGATACTAACAGCAACAATGCTACAAGGATGGTACCAATAATAAAATCTCAACTGAAATACAGGAAAATAAACAGAGCCGTCCAAGGGACCCCCACGGACTCCCGGTGGAGATAATGCCACGGATGGGACCCTCAGGGCACAGAACAATGCTGCTTCCTCCAATGGATTAATGTACTCACAGGATGGTGACAGGTACACTGGAATGGAGGAGCAAGTGTCACAGGACAGGGAGTGAAAGGTAGATCCAAGACCCACACAGGGACCAGATACCAGCAGGGAGCCAAACAGGACAGACCAGGAAGACTCTCTATATCCGGCGTCAGCCTGAGGTCTGCCTGAGGGCTATAAAGGAGCCTTGTCCAATAGCCTACTGCGAGACCAGCCCCCTAATTAATAAGCAGCGTGTGTGTGTTAACTTTCCCGCCTGCCGGCGGCTGCCTGGCGTCCCTGTTGCCTAGGCAACCACTGCGGCAGCGGGGAGACTGCAGCCGGACTGTGTCGTGGTTGCCAGGCGACGGCCGCCGGAAGTTCGGGCCCGGAAGTGTGCAGGCGTCCCGGCTGCTTAGCAACGGCCGGGGCTCACACTCCGTGACCCGTCCGCCGGACAAGAACGCCAGCGCCGCGGGTCCCAACAGGACCAGGTTTCCAAGGAAATTGTAGAAAAAAGGTTTCCTTTAACCTAGGGGCATAAAGGAACTTCTCTGGTACACCGTACGGTACATCTTGTACCGTAATTCTTCCAGTGTACAAGAAATTTAAACTGTCCCCGAACCCTCTTAGAATCCAGAATTTTCTCCACCACAAATTCTTTATGCCCTCGAACTAGGACTGGTTTGGGCTTACGGTTCTGACTGAATCCAAACCGGGTAGAGGAGAATACTGGTTTTAGGAGAGAATAGTGAAACACATTATTAATCCTCAAGGATTTGGGCAGTAACAATTTAACGGCCACAGGATTAACTCTTTTCAGAATTAAGAATGGCCCAATGAACTTGGGACCCAGCTTCGATGTGGTCTGACGGAGCTTAATGTTCTGCGTGGACAACCACACTTTTTGACCGACTCTAAACCGACAAGGCCTCCTGTGTTTGTCGGCAGATGTTTTAGAACTAAGGGATGCCCGTTTGAGTGCCTCATGAATTTTCTTCCAGGACTTCCTTAATTGAATTACCAATGAAGAGGAGGAAGGGACGTATGACGGAGTCTCAAATGCATTTTATTTCGGATGCATTCCAGTGTTACAATAGAATGGGGATTTTCCAGAAGCCGTATGACAAGAATTATTATAAGAAAATTCTGCCACAGGGAGCAATTCAGCCCAATCATTTTGGCATTTAGAAACAAAACATCTCAAGTATTGTTCCAAATTTTGATTTATCCTCTCCGTCTGTCCGTTGGACTGAGGGTGATAACCCGACGAGAGGCTTACATGAATGCCTAAACTAGTGCAAAAGGACCTCCAAAATCTGGACAACAAATTGTGATCCCCTGTCTGAGACTACATCAATAGGTAGACCATGCAGTCTAAAGATATGTCGGACAAACAGGCGAGCCAGTTCCTGAGCACTAGGAATTTTCCGTAAGGGCACAAAGTGTGCCATTTTACTAAAACGGTCTTTGGTTACCCAGATGGTATTGTAGGTAAAAGATGGGGGCAACTCCACAATGAAGTCCATTGAGATGTGGGACCATGGTCTGTGAGGAATGGACAATGGATGGAGATGACCTATTGGTGACCTTCTGGACGATTTATTTTGGGCACAGACCTCACAAGACATCACAAACTGATATGTATCTTGGCGCATATTAGGCCACCAAACCACCCTGGATAATGATTCCAATGTCTATTTTATCCCTGGATGACCAGAAATCTTGGTGGAGTGGAAATCTTTGAGGACTACCTTACGGAGGGCCTTGTGCACAAAAAGGTGTCCCGCCGGGGTTTCCCTGGGAGCTTGAGCCTGAAATGCCAAGACCCGGAAGGCTAAATCTTGAGTTAGTCCTGCCAAAATGATGGACACTGGCACAATGGGAACTTCAGGGAGCTTGGGCTCTTGGACAGGCTGGAAGCTACGGGACAGGGCATCGGCTTTGATGTTTTTTGGACCAGGCCTGAACGTGATAATGATATTGAACCTAGTAAAGAATAAGGCCCATCTGGCTTGTCTGGGATTCAGACGCTTGGCGGATTCAATGTAGGCCAAATTCTTATGGTCTGTGATGACAGTGACAACATGTTTGGCCCCCTCCAGCCAGTGACGCCATTCTTGGAACGCCCATTTAATGGCCAAGAGCTCTTGGTTGCCAACATCATAATTCCTCTCAGCAGAGAAGAACTTACGGGAGAGATAAGCGCAGGGATGAACCTTCAGGGCACAGAACAATGCTGCTTCCTCCAATGGATAAATGTACTCACAGGATGGTGACAGGAACACTGGAATGGAGGAGCAAGTGTCACAGGACAGGGAGTGAAAGGTAGATCCAAGACCCACACAGGGACCAGATACCAGCAGGGAGCCAAACAGGACAGACCAGGAAGACTCTCTATATCCGGCGTCAGCCTGAGGTCTGAGGGCTATAAAGGAGCCTTGTCCAATAGCCTCCTGCGAGACCAGCCCCCTAATTAATAAGCAGCGTGTGTGTGTTAACTTTCCCGGCTGCTGGCGGCTGCCTGGCGTCCCTGTTGCCTAGGCAACCGCTGCGGCAGCAGGGAGACTGCAGCCGGACTGCGTCCCGGTTGCCAGGCGACGGCAGCCGGAAGTTCGGGCCCGGAAGAGTACTTAGCAACGGCCGGGGTGCCGGACAAGGACGCCAGCGCCGCGGGTCTTAACAGAGAGCCGTGAGTGAAATGTGAAGAGAAGAGGGCTTTGACAACAGGAGGGAAGAGGGCCCTGCTCGGAGGAGCTTACAATCTAGTAGGAAGGGGAGACAGACAGATTACAAGAGGTGCAAGCAAGTGGGTGGTGGTTAGATAGCAGGATGTAAGCAGGCAAGGGGTCGGAGAACCATCTGGTTTATGCAGTGGAAGGGTACGCTTTGATGAATAGGTGAGTTTTCAATGCCTGTTTGAAGCTTTGCAAGGTCGGGGAGAGTCTAATGGAGCGAGGGAGTGCGTCCACTGAAGGGGTGCAGCACGGGCAAAGTCCTGTACTCTAGCGTGGGAAGCAGTGATCAGGGTGGAGGAGAGACGACAGTCGTCGGCCGACCGTAGAGGGCAAGAGGGTGTATGAATGGAGATGAGGTTAGAGATATATGGAGCAATGGAATTAGAGATGGCCCTGTATGTGAGTGTGAGGTGTTTGAAGAGGATTCTGTAGGGGAGTGGGAGTCAGTGCAGATTTTGTTGAAGGGGAGTGACAGAATTAGAGTGGCGGGAGAGGAAGATAAGCCTGGCTGCAGCATTGAGGACAGATTGGAGAGGAGCCAGTTGGGATTGAGCGAGGCCGGTGAGAACATTGCAGTAGTCAAGCCGTGAGATGACCAGTGAGTGGATGATCAGCTTAGTTGCACTCTGCGAGAGAAAGGGCCTGATGCGAGCAATGTTGCGTAACTGGAACCATCAAGAACATGTTACATCTGCCCCCCTGCAGTGCACATGGTTTTGTCCATCTGAGAGTGAATTTGCCTTTGCGAGTGAACCAGAATAACCCCCTGTATGCAGAGACAGCTGTACATACTGTATGCCATGATGGCAAAATTTAAATGCGAGCTTCTGAAAATGGCGTGGCTTTACCATGTTGTGTCAGCATGCCACCCAGTGGCATAGCAATGCCAACGCAGACCAATTGATGACTTAGGGGAGCCGGCGCATTGTAGACACATCTTCTATGCAGAGTCCGTGTTGTCTGGCAGTCTACATGGAATCTCCTGAAGGTATCCATGAAAAAATGGCTGCCACCTCGTAGGAGACAGATGCTAGAGGTCATACTGGAGCCCTGTCAATAAGCAATTGCCCCTGGCAATAAGCATGTAAGTAAAAATGATAAGGATTATATGGGGGTAGCACCGGAAACTTTTTTAGCAGAGGGGCACACAATTTCTAGTTATGCCACTTGTGACCTCCCCCCCTATTCCTCTTAGACGTTGTATAATATTAAGAAGTCCAATATTCTGGGGAAATGTATGAACCAGGGAGAGAGCTAAAATTCCGACCAATCAGCTTACAACCGCCACTTCACAGGTGTGGGCGGGATGCATCAACACCGAAAATACGGTAAAACTGAAAAGGCCGTTTTCAGAGGTCTGACCGCATTCCACATACAGTATGCATCAAGCACCACAGACAAAACTTTCTGCAGCCAGGACTCAATAGGCTCCGTCATCTTTAGATGGCGTTATCTAATGGGGAAGCACAGATGCTGTAATGGTTAGCATTAATGGCTCATAACACTGAGGTACATTCCCACCATGGTCCTAACTGTGTGGAGTTTGTATGTTCTTCATATGTTTGTTTGGGTTTCCTCTGGGTACTCTGGGCTCCACTTAAGGTCAAAAATATACTGTACTGGTAGGTTACCAACGGTGTGGGGTTTATATGTTCTCCCTATATTTGCGTGGTTTTCCTCTGGGCACTCCGATCTCCCATGTCCAAAAAATATACTATATTGGCAGGTTACTTACTGTGTTGATATTGTATGTTCTCCCTGTGTTTGTGTGGGTTTCCTCTGGGTACTCCAGGCTCCTCCCACATCCCAAAAATACTGTACTGGTCAGCCCCATACATGCGCGATGGCTCAATGCAATCTGTGATGCATTCCACCCTGTGTCTGAAAAATGACAGGAGCTGATTGGTACTTTATCTCTCTCTAAGGCCTGATGCAGGAGAATTTCAGTAGATAGAATACTGTAGCGCACCTAGAGGTGATATTCCGACCTCTGTCAGAGATCACCTCTATAACTCTTCATGCACCTCTCGGAGAAGGGAACAGATGCCGGTGTAATAGGACAGAATGAGGGGATGCCGCCTTGACATAATGATAAACCACAGCCTGCGCTGACAGCAATGATACGTTACAATCTAAGAAGCGCAAAACATAGTAAAATAAAATTAGAGCATAGATATAAAATGAGCTTTTATGCACTTTTAGTGCTGTGTGACTGTGTACCAACTATGGGGGTTATTTTGGTTCACTCCTTCTGGCACATTCCTTCTCAAATGGACAAAACCATGTTCACTGCAGGTGGGCAGATGGTATTTGTGCAGAGAGAATTAGATTTGGGTGGGTTTTTACTTCAAAGTGAGATCTATATTGCAGTGTAAGCATACCTCCCAACTTTTGACCTGAAGAAATAGCGCCCGAAAAGGGGGCGGGGCATATGCAAATGAGGGCACGGCTTATGCTAATTAGCCGCGACCTCATTTTCATACGAGAATAGACGCTGTGCGCATGCGCACAGTGTCTATTCTACTAGATTGGGGGGTCTCCCAACTGCCACCCCCCCCGCAGCGAGACAATGCCTGCCGCGGGTGGGACAGCGGGACAGGACCCGAAAATCGGGACTGTCCCTCTAAAATCGTGACAGTTGGGAGGTATGGTGTAAGAATAAAGCAGTCAGTAGTTTCCCTGCACAGAAACTAAATAACTCACCCAAATCTAATTCTCTCTGCACATGTTACATCTGCCCCACCTGCAGTGCATATGGTTTTGTCCATCTAAGAAGGAATTTGCCAGAAGGAGTGAACCAGAATTAGGCCCTTTGTTTAAAAAAAAAAATCTTTAAAGTGTACATGTGTCATTTCATTATGACAAATCTATTAATTAATAGAAGCCTAATTGTATGTACAGTACTATATAATATACAGTAGGAAATCCTGGCGCCACCCACTCAAAATTGTAAAAAGAGTGTTCCACAAAGCGCAGGGGGCGTCAGTGGCCACATAGGGGAACAAAATCTAAGCTGCATCAGGTTCCCTAAGTCCGTTATTATCTGAGACTGATACAGAATTTTATAGCAATAAAACTAAACAAAAACATTTTCATCTAAGCTGCCAACAATAATTCTGACTTTCAGCGAAGAGGGGAATAAATGTTCTGTAGGTCAGATTTTTGAAGTCATTCCAACTCTTTCAACTACAGATGTGCGCAGGTTTTGGTTTTGCGAAACCAACAGTTTTTTTTTTTTTGTTTAAAAATTAAAATCATAATGTTGGGTTTTAGATTTCTGTAAAATTTATAAAAAAAAAAACCTGCTAAAATCAGGTCAAAAGTTTTTCCACCCAAAACCTAAAATTCAAATAAAAAAAAAAATATCTGAATTCTGAGACGCAGGAAAATCCGACCCAGGACCGGTTTAGATCTCCTTGGGAGATCAGTACTGAGATTTTGTTCGGGTCGGATCTACAAAATCTGTGAGGATTCGGATTTTTAAAGAACCGAGCTGCACATCTCAATGATTTAAAAGCACTATAGGACCGATTCAGATGTTCGGGTCAGAATTTGGCCCCGTGTAAATGTGCACATGCGCAAACCGCAGGAGCGAACGCCATTGGAGAGTTACACAATCGCCAAACCATTCGCTCCGGGCAGATTGCGGCAGCAGGGCACCTTCCAGAATTTTATTGACATCCCCATGAAAACGCAATGCCTGCTCGGTGGGATGTGAGCGGCTCAGGCATTGGGGGGCGGTGACCTCTACACTAGTCTTCGTATACTTTTATGCCTTACGGAATGTGTCCCTATATACAGTACACAGAACACCTAATCCTTTATTTTCTATAAGTGTGTTATCCCTCGTTATACAGTACATATAGCAAGGTGACTACCGTGGGGCTTATTCTGGCAGCGCGGGGACATCATTGTCATACGCATTCTGTGCCACATATATTTTAAACAATAACAAACGTTCCGTGCTGGAAAATGATTTCAATTAGTGGTTAGTGAGCAGAGAGAAGGCACTAAAGCCGCAGATATACTGTCACTGCTGTAATAATAAAACCACACAAGCATTCAGCGCCGTTATTTGCCAGACATTAGATGAAGCCCAAGGACCCGCACTCCGGACTTATTAGCTCTCGTGGAGGGAAGGAAACGACATGAAATATCTTTATTTTTTGCTTTGTTATTGAAGCTAAAGTTTAAAGGGCCAGTAAGCCTGTAATGCACAGAGATCCTTTATTATTATTATTATTATTATTATTATACCAATGCTGTGCGCTAATTATTATCCACTTACAGTACAGTAAGCCTGTAATGCACAGAGATCCTTTATTATTATTATTATTATTATTATTATACCGATACAGTGCGCTAATTATTATCCACATACAGTACAGTAAGCCTATAATGCACAGAGACCCTTTATTATTATTATTATTATTATTATTATTATTATACCGATACAGTGCGCTAATTATTATCCACATACAGCACAGTAAGCCTGTAATGCACAGAGAGACCTATTATTATTATTATAATTATTATTATTATTATACTGCTACGGTGCGCTAATTATTATCCACTTACAGTACAGTAAGCCTATAATGCACAGAGACCCTTTATTATTATTATTATTATACCGATACGGTGCGCTAATTATTATCCACATACAGCACAGTAAGCCTATAATGCACAGAGATCCTTTATTATTATTATTATTATTATTATTATTATTATTATTATTATTATACCGATACAGTGCGCTAATTATTATCCACATACAGCACAGTAAGCCTATATTGCACAGAGAGACCTATTATTATTATTATTATTATTATTATACTGCTACGGTGCGCTAATTATTATCCACTTACAGTACAGTAAGCCTATAATGCACAGAGAGACCCTTTATTATTATTATTATTATTATTATTATTACTACTACTACTATTATTATACCGATACGGTGCGCTAATTATTATCCACATACAGTACAGTAAGCCTGTAATGCACAGAGACCCTTTATTATTATTATTATTATTATTATTATTATTATTATTAGTATTATTATTATACCGATACGGTGCGCTAATTATTATCCACATACAGTACAGTAAGCCTGTAATGCACAGAGACCCTTTATTATTATTATTATTATTATTATTATTATTACTATTATTATACCGATACGGTGCGCTAATTATTATCCACATACAGTACAGTAAGCCTGTAATGCACAGAGACCCTTTATTATTATTATTATTATTATTATTATTAGTATTATTATTATACCGATACGGTGCGCTAATTATTATCCACATACAGTACAGTAAGCCTGTAATGCACAGAGACCCTTTATTATTATTATTATTATTATTATTATTACTATTATTATACCGATACGGTGCGCTAATTATTATCCACATACAGTACAGTAAGCCTATAATGCACAGAGAGACCCTTTATTATTATTATAATTATTATTATTATACAGATACAGTGCGCTCATTATTATCCACATACAGTACAGTAAGCTTATAATGCACAGAGAGACCCTTTATTATTATTATAATTATTATTATTATACAGATACAGTGCGCTCATTATTATCCACATACAGTACAGTAAGCTTATAATGCACAGAGAGACCCTTTATTATTATTATTATTATTATTATTATTATACAGATACAGTGCACTAATTATTATCCACTTACAGTACTGTAAGCCTATATTGCACAGAGACCTATTATTATTATTATTATTACTATACTGATACAGTGCGCTAATTATTATCCACATACAGTACAGTAAGCCTATAATGCACAGAGAGACCCTTTATTATTATTATAATTATTATTATTATACAGATACAGTGCGCTCATTATTATCCACTTACAGTACAGTAAGCTTATAATGCACAGAGAGACCCTTTATTATTATTATTATTATTACTATTATTATACCGATACGGTGCGCTAATTATTATCCACATACAGTACAGTAAGCCTATAATGCACAGAGACCCTTTATTATTATTATTACTATTATTATACCGATACGGTGCGCTAATTATTATCCACATACAGTACAATAAGCCTATAATGCACAGAGAGGCCCAGAGACAGAACTATGGGAGGCAATGGAGTCATCTGCCGCCAGGCTCCTGCTCTCAAGGGGGCACCTTTCCTCCCCTGCAATTTTAAATTCATTAATTGAAGGCCATTGATATCACTTCTGGAGTTCTGAAATATGTGTTCTATCTCTATCTCTCTCTCTCTCTCTAGATATACTGTATACATACTGTATATATGCCTGTTATGTTTCATAACAGACATACAGTATAAACTTTATATAAGGTTTTATGTGTGTATGGGGGGGGGGGGGGGTAATACACATCTTGCCTCCGGGCAACCGGGACAAACTTACGCCACTGGAGAGACCCTTTATTATTATTTTACTGATATGGTGCGCTAATTATTATCCACTTACTTTACAGTAAGCCTATAATGCACGGTGTTTTCACGTTATAGTTTCACTTAAATCTATTAAAGGGGTTTTGGAGCAGTTTTTTGTTGTTAAAAAAACACACTTTAATTCACAATTCCTTCAGTAATACGATGGATCACACTACCCATACTTGTAATGGGAAATTCAAGTTGGTCCAATTTACTATAAATATGAATCGCATTGCGAAATGGGGCCGATATTATCACTGCACATCCGCATCTGGGATGCGGATTGTGATAAATCTACCCCTAAATCAATATAAATGGATCAAATTTATATATATATATATATATATATTTTTTTTCCGTTCAGAACTCCCATTGTAGGATATCTATCAAAAGAAAACTGTACAAACATGCAAATAACACAATATATTTGCCTCTTATTTAATGTCCATTTATACTCTGAGTGGACAACCCGGAACTTGACCCCCAGCAGCCTACAGGCAGTGGATTTCCCCTTTATCCCGGTGGACCAGCCCCACCCTGGCCTTATCCTGGGGACATGATTGCTGGAGGTGGGTGGGTTTTTTTTTGTCGATTGGTCCCCTCTACAGCACAAATACAAACAGAAATCATAGGCTTAGTACTTATGGGTAAAGCGTGCAAAGCTTGAAAACAGGATTTAGGATGAATTTTCCATTAAATACATGCCACCCGAACCAGCAGGGCCGGACTGGCCATCTGGCACTTCTGGTAAATGCCAGAAGGGCCGATTTTTGCTGAAGTTGCTTTCTCCCAGGGGCAATTATCACGTATACCAGTCCGCTGTGATGTCTGTGTCCTCATACGGCGGCGGCCATTTTCTTGTGGTTTGTTCTCCTAGAGAGTCCCCCACAGCTGCACTGTAGCTAATACCAGTCCGCTGCGATGTCTGTGTCATCATATAGCGACGGCCATTATCTTGTGGTTTGTTCTCCTAGAGCAGGGGTGGGGAACCTCCGGCCCGCGGGCCGGATATGTCCCCCGCACCCAGTATGTCCGGCCCGCCCGCCTGCCTATATTACTGCCGCCCGCCCGCCTATATTACAGAGGTATCATCCGCCCGGCCGCCTATATTTCATACCAGCCGCCGGGGATGGCTGCTGCTGCTGCCGCCAGGGAGATGTGCATAAGACGCGCCCACCAATCACTGCCGGCGCATCCCCTCCACAGCCACTGTGATTGGCGGGCACGTCTTCTACACATCTCCCCGGCGGCACATGTATATGCCGGTGCCCTGTGTATAATGCCCACATGTATATGCCGCTGCACTGTGTATAATGACCACATGTATATGCCGGTGCCCTGTGTATAATGCCCACATGTATATGCCGCTGCCCTGTGTATAATGCCCACATGTATATGCCGCTGCCAGTGTGTATAATGCCCACATGTATATGCCGCTGCCCGTGTGCTTGGAGAAGAGATAAACTGGAGATAAAGCGGAGAAAAGGTAAAAGGAGATAAAGCACCAGCCAATCAGCTCCCAACTGTCTTTTCCAAACACAGCTGATTGGCTGGTGCTTTATCTCCTTTTACCTTTTCTCCGCTTTATCTCCAGTTTATCTCTTCTCCAAGCTTAATAAATCTGTCCCTGAGTGAGCTGCCGGCCGGTAATGCTGAGTTGAGAGCGGGTGAGTTGGTGGCAGCGGGAGATGTACAGAGAGTGAGACATAATGAGGCACTTACAGGTTTTACAGAGCAGATACCTGGAAGCTGCGCTGTAATGTCACCATTATCCGGCTGTGCTGCAGGGATTACTAGGCTGGTGCCTCAGGCCTCATACCTCTCCCCCCATGTACCCAGCACTGTATATCCCCTTATGCTGTATTATAGCCTCAGTGCAGCCACATGACATCCTCCCATTGCCCAGCTCATAGTGCCCCCCTCATACCCACATACAGCTCTGCCCCTGTCCTGCTAATGCAGCCCCATGCTCCCCCCACAGTATCCCCATCTCACACCCTCACTCTCTGTGTTCTCACCGCGCCATGGCCCATAATAATGTGTAATGGGCATACAGATTGTGTCATATTCTGTAATGGGCGTTATGGTGTGTGTGTCACAATGTGTAATGGGCATACTGGATTGTGTCATAGTCTGTAATGGGCATCATGGTGTGTGCCATACTGTGTAATGAGCATTACGGTGTGTGTCATAGTATGTAATTGGCAATACAGTGTGCAGCAATGTGTAATAGGCATACCGGTGTGTTCCATAATGTGTAATGCCATCCTTGTTTTTATGCCATGCCTCCTTTCCATGAGGCCACACACCCTTTTTGCTGCACGGCTTAGCCGCGCAAGGGTCCCGCCTACTACAGATGGGCCTGTGTTCTCAAAATGCCAGGGCCGATTTCTGGTCCCAGTCCAGCCCTGCCACCCAGAGTTCTGCCAGCATAAGTACTGCATGTGGTTCATTCGGGAACATTGAAAGTAACACCCACTGAAATGTTACAGCCAGAATGTAATGACATCAGATTTTTGTTTTTTTAAACGTGTTTGAAACTTGTTTTCCTAATGAAACTTTTTGCATGTATCGTAAAAAAAAATTAAATTTTTTAACTGAAACTTTTTTGTTCCCCAGTAACGCCACGGCGGAGAGAACTTAGAAAAAAAAAGTGTGAAGTGGGAGACAAGGGACATAAACTCGGCTTTACACGGACATTTGCTTCACAAAATGATTGTCACGGAGAAGCAAGGAAGATTAAGCACACTGCAAAGGGACATTTATTTTGCCAGGAATTATCTCAGAGAGGGAGAGAGATAGCAGAAGATAAACTCCAGTGGAAAAGTGACATTTATCTAACCTGGTTCTGCAGAAGGGGAACGTACAAAATATAAACCCGGCCATAAAGACATTAATGTCTGACGGAATTGTCAGCGGCAGATAGGACAAATAAATATCCATTGTATGACGTTGATGTTTCTCTCCCCATCACATCTGAAGGAGCATGTGGGTGAGATGTCAATTCTAATCCATTAATATTTCCCTGCCTGGAAGGTTGATTGATGTAATCCATCTGGCTACAAGGCAAAAGCTAGAAGGTGCGGTGTCTAAGTGTTTGTCATTGAACGTCTCAAGTCAGCTCCAGTGACAGATCTGGAAACATTGAGCTTATTAGGAGATCTCCTGAAACGCCGTCATGCAGCATCTGATGGATGGAAATAATGACAATATGCTGCTGTCGCAGTGTCTGCCGACAGGTGTAGGCCTGGCATTAAACAAACTGGCCGGCACCTTGTAATAAGCCACTTTCATTTCATTGGAAGAGTTTTAGAACATTGCGTTTTCTTCTGCTTTCTGAGCACAGACCAGATATTATATTATATATATATTTTTCTTTAATAGCAAAAGGTCGACTTTTATGAAATATTTCTAAGATGCCGTTGCATATACCAAATTTAAGGTCTTGGTCCGTAGATTTGCAAAATTTAATTCACGTGATAATTGGTTGCTTTGTTACAGTGCATCACCATTGTGCTCTGGAAAATGTGACAGTTGGTGAACTCTCCCTGTACACCTGCTGGGTGACCTGGAACATGTGACTTGCCGGGAGGTCTGGAAATTGTGAAAGTCATTTGCAGCCACCTCCTAAGCCACATGTCTTCAACCTGTGGCCCTCCAGATGTTGTGGAACTACATTTCCCAGCATGCCCTGACTCCCAGCAAATCTTTGCCCGGTTGAAGATGCAGTGAGAGTAGAACATTGAAAAGTGAACAGTGTGGATAAACTGAGTTATCATGTGCAAAAAAAGTGTTCAAATGTGTTTAAAAATAAAAAATGTATAGCCATGCATGGTGGCATTCCTTTTCAGTCCAGCCTCGTATTGGTTTAATTATAGTATCAGGTGTCCATACTGATTTGCCTAATGCTTGTATGAAGAACAACAGATCCAATAAATATGTCTGTCTACAAGTCTACAAGTTGCATACAGTCCTGCATTCACAATAATCGCACACGGTCAAATTAGAGCACTGTGATGAGTGAACAAGAAACACAGACAGCAATGTTAGTATCAATACTGTAGTTGCAAAACATCCCAAACTATTATTACCAATGTTATATAGACAGCAACAACAGGCATTTATGCATAGACACGCCCATATGTGCTGTTAGACACGCCCCTTTGTGCAGAGTGTGACACGCCCCCTCGCTGGTGCATCCTACTGTAATCTCCCTGGTCCTAGTTTCTAAAGTAGGCAAACACTGTACACTTAAAATTGATTGGTGTAACTCTTAGGGCTGTTTCACACAGTACGGTTCCTGCCGCACGGTGAAATCCCGTACGGCCAGGGAGCCGTGCCGCACTCAGCAGTTGTGAATGGACACTATTGTGTCCATTCACACGGGACGGCCACGGCCCGGCCGCACGGCTGCAGCCGGATCCCCCCACTGGAAGGGACGGCTGCCGGGCTGTGGCCATCCCTGCCATTATAAAATTCTGAGTGCGGCGCGGCTCCCTGACCGTACGGGATTTCACTGTGCGGCAGGAACCGTACTGTGTGAAACAGCCCTTAGGATCCCACACAGTTCACGTTTTCCCAGGTCACCCTGCAGGTGCACAGGTGCATTCATTACTCATTGACATATTTTAAAAGAACCACAGGTGGAGCTAATTATTTCACTTGTGGTTCTGTGTCAAGACCTGGAAAACATGCACTGTGTGGGGTTCCGAGGACCGAGCTATATTGGAAGCAGCAGGGCTTCATATTTGGTGCCAATAATCAACAGTGGTTAACACCGCAGAAGCAGTGCTTTCAATTTGTCGCCCTCTGTGAGCCAATAACAGGTCACAGAGTGGCAGCCAACTGGAAGCGACCGTAGCGAGCCAATCAAAGGTCGGTGTGCTGCCAGGAAGAGTGGAAGGGTTTGGTGGCATCGAGGGAGCAGTGAAGAGCTCCTGAACAGTAGAAGAACCGATGGTGGAGCCAGAAGTTCCGGGATCCTGGGAATGCTGACTCAGTCAGCAACATGAAATCCCTGGCAGCATGGATGAAACCCTGAGCATTAAACCCTTGGCAATGAGCATTAAACGCCTGGCAATGAGCATGTACAGATGGAGCCACCGTCATTGAGCTTGCCAGTGCGCCATTTCTGCATTCCTGTGTCAGTGCTCAGCTCCTAATAATAATAATAGTAGTTAAAAGCCCATCAAAATGACGGCTTCTGCAATGTACTTTCACTTTGCGCTGTGACCGTTTTTACTTTCACTTTGAGCTGTGACAGTTTTTAGCCCACAAACTCTCCACCCCTCCCCCAGTCCCTATCTGCTCCAATCTCTGTCTGCACAGCTCCCTCCGTCTCCAGCAAGCTTTTAAAAATGATTAATGTCCGTGCAAAAATTGCTTTCACTTTCTGTTATGATATCTTTTAGCACACAAAGGAGTAATTTGGTCCGTCGAGCTGCCTCTAGTGGACTTTTATATCTGTGTGTGTATATATATATATATATATATATATATATATATATATATATATATATATATATATATATATATATATAAATATACACATAAATAATAATAATAATTTTATATCATGGAGAATAAAAAGTCACTTATCCCATAAATATATATTTTGTTAAATGTGAAATGAATCCCATCCTGAAAACATCGACTGCGCCAATAAATACAGACTGTTGCCGCAGTAATGCACCTGACACGCGCCTTGTCTGAGAGGCCCCCAGATCTCTGCAGCCAAATACACGTGAGACAATAACTTGTTAATGTTACATTTTATAGAACACACTGTAAAAACTCAATTTAGTGAATCTCCGTCTCGGCCTGATTTGCATAATGCACAGGAGTGGCGCAGCGAGCAACTGCTAAGGGAGCAGCTTCCACGCGCAGGATCCTCCTGAAACCCGCGCCTGGCGCCAGAGGGGACTTTTCTCATTCTCCCAGACTAATGAGCGCAGGGAAAATTTCCTCCATGTGTTGTTTTGCAAATGTGACAGTAGATGTATTATCACATACGCACAAAAATATGCTTCTTTTAGGGGGAAACTATCACTTTGTATTTTACATTTCTGTCTAAAGCTAAACAAAGGTTTGAACTTTTTAAAATGTATTTTTATCGTTTAAAATGTGAGTTGGCAGCGGGCGCTGATCCTGACTACTGGCGCCTGCCTGCTGCCACTGTCACATGGTGAAAGGGGCCGTCATCCTCCTGTCCACCGCAGCAGATTTAAAGTGGGCCCCATCCTCCCTCTGCCCAAGAGGCAATGGATAGGAAGGGCCCGCATCACTGGTGCAGAAATCATAATTGGGAAAAGTAACTAGCCTGAAATGTGGTGAGCGTAGCAGTACACTAATTGGGGACGTTGTTTAAAATGATATGTGGCACGGGGTTTCGATTATTTCCACATCGACAATTTCAACATTTGGACCTGAGAAATGTCACAATTTTAATAAAACTATAGCAGAGACCTGCTGGATGGTGGTTCATTGCACCGGGGCCCCTGAGGACTAGGGGCCCATTGCTGCCCAGATCAGCATTGACTTCTTGGGTTGGTGTAGAGGAAGAGCCCAAATTATATTTTTTTGCACCTTGACCCGCCACTGACAAGTTCCACCACAGCAAATTGGTCTGAGCTTGCTCTTGCAAACAAACTCACACCATACTTGTATATTTAAAGTGTCTCCTCTCCGGGAGAAGCCCAGAGAGGAGACTCTCTGCAGCTTTCCCCAGGGGGGGGCAGGGCTTGTCATTATTAAGCCCCTCCTCTTTCCTTAAAATACCATGATTCGTGGCTCTTCAGGGAGGGGATAGCCCCATCCCCTCCCCAAAGAGCTGCAAATGTCGGTATTTGATTGGCAGAGGGAGGGGATGCGGGTGCTGATGTTGGGGGTCCCTCTAAGTGCAGGAGGCTTGCCCATCCTTCCGGGGGGCCAGGAGGGGGTAGGTAAGTATGACTCACATCCTTTTACATTCTGCCGCAAGTGTAGCATAAACATTGAGGAGCTTAACACTAAAGCTGCAGGTGATGCCACAGCAAATTCTGGAGGTCATTCTGGTTGACCCGCAAAGTAGCCAATCTTGCTGCTTTGTGATCCAACTAAACGCCGCCCGCACGAACGCCCCCGCCGATTTCTCCACAGGCATGTGAATGGGTGTTCTGCATTAACATCCATTCGCAGTCTTGCGTGGGGGCGCTGACCTGACTTCTTCAGTGGAGACTGACACTGTATATTTGCGGCAATTTCGCCGAAGACGGGACGGGGAGCTGACGACGTCGTGACATCAGTCGCCCGCCCCTGGCACCACCACCTCCCTATCAATTTTCATAGGGCCGCCTATGAAATGCTGGGAGTTCCCATGGGCGCGACCCATGCCCACCGCCTCCCCCTGTGCCCGCTGCCCCACGCCCCCACTCACACTGCACTATGCAAGTCGCTGCGTCCATTCGCCAACAATGCCTGCACATGCGCACAAATGCGTATGCGCAGAAACAAAACATCGCTCCCCCGAATGCACCCCCCGTGAATTAATCAGAATGACCCCCTCTGTGTTGAAATGCAGCAACAATAAGAGTAGCATTTACTAAAGCTTCTAAAAATGAAAAGAGGTGAGTGTGATTGGTTGCTATGTTAAACATCAATTTTCGGAAGCTTTACTAAAAATGACCCAACTGACCGACAGCGCACAATCTATCCCTTCATTAACCATATCAGGAGCGTCAGTGCTTTGCTTTATACTCCCTGAAGCTCCCGTGAAACGTGTCTCTGCCATAGGATTGAATAAATAATGTCTTTTTTTTTTGTCAGCCCGGACCGGTATTATAAAGCAAATCGTTGTGGCATTTAGACTCGTAGGCAGCGCACAATGAAATCATCACTCTTCCTGCTCACGGCGTGGTGCTAATGACTTTGCATTTCTATTCAGCTGATTCCGCATCAGGAAGTTTAAAAATAATCAACCAACAAACATATTTTTCCCCTTGGAAACGAGATGTTTCTTTGAACAATTGTTCATTAAAGGGCAATGTGCAAAAATTATCATATAAATAGGTCTTACAAATTGTCAAGAAAGTGGAAGGATGACCAACGTGCGCTACGCCATTCATAACGAGCGTGGAAGTCTTAATGATACTGTATACTGGGCGGATTATAGCACTTTACAATTGAATACCCTAATACTGCTCACTTGGTATTTACTAGTTCTAAACTAATCCTGCACCATCTATATTTCCCCCACTTTTCTTATGATGGGCCGTGAAAAATAGGAAATGTGTGTATTGTTTCCCCTGTGGTGAGTAATGTGTGTGCTTTTTTCCCTGTAGTGAGTAATGTATGAGTTTTTTCACTCTGGGGAGCAATGTATGATTTTTTCCCTGTGGGGAGTAATGTGCGTGTATTTTTTTTTTTTACTGTTGTGAGTAATGTGTGTTTTTTCCCCCTATGTGGGCAATGTGTGTGTGTTTTCCCTGTGGTGAGTAGTGTGTGGTTTTTCCCTGTGATGCGCAATTTTTGTGTGTGTTTTCCCTGTGGTGGGCAATGTTTGTATTTTTTCCTGTGGTGAGTAATGTGTGTATTTTTTCTCTGTGGTGGGTAATATGTGTATTTTTTTCCCTGTGGTGAGTAATTTATGTGTTTTTCCACTGTGGTGGGAAATGCGTGTATTTTTTCCCTGTGGTGAGTAATGTGTGAGTTTTTTCCTGTGTTGAGCATTATGTGTATTTTTTCCCTGTGGTGGGAAATGTGTGTATTTTTTCCCTTTGCTGAGTAGTGTTGCATATTTTCCCTGTGGTGGACAATGTGTGTGTTTTTCCCTGTGGTTGGCAATGTGTGTATTTTTCCCCCTGTGGTGAGTAATGTGTGTCTTATTTCTCTGTGGGGGCAATGTGTGTGTGTGTTTTATTCCTGACAGGAGTCTATTTTCTTCATTTAATAGAATTGATTACATGTACATTGGTGGATTGGCGCTGCAAAAAATGATCACACAGGGTGTAATTAGACCTGGGGTTGCCTCTGACCATGGGCTTTTTTCCCTGTAGTGAGTAATGTATGAGTTTTTTCACTCTGGGGAGCAATGTATGAGTTTTTCCCTGTGGGGAGTAATGTGCGTGTTTTTTTTTTTTTTTAACTTTGGTGAGTAATGTGTGTTTTTTTCCCCTATGTGGGCAATGTGTGTGTGTTTTCCCTGTGGTGAGTAGTGTGTGGTTTTTCCCTGTGATGCGCAATTTGTGTGTGTGTTTTCCCTGTGGTGAGTAATGTGTGTATTTTTTCTCTGTGGTGGGTAATATGTGTATTTTTTTCCCTGTGGTGAGTAATTTATGTGTTTTTCCCCTGTGGTGGGCAATGTGTGTATTTTTTCCTGTGGTAAGTAATGTGTGAGTTTTTTTCTGTGTTGAGCATTATGTGTATTTTTTCCCTGTGGTGAGTAATGTGTGAGTTTTTTCTGTGTTGAGCATTATGTGTATTTTTCCCCTGTGCTGAGTAGTGTTGCATATTTTCCCTGTGGTGCACAATGTGTGTGTTTTTCCCTGTGGTTGGCAATGTGTGTATTTTTCCCCCTTTGGTGAGTAATGTGTGTCTTATTTCTCTGTGGGGGCAATGTGTGTGTGTTTTATTCCTGACAGGAGTCTATTTTCTTCATTTGATAGAATTGATTACATGTACATTGGTGGATTGGCGCTGCAAAAAATGATCACACAGGGTGTAATTAGACCTGGGGTTGCCTCTGACCATGGGATAAATGTAATAGCCTGTGATGTGTGAACTTCCAGTGAGTCTGCACAGCGTTTTAAAGAAGCAATCCATCAAACCAGTTTGGTTTCACCATTGAAGCCATTGCCCCCTTTAAAACACCACCCAGACTTTGCTGGAAACTAATCGCTGGTTTCTTTACCTCTATATTTGAGTCACACTGAATAATATAACCTGCGTGCAATTCTCCCTGGTTTGTCATTATGCGTTTTTAAAATACCAGATTGTAAGCTCTTCAGTCAAAAAAACTCTCCCTTTCTCTCATTGATGCATTTTGTCTTGGTCTGTAGCATATATTATAATACGTGGTGTGAACTCAGATCCCTAAAGCTAATCCCTCCAGGCTGTGTGCATGTGTTGCTGACACACGCATCTCTAGGGACATTGGAAGGGATCTGATGGCAGGAATTTTAAATTTTTGTGCGTCACTTATATATAACTGGAAAATGAAGTTCAGCATTTGTGTTAACTTTAATTCAAAATGATATTAAACATTCAAAACACAGCACACAATGTAGTTAATGGGTGAAACACACATTAATTGAGTCCACAACTGCAAAAAGTGACCACTGCTGCTTTGTGCGCTCTGTTGTAATGTCTGTGCGCACACTTGTCGAGTTGTGTGCGCGCGCACGTGCGCACAGCTTAGAGGGAACACTGCCTACAAGGTGCTACATCCGGACTCTGTTCCATTCCGGAGCTTGGTCCATATGTGAAATGAGCAAAAACCTCTAGAAATACAGTACAGTATGTGTATATCTGATATACAGTTATTGGTGCATCTGGACCAATATCTGTACGACTAGCCTATACCTCCTCCTCCTAACCTCTTTTGCTCCTCCTATCTGTTCCCCTCCGTTCCTACTTATCCTATTGTTTTTCGTTCGTCCACCCACCTATTTTTAGTATGTTAACTCTTATGAGTAGGGCCCTACTTCCTCACGTACTCACCCTACCTCTTTACCTCACCAGTGCTCCTGTCCTGTTCTTCCCTTCCTCTACTTCATCTTCAGTCTCCTCGACAATTTCCACACCTACTTCAGAACTGATGCTGATATTGGTTCTACAAGCTATACCCCTATTTATACTGTATTTTATCAACACACCCTGTACGTTACCTTGTAATTTGTTTTTTGTTTGCTATGTATGGCGCTGCGGACACTTTGTGGCGCCTTACAAATAAACAAACTAATACTACTACTATGGGTATATCATATCTTATATCTGTGTATATCAATATCTAATTGAGATGGTTAAGAGATGAATATATTAGTTAAGAGGTGAATATACAGATGGGGCCGGGCTCTTCCTTGCTGGCGAATCGCCATAACGTCACCGCTGGCGATCCGCCAGCAGCCGTCTCACGCGCATGCGTGTCTCAATCTCCGTCGGCAGGGCGACGGAACCCTGTCCGTCTCCGCTTCAGGGAGACGGACAGGGTTAGGGGGGGGGGGGGTGCGGGCAGGCGGCGGGGACCCCGGGTGACCGCTGACAAGCCAGCGGTCACCCGGGGGAAGCGCTGGAAGCGGGACGCACGCGCCTCTCGCTATACAGATGGCGGCTGGCGGGGGATGGCAGCTGGCATCGCCATCGCCATCCCCTGCAAAGATGAGCTATGCCCCATCTGTATATCCCTGAGGAAGTCAGAGCTGACGAAACGCGTTGGTCCCCTCCAGATTACAAATTTGTAATCATATTAGGGATCTGTTTCGGTCAGGAGATCCCATTATTTTTAAGATACTGATAAATTCCATCCTCCAAGAGTTTGGGTGAAATTTGTGATATATTCTGATCCCATTTTATGGTTTGCTTTGGAGTTCAAGATACTTCGCGTATGATATAATCAATAAACATATCATATAATGTTCATCTGATTCACTCAAACAATTGAAGACGTTTGTGGGTGCAAACTCTACCCGGTAACCCTCTTTAGTGGTGGATGCTGGGCAGCCGGCCACCTCAAAGTGTCAAGGACGCCCCATCCTCTCCGTTTCACCAGGATGTTGGTGAAATGCGTTAGTCTGCCGACTCCTCTGGGAGGCTGTCCGCTTCCCAAAATGTGGGGGTCCCCCAGGCTTTCCACAAGAGTATTCTCGCACGTGATGTGTAGAATTATAGCATCAAGCATCATATTACCTTGTATATAGTTATACTATATTTTACTTCATTTTTCTTTAAAGAAAAATCCATACATAGGTTTTATACCATTATTTTTCTCCTGATTACTATACATGTGTAAAGTATAAGGATGAGAGCAGAGCACTTCCCAGTGTCTGCGGCTGTAAATAAATCAGCATGAAATGTTATTTTCTTATAACAGCTAAGCTAGATCCTGACTATGTTCCCCATAAAACCATTTATACTGAGCTGTTCTGTACCAGTAATTCTGTCATGATATTTCTTACAGCCTGGCTTTTAGGATAATTACTGGATGTAGACTTTATACTCGCGCGGCGCAGACTGTCTCCCAGTTCACGCGCAGTAAATGACATTCCCAGCATGGCCAAGCAAATAATAATTATTGTGCATAATATTTTGAAACAAACACAAAGGCAGAAATGTTAATGTGCGTAGTAGTTTTACCAAAGCCGGTCTATGTTACATCGCATCCAACTTACCGGAGCTAGAACAGCCAATGACGTTCAAGCTTATATTGATAACAAACTATTAATGCTTTCATTAATAGGATATGTAACTGTAGCAGTAAGCACAAGCCAGGGGTTGCAGGGCGTTTAACTCCTGTTAAAATGGGATGTGGTTAACATCCGGCTGTTGGGGCGATGACGATTTGAATACAGATGCCGGCATCCCAACTGCCAGCATTCCATGCATATGCTCCTGCTATTAATTCATTTCAATGAGGCTGGCATGTACCCATCATCGATTTCATTCCTATGGAAGCCAGCAGTGCTTGAATTGCAATCCCACTACATCGCAGTGCTATACGCAGCTAAGCTGTCCCAGGACACATCTGTATACAGCATGTGTGTTTAGAAACTAGTTTATTTTTGTTGGAAATGTGTGTGACAGTGATAAATACCAGCCAACCATCTATTATATCCAGCCAATACCATGGCGCATAGGAGCTGGATGGCTGGTACTTTATTTAGTCTCAAGAAAGCTCCACACATGCTCAGTAGTAGCCTTGGTGGCCATCTTGGAGCAGAGATTGAAGCCACCCTGTACAATATGAATAAGGATTGACACTCGCTGAAGGGAAACAGTCCCTAAGTTTTTTTCGGTAAAAAACGTAGGGACCGCGTTTAACAGTAATCACCCGCGGTATCTGGTTGCTGTTGCTCCCAAAGACGTTCAGCGCTATAACTGAAAGGGTAAGTCACTAGGATGACCAAGGAAGAACAAAAAAGGGTTTTGGGGCACACTTGATGGATAATTGATATTTGGGTTAAATAAAAATTAACTTTTATTGTCTTAAACTAAAATATCAGCGCGTATAAGCAATTTACAAGATACATATAATAACACATAACATAAATAAGTACAAACATTGGTAATAGTTGTTAAATCACAATATTTGATCATGTAAAAGGTCACAATCAGTCAAGGGCGACTAATGGCTGTATAACTGTGTCACCTTTTATTAATGAAGATCTATCTGTTACTCATAACAATCAATTGAGATAATTCATTGGACAGGTACAGTTAAGTCACGCACGACACAGTATCCCCAAAAAGTAAATGTTTTTTTTGTTACTTGTGGACTTTCACGGCTCCCATCGCATGCCATCGCATGCCATATGCGATGGCATGCGATTTTTGCTGTTTTTATGCATTTTTAAAAATCGCATGCAATCGCATCGCATGCGATTTGATCGCATGCGATCGCATGCGATTTTTAACAGAAATGCATCCAAATGCATTGAAATTTGTATCAAACATGTTCAATGGCCCACAAATGTCATTTTTCAGGCTGTACCACCCCCACTATCAACGCGAACCCGAAGCGTGGCGAGCGGCGGCGGTACGCGTCCTACGACCTTTTCATACCCCCACTATCCACGTCGGCGTGGAGTTGAGAATAGAAAGTGTGGCGAGCGCAGCAAGCCACCGAGCCCGAAGCGTGGCGAGCGCAGCGAGCCTCGCGAGGGGACGCGGACACCTGTGAAGCCCGCGAGGGGACGCGGATACCTGTGAAGGTATCCGTGTCCGCTCGCCACTCTTCGGGCTCGGTGGCTCGCCACACTTTCTATTCTCAACTCCACGCCGATGTGGATAGTGGGGGTATGAAAAGGATGTAGGACGCTTACCGCCGCCCCTCGCGGGCTCGCTGCGCTCGCCACGCTTAGGGTTCGCGTTGATAGTGGGGGTGGTACAGCCTGAAAAATGACATTTGGGGGCCATTGAACATGTTTGATACAAATTTCAGTGCATTTGGACGCATTTCTGGTAAAAATCGCATTCGATCGCATGCGATGCGATTTTTTGCTATACAATGCATATCGTTGGAGCCGTGATTGTCCACAAGTACCATTTTTTTTGGGGGGGGTCATTCAAAAATATATTACAGTCCTCAGGAGTTTGATATCTTGAACCTAATGGTGGAGTACTTAGTCCCCGGAAACGGGAGGAGTGGTAAGAATACTGTGCTCAACCAATCAAGTGGTGCTTTTGCTGTCTTGGTGATTTACAGCACTGGCTCAGCCAATCACTGCTTAGCTTATATGTATAATATGGAGTCTGCTTATTCCACTATCAACATATGGATTGATAACAGAAAGGGATGTTAAGGATGTTAAGAATGGGCCTCTTCATTTGCCCTTAACATTAGTTTAAATTTCAATATGCATTAACTAACAGTCCCATTCATTAGGAAGAGTTCAATTTGATTGCGGAAACTGATGTCATCTTCAGATGACGTTAGTTCCCAATGCCCCCCCCCCCCATTCCTAGTGGGAGGAGTCTGAGTGTATGGAGGGATCCAGGCAGATTCCCTCACCTCCATCAGCCCTCATTGTGGGCTTCTGGTATAGCAGATTGACGCGGTCTAGATAGACCATGTTCTAGATCTACAGTAACTGATGTTAGACCGACGGGAGCGTGGACGATGGTCACATGGTCGACATGCGTTTTTCATGTTATTGCGATATTGGCAGTGCCCTCTTTCCCCCTGTTCTCACAGCTCTTTTCTCTCGCACTTCATTTACAGCTGTCTCCTTCTCAGCGACTGTCTATCCAGCATCTCTACTTACTCATAATCGTTCATCGCTTCCATTCACAGCCGCCTCTGCTAGTACTCAACGTGTGGTCGATTTGTTACATACAGTATATATCGGGGGTCCCTATGTGTTATAAAAGATACAGGGTTTTTTTTTCAGAGCTTCTGGGGTTCTGGATAAAGATATTGATGTTCACGTAAATTCAGACTTGTATCAGTAAAGGGAGGAGGTGGGTGGATTAAGGGTGCTCCATGCAATGTACATTTGTAGTTTTGCGCAACAGTTGAAAACAAGATTTCAGTGTGTGCAAACTAGAGAAAGATCCAGTAATTCAGTTTTAGAGACCTGTTCCCTGCAGCTAGGACGTAACTTCCAGTTGGCCAGGATGGCACTGGCCAGGAACGCCCATTGCGCTGACTTTTCAGAGCAGCTGTTGTGGATCTAGAGTGATACTGACCAGTACTTTGGTATTTGTCACTGTAACTTGCAGAGAACTGGATACTTAAATTATTGGGCTAAATAACGACTTGTCCCATTATGACGCTTCCAGTGGTTTGTTGAGAACTGAGATTAGCTGCTAAAACTAAAACATTGTAATAATAGAACTACAGAATTCTACCGGGAAATGATTAAATCGTCCAACATGCGAAAATAATTTATACTGTAGCACAGAATTATTTTATTCTAAATTCAATTCCTATTATCCTCTAATCAAAGTGATAATGACCTGACTTAACAATGCTAATTTAGCATTTGCTCTGAGATAGAATTATCCGAATATTAGTACAGTATTAGTTCCCAAATGAGAAAAAAAGGGGAATTCAGCGCATTTAGGGCCTGATTCAGTAGCGATCCTCGTGGACCGATGTTGTGGCTCTGCGCATGCGTATGAGTGATTATCTGAGTATCTGAGATTACGGGTTGTCATAGAGATGAATAGCGAGCTACATGGCTACGGTCTTAAAGGAATTTTCATTTTGATACAATCTTGAAAAATTATATATCAGAACGTAATGATGTGTCGCCGCCGTGTGTCCAGTTATCTCTTATTCTGAATTTGCTCCAGATTTTCGCCCCAAAATGTTTGGTTCTCCGATACAAGATTTGCTGTATCTTTACACCTACACCTTATTTCATTCAGTACCATGCGCTCATAATTCTAACCTCCACCGTTCTGGTACTTTTCATTACTCAGACAGGGCCTGATATACTCCAGGAACGTGCTGACTTAACTCGAGCAAAACTGCTATATGTTTCTGCACCGGCAGTTAGCACTGTGAGATATATAGCTGTAGTGTGCACAGACAATGCATTCTCCTTTTGTATTTGTTTGAAGACACACTAACTTGTCAGGGTTGCTAGTAACACACGTCCAGATTGGTGGTCGGGGGGGATGAAAGAAACTGAGGCGCGTACAAAGGAAGTGGCGCTTTGCACTAAAAGCTTATTCACCTATCATAGGGGAAGTTTGCAATTGCAGACTGTGTATTGTTGCATGAGGCAGATGCAGCCTTTGTCAGTGGTGGACTTCTCAGCAGCAGTGGACTTCTCACTGACCTCAGGCAGAAGGGCCCTGCAGCCATAGCCCAGGTGATCATTGCAGCGTGTTACGATCCAGGTAACATATTATCTTCTCAAGTGTCTCTCCAGACTGTCTTTGCCTTCCAAGTCCGCGCTATTTGTATGTGTTACACAGCACAGCGTCATCACAGTCTCTCCTGAGGTCACCTGGCATCGCTGGTGCTGCAGTTCCACAGCATGTCCCTCCTGTCCTGACATATGTCCCACTCAGCTCCCCATGGCCTCCACCGCCATTATCGCAGGCTGCAAGCATTTTTGTTCCAAACAGACTTTGCCTCCAGCATCCATGTTTGCCTGAGTCACATGAGTCTCCACAGCCAATCCTCCGCAGTCTGTGTCCCAGCTGACTGCCTCAGCCAATCCCCAGTTCCTATTTTGTATAAGAATCCTAGGAAATCACTTCCTCATTGTCAGTGCTATGGTTGTCTCACCCTGCTATGGTTGTCTCCTGCTTTGAAGCTTCCAGGTTGCCAGCTCCCGATGATTCCAATCCTACTTAAAGAGACCTGCACCTTTTCCATCCACGTTACCACCTGACTCATTGGTCTTCCAGCATCCATCCAGCATTATCAGTGTTCCACCATCGATCCAGCATGATCTGTTTTCCACCATCGATCCAGCATTATCGGTGTTCCACCCACGATCCAGTATTATTGGTGTTCCACCATCAATTCTGCATCAGCTGAGTTAATCCTTCGATTCAGCATCTTCAGTGTTCCACCATCGATCCAGCATTGTCGGTGTTCCATGATCGATTCATCCTCATCATCATCAGTGTTCCACCATCAATCCAGTACTGTCTGTGTCTCACCAGCTCCCATCGGTGCCCCGTTATCTATCCTGTACCATTGGTGTCACATCATCAGTCCTATAGCACCTCCAGTATCACCAACTCCTGGTCAGTATTGACTCACCACTTCTAATTACCTGCATCTTCCATGATTGAATCCATATTGATGCCTATTACTACCTACAGCATTACCTTTGACTACTGTGCATGAAGGACTATTAATGACTGTATGGTACCATCGGGTTTACCCCACTGATTACTAGTCTGATGCTATCCGCTGTTGTGTATTACGATCTCCAGCTCGCATAATAAAATACTTATTTTATCATACTTCTCCTCTGTCTGGTCCTACCTTTGGCCCCACACTCTGAGCTTATATTCTGCATGTCCAAGAACCCTATGCCTCCCAGGTTTATTTTCACTTCTGACCCTAGGCCTGAGGCTCCACCTGGTCAAACTAAGAACTCAGAGTAGACACAGCCGCACAGTCAATGATTATAGATTGTTCTACCTGAGGGGCCTGGGGAACTGCCGACTCTTGGTAGCGGTGCAATAAAGTTTTTTGTTATTGTTTTGACGTCATGCCACACAGCTTAAAACCCAGAAGAGCATCAGCTGCCCAGAAGACACAGAAAAAGACAAGTGCCTGTTGATACAGTCAGTGGAATGGGGTGTTGATTAAAAGATTGACAATGAATATGTCAACAATTAGTATTTTGACTCATATGTTCCATATGCATTAGGTTGGTAAAGGTCGGAATGGAAAAGGTAGACGGTTCAAAAACATTGACAGGGTGAAAAGTTTTTGATGTTTGGTTGTCATTTTGGATGATATGTGACCGCATCTAGTGTATTCTCACTGGCTCATTCCGCTTACCATGCTTAGGCCAAGGTGGCTGACTCTGCTACCACTGTGCCCACCACAGGTGGCTATTCCCAATCCTAGTCCACATGTATAGTAAATCAGACCCAGGTTGAAAAAGCATGAAAGACCCTCTAAAAGCCCGTGTCAACCATATGTGTGTCTACCATTGCCATGGCACCTTTTTCAATCTGTCAACATTTCACATGTCAAACTTTTATATGAGTCCATCATATAGTGTTGACTGTTGATCTATCATGCAGAACCCAGTGGGATGAGGTGGCTGGAAAGACAATGGGAACTGTAGAAACAGAAAGGGGTTGGCTGGGAAGAAGGTGGGGGGATGGAAAGACAGAAGGGGCTGGAGAAAGAAGTGTGCTGGCTGGGGATACACTGGGTAGCTGGAGAGACAGAAAGGGGATGACGATACAGAAGGGGTCTGACTGGAGAGACAGTGGTGGATGGAGAGAAAGAAGTGGCTAGAGAGAGAAGTATTCTGGCTACAGAGACACTGGGTTGCTGGAGAGACAAGAGTCTGGTGTATGGAGACAGTGGGGGCTGGAGAGACAGGAGGGGACTGAAAAGACAAAAAAAGAGTGTCAGAAGAGACATTGGGGGGATGACGAAACAAAAGGGGCTATGGAGAGAAGTATGCTTGCTGGATACACACTGAGGTGCTGGAGAGACAAAAGGTGACTGGCTGGATAAACGTTGGGGGGGGGGGATGTAGAGATACAAAGGGGCTGAAGAGTGAAGAATGCTGACTGAAGACACACTGAGGTACTGGAGAGACAAAAGGGGATGGGCTGGTGGAGACAGTGGGGAGATGAAAAGACAGAAAGGGGCTGGCTAGAGAGACAATGGGGGACTGGAGATACAGAAAGTGGCTGGCTAAATAGACAGTGTGGGGATGGAGAGACAAAAGGGGATAGAGAAAGAAGTATGTTAGCTGGAGACACTGCTAGGGTGCTGGAGAGACAAAAAGGGACTGGCTGGTGGATACAGTGGGGGGCTGGAGATACAGAAGAGGTCTGGCTGGGGAGACAGTGGGGGGTGGAGAGAAAGAATGGACTAGAGAGAGAAGTATTCTGGCTACAGAGACTGGGTTACTGGAGAGACAAAAGGGGACTGGCTGGTCGAGTGAGTGGGGAGCTGGAGAGACAGAAAGGGGCTGGCTAGAAAGACATTGAGGTGCTGGAGAGACAAAAGGGGACTGCTGATCCATGAAGCATGTCAGTCAGAGTAGGACAATCTTCTTCAGGCGTATAAATATAAGCAAGGCATATGGTACCCGCAGAAACATTTTAGAAGGTTCTATGAAAAGGGGCGTCCAGTGATGTCTCATCCGCCATGGAATCATTTTATTTGATAGAAGCAAATGTTTCGGTTGAGGGGGTTAGCTGCTAGTTGGGATAATTGGCTTTGACGATGAGGGTGAGCTGGTTCATAAAGTTAATTAGATCATTATGATGAAGGGGTTAGCTTGATGAGACTGAGGGAGGTAATGAGCTGGTTACAGAATATGACTGGAATTAAGTTTGATGTGGGGGTTAATTAATGAGGGAGTTAATGATTAAGAGGGGGTTAACTGTAATGTTGAGAATAAAACCGGACAGGTTGCTGTTCATGAAGAGGCTGTAACGACTGCAATGAGGCTGTAATGGTTAATGACTAGGAAAGAGTTAATAACTGAGATTTGGGGTGGGGGTTACTTACCAGGGGACTAATAACTATTACGATGTCCGGACCTAAGGTACGTTAACAATAAATCCTATTGATTTTATATGTATATATTTCTCCTTTTCGCTGCACCATTAATAGCTACTTATTGTACTTCTAGTAACCATCTCTCTCTATAGGGATACTCCTGATATTAGACTTTAGGGGCTGACTGTTTTAGGTGCTCCGGGTCACCCTAAAGACATAATGCAGCTCTGGAACACAATTCATACAGTACTTGAAGGAAGTATTTACTGTATATTTGAACAACCTTTAACATGTACTGTACAATTCAATTATATACAGACACAATAATAAAGAGCTCATTAAATTCAAATAAATACTAACGTACACTCTCTACCCTGTTAGAAACGAGATTGAACCTTAAAAATATCAATTAAATGATGTGAGTAGACCACATGAAGCACACTTATCATTTATAAAGTGTCAGCGGGAGGGACAATAATGCGCAACCTAAAATGCACCCATCAGTCAAGCGCAATATATTATTCTTACCCTATAATGTGAGGGAAAAGGTATCTGTACAGTCTATTCAGAAAATACTTTTGTGACCACACATCTTGCGATTATCACAGGGCCGCAAATGTGCAAGGTACACAGGGCCTAATTCTAGTTCACTCTTTCTGACAAAATCCTTCTTAGATGGACAAAACCATGTGCACTGCAGGGGGGCAGATGTAACATGTGCAGAGAGAATTAGATTTTGGTGAGTTATTTTGTTTCTGTGCAGGGTAAATACTGGCTGCTTTATTTTTACATTGCAATATAAATCTCATTTTGAAGTAAAACCCCACCCAAATCTAATTCTCTCTGCACATGTTACATCTGCCCCACCTGCAGTGCATATGGTTTTGTCCATCTAAGAAGGATTTTGTCAGAAAGAGTGAACTAGAATAAGGCCCACAGTGCGCATGAACGAGCCGTCATCATTCGCTGCTCGCAGGGGGTAGGCGTTTGTGCTGCCGGCGTTTTCTGGGCGTCTCCCAAAAAATATAGGCATTAGTAGCCTCTGTTTCCCTACGGCCTTCGCAGTGGGTTAGGTTTAAATTCAAGTGGGCTAAGGGACCTTGTCATGTGATGGGGCGGAGGTTGGAGCAAGGGGCCCAAATGTACCCTCATCAGCTCGCTTAGCTTGCCACCTGGTTACTAAAGGCCAGGTGGCATGGATAGTGAAGGAGCAAGCACCCCCCCGGCCTTGCTCCTCCCCCTGGGTCTGAAAGGTCCTTTAGACCACTACAATTTAGCCACTACCCTTCGCAGTGCCCATTGAGTCCTGGGTCAACTTGGGTCAACCTTTGCACAGCGTCCCAACCTTCGCACAGTCCACAAGTCCCAAATCCCATCCTCAACAGGGATTTCCATTTGTGGAAGCTGGTGGGAAATTTGACCCAGCAAAATAATTTAACTCAGCTTTGCATCACTAAAGATATCCAAAAAACATGTCCTGTTGGGGGTACTTGAGGGCTGGAGTTGGGAACCGCTGACTCAAAACATTTTCTCAGAGAAGATTTTTCGGTACTTATGTAATATCTGGGCTCCCGTTTTTCTTATGAGACCGCGTCCGCTCGCCACACTATATAAAATCAACTCCATGCGTAGTTGGATAGTAGGGGTATGAAAAAATGGGGTGCATTTAACATGGGAGCCCAGATAATACATACGTACCGATTTTCCTGACTCTTCGTAGATGAATCCCCTGACTATTTTCATTTTAGAGAACTTTCCTGCACCTTGCGTCTGCCTTGTATCTTTTGTTTTCTTCATATAAATTGCAAGCTCTGGTGGTTAGTGCCCTTTTAAAACATATATTTTACCAATTTTCCTTATTTGCTAATGTCTTTGTGTTTGATGCAGTGTTGGATTGCTGAATCCAGGGCCGGGGTGCCAGAAGGACAGTTGGGCAGGTGGGCTGATCCGATACTGTCTGCATGGCCCGCATTCTCAGAGATGGGTGCGTGCTCTGAAGCCATATTTAACCCTTATTTAAGGAATGGGTTGTCATTCTTAGTTTAGATCCAGCATGTCCGACAATGCAGAAGTCTGCATTACAGTCTTGCGGTCTCATAGGTAACATAACGTATTCCTACAGATTAGAACATGCCCCGTTATGTCTCTGTACGTCCTATAATGAAATAAAGGACAAGAAAGTCAGTTTTAGCTACGTAACTGTAATATACTGTATGGACAGGGTTTCAAGCTTGTTAACAAACTGGGGGCTGATTCTATTCTTTTAGTCCCCGGCGTGTCCGCACTGGTTGACTGATGTTGAAGCACTGTGGATGCGCATATTCGAATATGCGCATGGCTTCTGTGCATGCGCCTTTCGGAAACTTGCATAGCCTCCGTGGCGTCACGTACCTACAGAAAAGCTGGGTTCGCCCAGGAAACAGTTGGACGTCCCCATGCAAATGCGGGCGGGCACCTGCCTTTCAAGGGGCGGGCGGCTGACGTCACAGACTGACTTAGACTTGCGAGCATGGTAGAAATCATTCGATAGTCACAGACCATCGAATGATTTCGGATTCGCACGCTACCTTGCAAATGGATGTCTATGCAAAACATCCATTTGCAGTGCGGCGGAGATATTATCATGGCTGCGGGGGTGGCAATTCGTACGCCTAGCGGGCGGTGTTAGAAGGCTCGCTAAGCAGCAAAATACCTCTACTTAGCAAGCCGACCAGAATGACCCCCCTACAGGTGAAAAGTCAAGGTTCCATTTATCGCCACGCTGCAGATATGATAACGGATATGTCTGACCTTTCAGTAGCCGTTGTTTTTCAAATGTTTGATGAAATGCGGACCAGAAAATGACGGAGCCGGACTCACTTTTATGAAGAAGGAAAACATTTCTAATTTAACTGTAACATCCTCATAAACACCAAGAGACACAATTACCCAAATGGCTGATGGTATGACAAGGTCTAAGGACTATAATCTATTTACCTGGGGCAGAACAGCGCTCAGAGGTTGTTCAATGTCTCCGCTGTTGTCTGGGGAAGTGACAGTGTAGTGTATTATACACGGAAACATATACTGTCATTATGGGAGAGGCTGGGAGTAAATGTGCCTTCCGTGGAGATCTGCGCCTCAATGTGCACATGTTCACTTGGATGTTTCCCTATGGCTAACAGAGGAAGGTGGCAGCATTTGTGAAGGATCAACCCGTGGGAGGAGATGGGCAGACAGAGGACCACACTTACTGAGTACAGAATAGGTGGGCAACTAGCAGAGATAAGAAACGCCAGGTAGATGGCAGTCAGGGATTTAGGGCAGGTTCAGACAGGAACTAGCCACAGGGAAGAGTAGGGAGCGGGACGGGGTGTGGTATAGAAGATATACACTGTCTAGATCAGGGGTGGCATAACTGGTCCTTCAGATCTACCAGCAGTCCATGTTTCCAGGCCTTGTGTGGTATATGTTCCCGACAGTCGGGATCACGACAGTCATTAGCCCGACGTCGGGATCCCGATTGGTCGGACACAAACAGCGGGGCAAGCGCAACAAAGCCCCTTGCGTGGACCCCCACGAGGGAGAATAGCCGGTGGCCGTCGGGACCCCGAGTGTCGGGTTTTGAAAGTCGGGATCCCGACGTCGGGGTAATGACTGTCGGGATCCTGACGTCGGGGTAATGACTGTCGGGATCCTGACGTCGGGGTAATGACTGTCAGGATCCTGACGTCGGGGTAATGACTGTCCGGCACCCTCCAGGCCACCTGTGGTTCTGTAAAATGTGTCGGTTAGGAATGAATGCACATGTGTTACAATGTGACAGTTAGGACAGCACCTGTGCACCAGCTACAGATGGATCTTTTCGTATCATTGCTGGTACCTCCCAAATGTCCCGCTTTTCGCGGGACGTCCCTGTTTACAGCTGAGAACCCCCCCTGTAACTCATGAATAGACTCGTCTATTCCTGCAGCCTGAGGGGCTGGGGGCCTGGCTAGCAGCTCACAGAAAAATTCTGTGTGGCCTCGCTGAAGGATCACAATTATAGGCCACGCCCACTTTCTGCTAGGGCACGCCCAGAAAATTTCGGAGTGTCCTTCCTCCGGATCGTCTAAAGTTGGGAGGTATGGAACTTTATCTCACTCTCCTTTATCTCCAACCCCTTTATCAGTTAGAACCGGCTTCTCCTATGTTCTAAGATGCTGTTGCTTGGATCACATACAGTATTTGGATAAGGCAGGGTCATATCATTCTCCGGAAGCCCGCGCACTAATTAGTGTCAGAACCAGATGTTGTCGCTTCCCGTCTGCCTGGGGACTTCTTTGCTGTTCTGTTTTCTATAAGGAACATTTATTCTTTAATTGCCTCCTTGTTTTCCCTGTAAGATATGTCCTTTCTCCTCGCTACAAGGCTCGGTTGTCAGAAAAACACCATTAAAAGACAGTTTTGCACTAATTAGACATATGAATATTGATGAAATATACCATCATAATTAGCTGGAAATGATAAGAACAACATATTTATCATACAGCGTCCAGGGTACTCTGCCGAAAAGTCTCTGCGTCTGGCAGATTTACATATAGAATGGGAACGGGTGCTTACAGGGGACACCTACAGGCTCTAAATCCTGTAGGTTGCTCTGTGTGCAAGCATACAGCACCTGTTCTGTGTACAGATGTGTGCGGACCATGGCCGGAAAAAAGGGGGGGGGGGGGGGGGCTCAGTGGGGTCTGTACTCCTGGGTCTTTTCTATCTAGGGCCCCCCTTTGGCTGGCATGTATTTTAGCTAATGCTGTGCATTACTGGGAGTTGACTAAGTCCCATGAGACTTTGCACAAGAGGTCAGAGGCTGAGAGGTTTGTGCTGAGCTCTGATTGGTGGAGCTTCATTACATGCTTCTCAGGCCCAAGACAGCAGCAGCAGCCTAGTCATGGGAGGGTTTTTATTCAGAAGCAGTGCTGAGCATGTGAGGTCTTCTACTGAGCAAGGTAAAGAGGGAAAAAAAAGGCTTTCCATGTGGTGTGTGTGTATATATATATATATATATATATATATATATATATAATTTTTTGGTACTTGTTTCCTAGCACGGCGCCACCGATTTACATTGTATGGCATTGGGTGTGTGAAATCAGTCGCATCGCATGCCACCAGATCACATGCGATGCAACGCGATTATACCCGATTTTTAATTGTGCAGCCACCCTGATGGCTGATTACAATGTTAAATGCCCCCCCCCCAGGCCCGATTTTTCATTGTATACCCACCATGATGGTTAATTAGTATGTCAAATGCCCCCCCCCCCCCCATTGTTAATGCCACGCCATGATCAACGTCAACCCGAAGCGTGGGGCGGCGGTACGCGTCCTCCGACCTTTTCATACCCCCACTATCCAAGGTCGGCGTGGAGTTGATCTTATATAGTGTGGCGAGCGTAGCGAGCCACCGAGCCCGAAGCGTGGCAAGCGGACGCACATTACTTCACATGTATTCCGCGTACGCTCGCCACGCTTCGGGCTCGGTGGCTCGCTGCGCTTACCACACTATATAAAGTCAACTCCACTCCGACGTGGATAGTGGGGGTATGAAAAGGTAGGAGGACGCGTACCGCCGCCCCCCGCGGGCTCGCTGCGCTCGCTACCCTTCGGGTTGGCCTTGAAAGTGTCGTGGTGTTAACAATGGGCGGGCATTTGACATACTAGTTAACCATCATGGTGGGTATACAATGAAAAATCGGGTCTGGGGGGGGGGGGCATTTAACATTGTAATCAGCCATCAGGGTGGCTGTACAATGTAAAATCGCATCGCATCGCATGCCATTATAATGGCATGCGATGCGACGCGATTTTAAAATTGTATGGGAACGTCTTTAAAAGTCTAAAATCGGGTCGGTCGGGTCTGATCGGGTACCATCGCATACCTTAAGTTATGGTATGCGATGGGACCCGATGGGCGCCGCGCTAGGAAACAAGTACCAATTTTTTTTTCTCCTTGTTTTTTTTTCTCCCACCCTGCAGTTACCGATTGACCATTGACCATTCTCCCGTTCAGTTTGCAGTCAGTAATGACCGGAGGGAGAGGGCTCCCCTGTCTAAAGTGACCCGGCCCCCGAAGGATTAATCGTTCTAGTGATGACCTTGGTTTGGCTTCAGATCCTGTTCATAACTGATACAAATCTGATAATCATCGATAGTAATCTAATCATTACTTATTTATAAAAGCTAAAATCATGCGATTTTTGTTTTTCAGGGCCCCACATTTCTACAGGCCGCCGGACAGGAGTAAGTGGTGATCACACGATCATATCTGCCTCTCAGCCTGCAGACAGACAGTGAATGGTGGTCAGCGTGATGATTAGTGGATTACTGGAGAAATCCACCAATCAGGGTGCTCATAGACCATAACTGTAGGGAAGCATGAGTGGAGATGGTAGAGGGCATGTTATGATTTTTTTTCAGTTGGTTTCCATGAATGGGCGTGTATTTTTTTTTCTCCATCCAATGCTGTTACGACAGCCCTCTAGTGTAACTAACACTACCCCCCAGAGTGACACGGCTTAGTGGCGGTGAGCGGGTGCAGTGCACGTCTGACAATGGTGCCAGCGGTAACGCATTTTTTTTTTTTTCAAAAGGGAGTAATGTCTTCTTGGAGGGGCCCACATTCTGTCCTAGGGCCCCGACTGAAGTTGCTGTACAGGGCTTGGAATTATTTTTATATGGTGGCTGCCATACCAATAACAAGGCACTGCTGACAATACAAAGATGACATGGGGGAGTATGCCTGCTCCAGTACATCTTACACTCTAAGCTCCAGTGGTGCTCGGACTAATGTAAAGCGCTACGGAAAATATGTATGCTATATACCATGGTGGATCCATTAAAAAATGGAAGGGGGGGCACCATGATAGGTTAAGGGGGGTGGTGTTTAGTTGATGCATGTACATTTACAGGTGCTGAAGGGGTGTGGCCCCAGTACAATGGGCGTGGTCTCACAGAAGAGTGGGTGACAGAGGGAGGTAGAGGATTACAAAGAGAGAGAGGAAGGGTGAAACATAGGGGGTGATGGAGAAGCAGTAGGTAACAGAGAGGTTAACAGAGAAGCAGGGGGTAATAGAAAAAGCGAAAAACCGATAGAGAGGGGGTGAGAGTGGCTAAAAGGGAGAGATAGAAGGTGATGGAGAGTGGGTGACAGGGAGAGTCAGAGGGACTAGAGTAGGTGAAAGCGAGAAGCAGTGGGTGAGAGGCAGTTGTGTATGTGTGAGAGTGACAGAGAAAGGGAGTAAGAGAAAGAGGGAGACAGAGGGGAGATGGGGGAGCGGCATGTATTCCCTAGGCAAATCAGGAAGGTACAGTATACCGACAACATACATTATCATCTTATCTGCTGGAGTGGGGGAGGGAAAATTCTCCCATCCGGCGATCGTCACCTGAGCACACAGTGTATCAGCCTAGTGCTGGCTTGGTTGAGACTAATTCCCCTTCACCGAAAGGACCCGGATGTGACATCAGAAGTTGTTTGTGTTTTTATTTTGTCTCAAATGTAGGTTCGGTTTAGGTTATTTTATTTTATTTCAGCTGCATTGTACCCTCACGGGCTCGCTTCACTTGCCAAAGGTTACTATGCCCCCTACAAGATGACGCTGACCCAGTGCATGATGGGAAAGGTCCTCCCAGCGAGGGGATCGAGCTGCTACCATGCTTGAATACCTCCCAACCGTCCTGATTACCGCGGGAACGTCCCAGTTTTCGGTTTTCTCCTGTGCAGCCTGTAGGCCCTGACAGGGACAGCGCTGTCATGCTTAAAAAATAGCGCAACTCCACCTGCAGCTGTCGAAATTGATAGATGCAGGTGACGGAACATACATTGTCCCCTGCTAGACAAAGCAGTGCCCATAATGTGCCAATAACGACAGGTGAGCATAGCGCCCCATTCACAGAGTCCGCTTCTCCTTCTACATACATAGAGAAGAAGCGATATCAGTGCAGATAACAGGGCTGATACTGCTTCATCGCCATTAAGAGATTTGCTTCATACAATTTCCTTAGATTGACATCTATAGAATATCTCCTGTGTGCCCCTGCCCTGAATCCGCCAATGGCTATATATAAAATAACTGTTAATATATAAATAAATAATATAGCCCAGCTGGGAATTGAGCCCAGGACTCCAGTGCTGTTAAACTACAAATCTAACCCCAGTGCTGCCCCAACACAAGAATACAGTACATCTTACTAAATATTCTCGCACAATGCATATCAAATCCCCAGCTACAGTATAATGCGTGGGTCATTGAAGTCAAATAACAAAATGAAAAAGTGAAACTTCTGGACCTGTTGTAACCTTTCGCAAGTTTAGAAAGGCTCTAAATATCTTAATATGATCTCCCAAATAATAAGAAATAATGGGGGATGTCATTCATTGATCTTAATTCAGGTCTATTATTACAAACGAACAGAAGGTGGGAAAAAGTGCAGGCAATCTGTACTCCTTTCCCGGGGGATCCCCTCAGCTGTATGACACATCGGTTAGTAATTACAGTTCACAGATATATTCCTTAAAACATCTCCCCCTGGGGCTTAAAAAATGTGGTCTTTAGCCTGAAAAGATTTGTTCTGGAAAAAAGCAATAGATTCAGTGGTTTAATTTAATATTAGAAACCGCTGAAAAATACAGATTTTACGCGGTTATTTGATTTTATCAGAAACATAGAGAATATTAAGTTACACATATTAAAATGTTATTCGGTGTAGTGCTGTGTAAAGTGACTATTTTGCAGCTTGTTGGAAACTCCATGATCCATCTGGGGTATCTGTAATAATAACTTACCTTTCTGAAGTATTGCATTGCAAAATATCACTGACAAAATGGCTGCCAAACAACATGACCAACAAAGAGTTATCAGAACACGGCGGTCGCCATGTTTCCGTAGACAGGCACAGTTGACATAATGCCAGAGTATTTTGTATCGTAGAGAAGTGGGGATCGACCCACAACCAAGAATTGTGTCTGCAGCGATCCAGACTCTGCTTTACATGGCCCACAGTATTCACAACCTGCACTGCTGCTGCCCGTAGCGGCGCCGCTTCCTCCTCACTGAGGTCTTTGCTGCCTCCTCCAAATAACATAACTCCCAATATTTTTCTTTATCATATCAAGACATACGCAGGTGACCCAAAGGAGGCGGAGCAATTGGAGGTATAGGCAAGACCATTGATGGAGGGGTGTGGTCTAGTACCACATCCCCTCATTTTTGGAATTTGGGTGGCATGGCCAGTGCTCTCTGAGCAGCTGGGCACTCCATCTCCCGGGATTGGTATGTAATCCCAGCGGTCAGAATCCCGGCGGGCAAAATCCCGACGCCGGAATCCCGACCACCGAAATCCCGACAAAGGGCCCTGCTCGGCACACTAATTTATTTCCCTCTATGGGTGTCGTGGACACCCACAGAGGGAAAAAGTGCCTGATTTCGGCGGCCAGGATTTTGGCGGTTGGGATTCCGGCGTCGGTATTTTGACCGCCGGGATTCCGACCGCCGGGTCGGATTGTGACTGCATCCCCATCTCCCATCCCTGCACTGATCAATGATTGCGCCTCTATTCAGTGATCACTGTGAATGGGACAGTGAGATTAGTGGGACTGTTCCTTTGTCACATTTACATGTGTTACTGTATATACAGGGGTGTAGCTACTATAGGTGCAGGGAGTGTAGCTGCTATGGGGCCAAGAGCTGGGAGGGGCCACCTTCCTTGTCACAGTTACATGTGTTATATACAGGGGTGCAGTGCCAGTTTAAGGCTTCATGGGGCCCGGGGCACTTTAGACAGGGGGGCCCCCTTGCACTTGTCATTACTGGCCGCAAACTGCATGGGGGAATATTACACCATCAAAACACAGAGTAAAGGCAGTATAAACTTGGTCAATGGGTAACTTCAGGGGATATATATATATATATATACACACACACACACACACACACACACACACACACACATATATGCATACATACCACATGAAAAGCCTGTGTTTGTCCCTCTGCACCTTACTCTGTAGGAGACCTCACAGTCCCAGTGCTGCCTCTGATTAAAAACCATCCCATGACTAGGCTGCTGCTGCTGTTATCCATGGGCCTGAGAAGCATGTAATGAGCTCCACCAATCAGAGCTCAGCACAAACGTCTCAGCCTCTGCCCTCTGGTGCAAAGTGTCATGGGACTTAGTCAACACCCAGTAATGCACTGCACACTTGGCTCCGAATGCTTAGCACCAGTAATCATTGTCACATTGGCAGATAGGTGAAGCTGCAGCACTACCCCACTCCCATGCACAAAACCTTTAGCTAAAAAAAAAAAAGATATATATATATATATATATATAAAAATAAAAATTACATGCCAACCACAGGGGGCCCCTAGCTAGAGGGGGGCCCAGGGCACTGACCCCTTGTGCCTCCATTATAATCCGGCCCTGCAGGGGTGTAGCTACCATAGGTGCAGGGAGTGCAGCTGCTATGGGGCCAAGAGCTGAGAGGGGCTACCTTCCCGGTCACAGTTACATGTGTTATATACAGGGGTGTAGCTACCATAGGTGCAGAGAGTGCAGCTGCTATGGGGCCCAGAGCTGAGAGGGGTCACCTTCCCTGTCACAGTTACATGTGTTATATACAAGGGTGTAGCTACCATAGGTGCAGGGAGTGCAGCTGCTATGGGACCAGAGCTGAGAGGGGCCACCTTCCCTGTCACAGTTACATGTGTTATATACAGAGGTGTAACTAACATAGGTGCAGGGGGGTGCAGCTGCTATGGGGCCCAGAGATGAGAGGGGCCACCTTCCCTGTCACAGTTACATGTGTTATATACAGGGGTGTAGATACCATAGGTGCAGGGGGTGCAGCTGCTATGGGGCCCAGAGCTGAGAGGGGCCACCTTCCCTGTCACAGTTACATGTGTTATATACAGGGGTGTAGCTACCATAGGTGCAGGGGGTGCAGCTGCTATGGGGCCCAGAGCTGAGAGGGGCCACCTTCTCTGTCAGAGTTACATGTGTTATATACAGGGGTGTAGCTACCATAGGTGCAGGGGGTGCAGCTGCTATGGGGCCCAGAGCTGAGAGGGGCCACCTTCCCTGTCACAGTTACATGTGTTATATACAGGGGTGTAGCTACCATAGGTGCAGAGGGTGCAGCTGCTATGGGGCCCAGAGCTGAGAGGGGCCACCTTCTCTGTCACAGTTACATGTGTTATATACAGGGGTGTAACTACCATAGGTGCAGGGAGTGCAGCTGCTATGGGGCCCAGAGCTGAGAGGGGCCACCTTCCTTGTCACATTTACAGGGGCCTGAATTTAAACCCATGCTTATTAGCTGTGTCTAATAAGCATCTTTAGGGAGTGGTTTCAATAATTAAAAAAATAAAAAGAAACACATCTAATTATTATCTCCGAGCCACTATAATAATAATAATAATAATAATAATAATAATAATAATATATAATGAGCTTAGTGTTCCAGTAGAAGGTTTGTATAACTGTGGTGATTAACTCATCCCTGGTCTGGTCAGTTGGTTGTCACCGATTATCGGGGCCGCCGGTGTCGCGGAACCATAATTAGTGGCAGGCCTTGGGAAATTTTATCTACAGGTGTCCGTGGTTGAGCAAATGTATCTTGGGCGTCAAATTATTCCAGAACTTAAATTTCTGATTTTCATTATCTTTTTTATTATAAACACACAAAAATAATAACCGCACAGCAAGAATAGAATCTCGTGCAACCTGCAAAGACACAATGATCGTTCGGCTGCCAACGTGTTATTCCTCAGTATTCAGGAGAACAGAGACTTCTCCTGTGCCCACTCATGCCCGGCTTGACGCCCGGTCCTCTGTTTGATGCACAGCTGGGACAATGTCCTCTGGCCAGTGTGAGGATAGTTGAAAGTTAAGCTGGGTGGATAAAGTCTCCGTCTTGACTCGGAGTTGGAAGCCGTGTAACATCACAGCGCTTAACACAGAGGAATGTCTGAGATTCTCCTGCTCACATTATTGCCCACTCTCATCCCGTTCCAAAGCCCTTTTCTTTTCTTGCCGTCTTTTGATCCTTTAGTAAGAAAGAAAAAAATTCTAAGTTATACGGAAAAGGAAAAAAATCAGTTCCACTTCAGAGATTTGCAATACCAGCTCTGAATCAGTGCAGCCATTGTTATATGACCGGCCCTTAATAATCCACCTTCGTTCTATCTTCCCTTTTTGGCTTTCAATTGGAACAGTATAAATTAATGGGCAGAAGGCAAAGATAAAACAGAAATAGAAATATATATATTTTTTAAAAAAGGTTCTTTCCGACAGTCGTGTTTTGTGCCCATTGTCGAGGACAGGCTGGGGGGGTTTGCTCGATGACCCCAGCTCTCTGGATTAATGTTTGGATATAGTTTGCTATCACTATTGAGTCATGCATGGCAAGTCCCACTCTCTGTTATCAGGTGTCTGTGGGTCTTTGGTTATACGCTCTATAAAGGAGGAATAAGACATCGTTATTCTGTGCCGGCAAAGTAGATCAGCAATTTTCAAAACTGTTCCTTCAAATAGTCACCCAATCTGACTGCAGACATTTTACTCTTCCTTTAGTGCAATTTCATCTTAAATGTTTCTTGGAGAAGATCCTGATTTTAATAAAAAATATTTACTGTATAGAAAAAAAAAATTTCCCTTTAAATATTGAAACATCGGAACGGCACCATTGGAACACCGGAGCGGCACCATTGGAATACCAGACCGTCACTATTGGAACACTGGACCAGAACCATTGAAACACTGGACCAGCACCATTGGAACACCGGACCAGCCCCATTGGAGCACCAGACCGGCACCATTGGAACACCAGACCAGCACCATTGGAACACCAGACCGGCACCATTGGAACACCGGACTGGAACCATTGGAACACTGGACCAGCACCATTGGAGCACTGGACCAGCACCTTTGGAGCACCAGACCATCACCATTGGAACACCAGACCGGCACCATTGGAACACCAGACCAGCACCATTGGAACACCAGACCGGCACCATTGGAACACCAGACCGGCACCATTGGAACACTAGACCAGTACCATTGGAGCACCGGACCAGTACCATTTGAACACCAAACCAGTACCATTGGATCACCAGGCCATTACCATTGTAACACCGGACCAGCACCATTGGAGCACCGGACCAGCACCATTGGAACACCAGACCGGCAACATTGGAACACCGGACCACCACCATTGGAACACCGGACCGGCACCATTGGAACACCGGACCGGCACCACTGGAACACTGGACCAGCCCCATTGGAACACCACCCGCACTATTGGAACACCAGACCGGCACCATTGGAACACCAGACCAGCACCATTGGAACACCGGTAACATCAGTAACCATTGCGACTCTACAATGCAATTGTTCCAGGTATGGGTCATAGAGTCGATGAAGGTCAACAAACATAGGTCTACCACTGGTGGCTAAGGTCAACAGGGTCAGAAGGTGGACACAAGCATTAGGTCAACAATAGGAAGGTCGACAGCCCAAAGGTCAAAGAGTTTTTTATGTTTTTTAATCCCAAATGTTGACATAGTCGACATGGACAATCGTCCAAGGGCACTCTATTATATTCTCCCACCAATGGTAGGGTATGAATTGCCACCTGTCGGCACAAGTCGGCTAAAAAAAAAACAGTGAAAAACTCATGTCAGTCCTTTGACTGTCGACCTTCCCATTGTTCCCATTGTTATGTCAACTTTCCAACCCTATTGATTATCGACCTAATTTATGTCGACCTATTTAATGTGTCGAGCTAAGCCCTGTCGACCTCTAGCGGTGTGTCGACATAGTGTCGACCTGGTATCCTCTCCAGACCCAGGGTGCATATCTGATGAAACCACAAGATTAAATAGAATCACGGCCCATTAACTTATTCTCTTACAATCTCAGTTCCAGCGCGTGCAAAGAATTTACATTTTTTTATTTTTGCATCATTATTACTAATATTATTCTATGCATATCAACAAGTCAGTGTTTCCACTGCTGCTTTAATGGCGCTGTACACATACTACATGAGTAAACGGGATTCACACCCCGCGTGAGCACATGACTAATATTATGTTGGCGCACGGACTGCTATTAAAGTAAATTTCATGTCTTTTATCACATTTTCTACTTATCATAGGAACATGTACGCGTTGAATTTGTGCAGCGTACCGTACTACGCACTTATATCCTATATAATTAAAGGATAATTCCGATCCTCGCCTCTAGAGGGGAGATTCAAGTGTTTCATGCATCAGCGACCACTAGATGGGGGCTGACAGAGCAATTCAACTGCCGGCACTGATATTATTGTTTTGTTTTTTGACGAGCTGAGAACTAGGATAACTCCGCCGGTGAAAACCATATTTGCTTGGTCAAATACTGGATAATGATGATGCTCACTTCTAATTGGCTGAATGTCAATGCGCCTTTGGCGCTGTTTCTGCGGTACGCCAGGATGGGACAGGATCTTACTTTGTAGGAAATGACTACAGCGGCTTTCAAAGTGAGCTCTACGTTATGTAATATAATAATGCGATCTATGTATGTTTCCCTGGCTACGGCTGTTACCTACAGATAATTCTGACCTTTCCAAAACATTTCAAGCGATAACCGCTGAGTGCACTCCTGTATAATCCAAGTACGTGACACAGTTCAGAGAATTGCTTGTTACAGACTGAATTGTTTATATAGAATATAATTCCTCCATACTGCATCGGTGGGTGAACATAGACACAGAAAATATAGGATAATCTACCTTACTCTGACAAACAAATATGTAGAGTGATGTGGGGAAACATGTTCTCTTACTGGGTTGGTGGGTTAGGCTCTAGGAGTAGAGGTTAGGGTTTGGCTGTGGGAGGGAGGTTGGGGTTAGGCTCTGGGAGGAGAGGTTAGGGTAAGGCTGCAGGGGAGGGAGGTTAGGGTTAGGCTGTGGTAGGTGAGGTTACTGTTAGACTGTGGGAGGGGAGGCTGGGGTTAGGCTGCAGGGGAGTGAGGTTAGGCTGCAGGAGGAGAGGTGGGGGTTAGGCTGTGGGAGGTTAGGGTTAGGCTGCAGGAGGGGAGGTTAGGCTGCAGGAGGGGAGGTTAGGCTGTGGGAGGGGAGGTTAGGGTTAGGCTGCAGGAGGGGAGGTTAGGGTTAGGCCGTTGGAGGGGAGGTTAGTGTTAGGCTGCAGGAGGGGAGGTTACGGTTAGGCTGCGGGAGGGGAGGTTAGGGTTAGGCTGCAGGAGGGGAGGTTAGGGTTAGGCTGCTGGAGGGGAGGTTAGGGTTAGGCTGCTGGAGGGTAGGTTAGGGTTAGGCTGCAGTAGGGTAGGGTGAGGCTGCAGGAGGGGAGGTTAGGCTGCAGGAGGGGAGGTTAGGGTTAGGCTGCGGGAAGGTAGGTTAGGGTTAGGCTGCAGTAGGGTAGAGTGAGGCTGCAGGAGGGGAGGTTAGGCTGCAGGAGGGGAGGTTAGGCTTAGGCTGCAGGAGGGGAGGTTAGGGTTAGGCTGCAGGAAGGGAGGTTAGGGTTAGGCTGCAGGAGGGGAGGTTAGGGTTAGGCTGCGGGAGGGTAGGTTAGGGTTAGGCTGCAGTAGGGTAGGGTGAGGCTTCAGGAGGGGAGGTTAGGGTTAGGCTGTAGGAGGGGAGGTTAGGGTTAGGCTGGAGGAGGGGAGGTTAGGATTAGGCTGTGGGAGGGGAGGTTAGGCTGCAGGAGGAGAGGTTAGGGTTAGGCTGCAGGAGGGGAGGTTAGGGTTAGGCTGCGGGAGGGGAGGTTAGGATTAGGCTGTGGGAGGGGAGGTTAGGCTGCAGGAGGAGAGGTTAGGGTTAGGCTGTGGGAGGGGAGGTTAGGCTATAGGAAGAGAGGTTAGGGTTAGGCTGTGGGAGGGGAGGTTAGGATTAGGCTGCAGGAGGGGAGGTTAGGGTTAGGCTGCAGGAGGGGAGGTTAGGGTTAGGCTGCAGGAGGGGAGGTTAGGGTTAGGCTGTGGGAGGGAGGTTAGGGTCAAGCTGCAGGATGGGAGGCTAGGGTTAGACCATGGGGAGGTTACTGTTAGGCTGCAGGAGGGGAGGTTAGGGTTAGGCTGCAGGAGGAGAGGTTAGGGTTAGGCTGTGGGAGGGGAGGTTAGGATTAGGCTGTGGGAGGGGAGGTAAGGCTGCAGGAAGAGAGGTTAGGGTTAGGCTGTGGGAGGGAGGTTAGGGTCAGGCTGCAGGATGGGAGGCTAGGGTTAGACCATGGGGAGGTTACTGTTAGGCTGCAAGAGGGGAGGTTAGAGATAGGCTGCACAAGGTGGGGAGGATTCGTCTCCAGGAGGGGAGGGCTAGGGTAAGACTGTGGGAGATGGGTTAGGCTGCAGTAGGGGAGGTTACGGTTAGGATGCAGGAAGGAGGGGATAGGTTTAGGTTGCGGGGAGAGAGGAAGGTGAGGGTTAGGCTGTGATGAGGGAGGTTTAGGGTTAAGGGGAGGGAGGGGGGAAGGTTACATACTTACACTAATCATTTTGTGGTCGTGGCTGTCAGGATACCCATCCCGAGAGCTGCCAGGCACAGCCACCCACTGCGTCCCCTTGTATCCGACCACAAAGTCGGTGAGTTACGGGTTGAATAATGAATTCCATACTTCACATAACCATTGCTCTAATAGCCAGGACACCTGTCGCTGCTGCATTTAGGATTACTGGAAACCCGTGATTGCAAAAAGATGAAACAGAATTTTTATTGGTTTTCATTATCTTTTTACACGCCACATAATAATAACATGTACCTCTCCCTCTGATTTGCAAATGTCTCCTCTTTTATAGTCCCCAATAATAGGACATCAACAAGCGACAGGAAGTCGCACCCCCTGTGGCCGCGGGATGGAACTGAACCACTGGGAGACAGATTACGGTGACTTTGCTAAGGGGAGCCCGGGCGTGCGGCTGCGGTCTGAGCGTAGAGGAATTACATAAGGTAATCACCACATCCTAGGAGAATCATACCATTTAAACTAAAATAAAAGATTAATAGAGAAAGGACCGAAATGAAAGCAATAAAAATGACAGATTGATATATACGAGTCAATGTCTTTATGATTACGATGGCGTGTAATTGGAACCAGCACATTCCATCCCACGGATGGTCGAGCCTCGCTTTCATCATCCCCTGGTGAGTAAAACAGAAACACTCTAATTCGACAAACTAAAACAGTAGTTTTTAAGTTAATATTTTATGAAATGTCTCTATTTAAGCTGCCATAATGAAGACGTCTCAGAGGAAAAAGTGAATAGAGAACTTTGCGTACAGGACTCTGACTGATCTGCGGGTGCCCGATGTCTTACAGGAAGAGAAGATTTCCATTCCGTAGAGGAAAGCCACGCCGCAGCTATATCTAGTTGTGTAATAAGGAGAATGTCAATCTTCAGGTGCCCGACTACAGGTCTTAACAGCGTCGTAGGCCCTGGGCAAAGCAATGCACTGGGGCCCCTACACACATACCCCCCATGTGGTCCCGTGGGGCTGCTTGGTTTGGTGCGGCCTGGCTGCTTTGAGGGGTAATGATTATATTGTAACACAATCTAGCAATTTTTTTGTGACTATTTTTTTTACTCATGTGACACTTCTTACCAGTCTATTACCTCTCTACACAATTAGGGCCTGATTTCACCCAATTTTATCAACTAGCTCTAAACTCTCCAACCGGCTCTAAGCACTGCAATCAGCTCTAATCCCTGCAACCAGCTCAAAACCCTGCAACCAGCTCTAAACTCTCCAACATGCTCTAAACCCTGATACCAGCTTCAAGCCCTGCAACCAGCTCTAAGCACTGCAACCAGCTCTAAGCACTGCAACTAGCTCTAAGCACTGCAACCAGCTCTGAGCACTGCAATCAACTCTAACCCTTCACCCAGCTCTAATCCCTGCAACCAGGTCTAATCACTGCAACCAGCTCTAAACCCTCCAACCCGCTCTAATCACTGCAACCAGCTCTAAACCCTCCAACCTGCTCTAAGCACTGCAACCAGCTCTAAAATCTCCAACCAGCTCTAAACCCTCCAATCCACTCTAAACCCTTCAACAAGCTCCAAGCCCTGCAACCAGCTCTAAGCACTGCAACCAGCTCTAAGCACTGCAACTAGCTCTAAGCACTGCAATCAACTCTAAACCCTTCACCCAGCTCTAATCCCTGAAACCAGGCATAATCACTGCAACTAGCTCTAAACCCTCCAACCCGCTCTAATCACTGCAACCAGCTCTAAACTCTCCAACAGGCTCTAAGCACTGCAACCAGCTCTAAGATCTCCAACCAGCTCTAAACCCTCCAATCCGCTCTAAGCCCTTCAACAAGCTCCAAGTCCTGCAACCAGCTCTAAGCACTGCAACCAGCTCTAAGCACTGCAACTAGCTCTAAGCACTGCAACCAGCTCTAAGCACTACAATCAACTCTAAACCCTTCACCAAGCTCTAATCCCTGCAACCAGATCTAATCACTGCAACCAGCTCTAAACCCTCCAACCCGCTCTAAGCACTGCAACCAGCTCTAAGATCTCCAACCAGCTCTAAACCCTCCAATCCGCTCTAAGCCCTTCAACCAGCTCTAAGCACTGCAACCAGGTCTAAACCCTGCAATCAGATCTAAGCCTTGCAATCAGATCTAAGCAGCCCTTCAACCAGCTCTAATCAGTGCAACCAGGTCTAAACCCACCAACCTTCTCTAAACCCTGTAACCAGCTCTAAACCCTCCAATCCGCTCTAAGCCCTTCAACCAGCTCTAAGCACTGCAACCAGGTAAAATCCCTGCAACCAGCACTAAACTCTCCAACCCGCTCTAAGCACTGCAACCAGCTCTAAGATCTACAACCACATCTAAACTCTGCAATCAGCTCTAAACCCTCCAATCTGCTCTAAGATCTTCAACCAGCTCTAATCCCTGCTACCAGCTCTACGATATCTAACCAGTTCTAAACCCTGCAAGCAGATCTAAACCCTTCAACAGCTCTAAACCCTCCAACCTGCTCTAAGCCCTCAAACCAGCCCTAAAATTTCCAACAAGCTCTAATCCCTGCAACCAGCTCTAAGCCCTGCAACCAGATCTAAACTCTCCAACCAGCTCTAAACACTAGAATCAGCTCTAAACTCTCCAATCCGCTATAAGCCTTCAACCAGATTTAAGCCATGCAACCAGCTCTAAGCCATGGAACTATTTCTAAACCCAGGACCAACTCTAAGACATGCCTTCATTTATAAGCCCTGCTACCAGCATTCAGCCCTCCAACCAGCTCTAAACCCTGTAATCAGCTCTAAACCCTCAAACTAGCTCTAAGCCATGAAACCAACTCTTAACCCAGCATCCAGCTCTAAGCCCTGCAACCAGCATTCAGCTATCCAACCAGCTCTAAACGCTGTAACCAGCTCTAATCCCTCCAATCACCTCTAAACCCTGCTACCAGCTCTAAACCCTGCAACCAGTTGCAAGCTCTGCTACCAGCTCTAAAGCCTGCCACAGCTCCACACCCGGCAACCAGCTCTAATCCCTCCAGCCAGCTCTAAACCCTGCTACCAGCTCTACACCCTGCAACCAGCTCTAATCCCTCCAGCCAGCTCTAAACCCTGCTACCAGCTCTACACCTTGCAACCAGCTCTAATCCCTCCAACCAGCTCTAAGCTTTCCAGCCAGCTCCACCATTAAATCAGTATCAAATAAGACTTCTCCTTATGTCCCACAAATTTAGATTAACATCCCATTACATCAATATCCCCCCAAACACACACATACAGTACTACAGCAACCAGAAATATCCTCCACATGATAGGCATTTCTAAAGTGTAATGGGTGCAGTTTGTGTGGTGTACATGGGCCCTTGGTCCAGGGGCCCCACACCACACACCCTGCACCCATAAATTATACTCACCCTCTGCATCTCTGCATTGCAGACACAAATCACTAGGAAAGTGGCCACAGAGTGATTTGTGCATACACACTGGAGATGTGCCTGGAACAAGGAGCGGGTATCATGTTCTCAGAGACCTGCGCATGCATTAATGTCCGTGAGCGCCTTCTGCAAGTGACGGCAAAGAGGAGGTGTGGCTTCTGTGCTGTGTCACTGCTGTGCACAACACTGCAGTGTTAATTTTGCACTATTAAGCGGCCTTGTTGTCACTTTTTACACATAAGCACACACACACACACAATTGTTGCATATTGTATGACACTGAATTTTTAAAATATTTTTTACATTTAAATGTGAACTGCTATAAATGGTCCAACCGATCGTGTATCTTATTTTCACATTAAATTAAAACCGTCTGGGTGTGGGAATGTACATTATGGTTAGGGCAATAAATGCGGAGCGGTGAGACGAGTCTTGTCACTTGTCCAGTAGAAGAGACACATAAATCATACCCTTAACGGAAAATAACAAAAGGAGAAAATATGCTGTGTAATAAATTATAGCCCAAATGAGGAGCCTGCCATGAGAACATTCCCTGGGGGACCTGTATGCTTTATGGCCCGTACACAGAATATAAAACAATGCTACATTTCTGAAATAAGGCTTCGGACATTTTCTTTCAAGTAAAATATATATCCGCCATAGAAGCGCACTGTGTCTTTAATTAGATGGGAGTTCTAACTTGCAATTTTGTCTAACTTGCTATCGATTTTGAGTCTATATAGTCAAAATCGATAGCCAAATTCGCACCGTGTGTCCACACCTATAATTTATCCCTGTGTGGTTTTTGTTTCCCATGTTTTGTAAATGACTCTTGGTTGTATTGTGTGTGCTTTATTGTGCTATTCCGTGATTGTCTAATGTAGGTTTTTGTTTTATACCCATTTTATGTATAACGTTCCACTGTGTTCCAAGAGGCCGATTGAGGATGGTGTCAACCCGAATTCAGCCATCAGTCCCGATGGTCTGGGTTTGTGCATGCACACGTGCATTTCCACGCATGTGCAAGCCCAGGCAACAGCTTTGGCACGTTACAGACTCCCCGGGACAATAGTTGCGGGGAAGGGATGCAGTTCAAATCCTGGCGGTCGGAATCCCGGTGTTTAAAATTCCGACGCCGGAATCCAGACCGCCGAAATCCAGACCGCCAAAATCCCGACACTTTCTCCCTCCGTGGGTGTCCACGACACCCATAGAGGGAGAATAAATTAGTGTGCCGAGCGTAGCAAGGCACCACGTCCACCCCTTGTCAGGATTTCGTCGGTCGGGATTCCAACGTCTGGATTTTGAACGCCGGGATTCCGACCACCGGGATTTCATATCAATCCCGCGGGGATTGAGGACCTTTTTCCCTAGCAAACGCTGAGTAAATTTCTGGCTACTCTGGCCCGAAGATGACTGGTGCCCGGTGTAAAAATCATTCAATGGCGAGCCTGTTACCAGGGGTATTGGACATACAGTATTTGCTAGGCTGCGATGTCTTCGCTCAGCGAACACAGAAATCTGGAAGGCGGGATTTCACTCTAGCAGGGCGTCATCTTAACTGAACGCCGGCGCTGCTAAATCACAGCCGTACGACCATGTATGAATTACCTCCCATATATTGTAGCGTAAAATAGAAAGACCCCAAAGTACTAGGCGGGGGTTGCAATCTACAGTACATAGAAGACATATTCATTGAACAACGTGTTCTGTAAAAATAAAATGGCAATCGTTGAAGTGGCGGGCGCACAGCGTCATTTCTCCTCCATGATCAGTAAACGACATCACCATTGATTCTCCCAGGCGTTCAGCAGGTCAATACGTTACCGGAGTGGTGCTTACCATGAAAGATTTCCACCCCGAGGACCTCATCTCTGCTTACTCCTAACAAAACATTGATTACTCAGGATGCCAAACCATCAGTTAGAGAGCGAGGGCTGACGTGTGACTTCCAATAATTCATACCAGTCGTTTGTTTCACCATATGTCATCTTGTTGTACAGAAATAGGAAAAAAATCCAATTTGTTCTCCAGATGAATGAGCGGACCACACTGTATGAAGGGAGGGGGATAGGGGGGGATGTTTGCAAAACAGCCACCCTTACGGTATGCAGAGGAGCAGGTTACGAGGTATCTGGTTTGGCTGCTGTGTTTCCTAACCTGGTTTATTGAAACAGGAATGTTTAAGGCAAGTTTTGCAAAGTCTATGAGGGTTAAAGAGGGTAAGACGCCTGTTTAAGTCACTTTTGGGCAGGCTTGGACCATCTATTGGGCAGATTTAAGTATTGCAAGTATGTCAAGTGTGTGTGTGTGTGTGGGGGGGGGGGGGTAGGTTTAGTCATTGGGGTTGGGGAAGGGGGGGTAGGTTTAGTCATTGGGGTTGGGGAAGGGGGGGGTGGGTGTTAGGGCCACATCCAGTTGACGGATCTACGATGTCCAGATTGACCATGTTGTGGTAGACCGTGCTTAGCCGAATCCCTCTATCTAAACACCTAAAAATAGTCAACCACATCTAGATAAAAAAAACATGAAAAATGTGACCGTTGGCCGCACTCCCATCACTCTAACGGTGGGGTCTAACTTTCGTTACAGTTGATCTAGATGCGGTTGGCTATCTTTAGGCGTCTAACTAGACTGGTTCTACTAATGGTGGTCGACCAAAACATGGTCCATCTAGACCAGGGCTGGGCAATTGCGGCCCTCCAGATGTTGATGAACTACACATCCCAGGATGCTTTGCATTAGTTTTGCTATGTGGCCATGCTGAAACTGATGCAAGGCATGCTGGGATGTGTAGTTCATCAACATCTGGAGGGCCGCAATTGCTTAGCCCTGATCTAGACAGCTTTGATCCGCTTCACCATAACCGGTTAGGGGGGGAAGGTGACGGTTAGCCACTAAGTGGTTGTTATGGCTAGGCATGTAAAAAACGGTTAAGGGGGGTAGAGTGAAAGGGTAAGAATACAATACTTACTGATTTAGGTTCCCCACCTGCAGAAGCGCATCCGGTTGACGGATCATTGATGTCTAGATCGACAATGACTTGTTCGACCACTAATGGTCCACCGCGACTATTTAGACGCCTTAAAATGGTTGGCAAACACTAGATCAACATTGACAGAAGGTCAACACAAGTAAACGGTTGACATGTACATGGTCAACACGAGTTTTTCATGCTATTTTTTTTTAACTGACTATATAAGATAGTGAGCATGGCACTGCGCCCGAAGCATGGCGAGCGTGGTGTAGAGACACCAAAAAAACATGAAAAACTTGTGTCAATCTTTTCACTGTCAACCACGTTCCTGTCAACCTTTTGCTTGTGTCTATTTTCTGTTACTTATCTAGCGGCAGCATATTCCGTTGTGCTTTACAATCGGAAACAGCGATCAAACAAAGCGGGTAGTAAACAAACCGACATAGAGGTAGGAGGGCCCTGCTCGCAAGCTTACAATCTGTAGGCATTTCCACTCTTTAATAAAAAAATGATCTTTGTGGTTAGTAATAAAGCATTTAATATAACAGTTCCACACAGGAAAGTAAGTGTTGTGTCTTTATATCGGAGTATACGACATTCACAGCAGTTTTTAGAAATAGCAAGAAATGTTTTCTTATAATACTGGCAATCCAGCACAATCACTTTCCATGATGATTTCCGTAAACTATAAAAAATGTGCTGAGGAGTTTCCTGGCGTGAAGAGCGCAGCGAGAAGAGAAAGAATGATATATATATATATATATATATATATATATATATATGGTACTTTTTTACTAGCACGGCCACACCGATTTCCATCGGGGTGGTCGTGTCGGAACCGACCCGATTTTTAAATTGAATCAAATGTGAATAGGGTCCCTGGGACCCGATTTTACATTGGATTCAATGTAAAATATTCCCTAGACCCCCAATTTTACACCCTGAACCCCACGCCACGATTGACGCCAACCTGAAGCGCAGCGAGTCCGCGAGGGGTGGCGATGCGCGTCCTCCGACCTTTTCATTCCCCTACTATCCACGTCGGCGTGGAGTTGAGAATATAAAGTGTGGCGAGCGTAGCGAATCACCGAGCCCGAAGCGTGGCGAGCTTAGCGAGCCCTGCGAGGGGAGACGTATAACTTCACAGGTATACGCGTCCCCTCGCCACGCTTCGGGCTCGCCACACTTTATATTCTTAACTCCATGCCGACGTGGATAGTAGGGGAATGAAAAGGTCGGAGGACGCGCACCGCCGCCCCTCGCGGGCTCGCTGCGCTCGCCACGCTTCGGGTTGGCGTCAATCGTGGGGTGACGACGGGGCCATATACAATGTAAAATGGGTCATATTGGCCCATTTCACATTGTTTCCTATGTGAGATGGACTTAATCAAGTCCATCTCATCTTGTGCCATTATAATGGCCGACGCGATGCTCCCAAGACCGACGCGATGCTCCCGATTTCAATGTTAAAAATTATTTTTACATTGAAGCCTATGGAAAAATCGCGGGCATCGCGTCGGTCGCATCGGGGGCAATGTTAATGGTCGCGACCGAAGCGATGCCCGCGATTTCGCCTTTGGCGGCAAAATGGACCTGATTTCTAAGGAAATCGGCGCCATCGCGGGCATCGTGTACCTTAACTTTAAGGTACACGATGCCCAAGATTGTGGCTGTGCTAGGAAACAAGTACCAGATATATATATATATATATATATATATATATATGTGTGTATATGTGTATATAATACTACCTTTACAGAGCTGAGATGTGTCTCAATGACAAACCTTTTTAGCCTCCAGACACAAGTGTGGACTGCAATGCTCAGATCTACGCCGACGCTCCGCACTGCCCGTTAAACTTAACACCCTCGGATTTAAGGCTTAGCTAATATGGGGTGCAGCCCTCATGACTGAGTTTCATTGCGTCTGTCATGGTTTGTGTACTGATTAATGAAAGGCGTTATTATTACCAGGATGACTTTATATCACTCATTAAGGTGCAGATGAATACACTTATCTCTCATTTTCCTCCTTCAAAACAATTATGGAAAATCTTGCAAAAATGTGTAATGTGCAGAAGTGTGTGTGTGCTTGTGTGTGTGTGTGAATACATGTAAAGTAAACCGTGTGCGCTCGCCACGCTTCGGGCTCATATTCCGCGTCCCCGCGCGGGGCGCGCTGCGCTCGCCACGCTTCGGGCTCGGACCTTTTGATTTTCGGGCTCGGTCCTTTCGTCGCATCCTCCGAGTGAGCTTTTCATACCCCCACTGTCCGCTTCGGGCTCGTATTCCGCGTCCCCTTGCGGGGCCTGGTGTGCTCATCACATTGTAAGCACCCATCGCAGTGCCGTCATGGGGGTACTTTTTACTCGGGCCCGGGTCTGCTAGAGGGGCCCAGGGCCAACTCCTCCCTACCCCTTTGCAGGGAGCCATGCAGTGGGGAGAGAGATGCCGCAGCACAGCTTCTCTCTCCAGCTCAGCTCATGATGCTCAGTGCCGCGTGCTGAGCTGGCGAGAGAGGCAGCGGAAGCCGTTTCTCTCCTTCCCCTTTTTTGGGGGGTCCTGCCCCCTCCCAGAGTTTCCTCCCCACCTGGTGGCTACACCCTCTCCATTTTACCTGGCCCCATGAGAGTGTTCAGAAACTAGGGATGGCCATCGATGACAATTCTGCAACTGCCCATTGATAGTGCTTAACTATGCAATGGAGGACCATCGATATTTTTACATATCGATGGTCATCCATTGTATTTAATTGATTGGCTTGTGGGCCAATCAAAACACGGGGGTGGGGCTTCACGGGTGTCAGGGGCGGAGCTATGCTCCGTGTCCCGGCACTTTGAAAAGAAAAAAAAAGGTACTTGTTTCCTAGCACGGCGCCCATCGCATGGCATTGTGTACCTTATTGAGTGGTGTGCGATGTGATGCTTGTACAATTAAATATCGCATAGCATCGCATGCCAGCGATTTTTAATTGTACCCATGCCATGAGATGTGATGGATAGTTACAATGAGATTTAACCCCCAGTATCCACGCCATCCCGAAGCGTGGTGAGCGGCGGCGGTACGCGTCCTCCGACCTTTTCTTACCCCCACTATCCACGTCGGCGTGGAGCTGATTTTAGATAGTGTGGTGAGCGCAGCGAGCCCGAAGCGTGGCAAGGGAACGCAGAATACATATAAAGTTATCTGTGTCCCCTAACGGGGCTCGCTGTGCTCGCCACGCTTCGGGCTCGTATTGCGCGGCCCTGCACGGGGCTCGCTGCGCTCACCACGCTTCAGGCTCGGTAGCTCACTGCGCTTGCCACACTATCTTAAATCAACTCCACGCCGACGTGGATAGTGGGGGTATGAAAAGGTCGGAGGACGCGTACCGCCACTGCGCTCGCCAAGCTTCGGGATGGCGTGGATACTGGGGGTTACATCTCATTGTAAGCACCCATCACATCTCATGGCATGGGTGCTTGTACAATTACAGATGAAGCGGGATTCATCTTTGCAGGGGATGGCGATGGCGTCACCATCGCCATCCCCTGCCCCGCCGCCATCTGTATGCCGGAAGGGGACGCGCGCGCACGAGGTGCGCGCGCGTCCCCTTCCGACGGTGCTGCCCTCGGTCGCCCGGTGCCCACACCGGGCGACCGCACCCCCCCCCACAGTGGCCAGAGGTCCCCCCCAGCCCTGTCGAGCGGGAGGCGGACAGTATTGCGTCCGCCTCGCCGCCCCACCGCCCGGATACTGAGACGCGCGTGCGTGGGGGACGTACGCGCGTCTCAGTCAGATAGAGGCGCCGTGTTGCTGGCGATCCGCCAGCAGCATGCTGCTGGCGGATCGCCAGCAAGGATAAGCCCCGATACATCTGTAAAAATCGAATTGCATCGCATCGCATGGAAATCGTGCCCACGCGATGGAAATCGTGGGCGCCGTTCTAGAAAACAGGTACCAAAAAAAAAGCAAAACATTGTTTTGCAATTCCATCGATGGAGGGAAACCATCTGGTTCTCCTCCATCGATGGCAAAAGTATTCGACATAGGCCATAAACCATGAATGATTTTGAATCATCGATGGTCGATGGCCATCCCTATCAGAAACTGGTTTTGGGAAAAGGGTAAAATCACTGAAGGAATCCAGGCATTCTAAGGAGGTTACAGGCTCCATAAATGACCATACGGTACTCTTTACCTAGAAGGGCGCCCGTCGTGGTGATCGCAGGTACATTTATGTCTGGCCGCGACGCGATGCCCGCGATTTCCCATTGAAACCCATGTTAAACATGGAAATCGCGTTGGTCGCGTCGCGGCCGTCCATAAATGTACCCGCGATGCCCGCGACGCGATGCACCCGATTTCCCATAGGAATCAATGTTAAATGGCCCGACCGACGCGATTTTACTGTTAAATGCCTCAATGGACCCGATTTGGCCATAGGAATCAATGTTAAATGGGCCACAGAGCCCAAATAGGCACAATTAACCCTTAAATGTCCCCCCAAATTTTTAACGCCACCCCACGATCCACGCCAACCCGAAGCGTGGCGAGCGGCGGCGGTACGCGTCCTCCGACCTTTTCATGCCCTACTATCCACGTCGGCGTGGAGTTGAGAATAGAATAGTGTGGCGAGCGCAGCGAGCCACCGAGCCCGAAGCGCTGCGAGCGCAGCGAGCCCCGCGAGGGGACGCGGATACCTTCACAGTTATACGCGTCCCCTCGCGGGCTTCACAGGTGTCCGTGGCGACGCGGAGACCTGTGAAGCCCGCGAGGGGACGCGTTTACCTGTGAAGGTATCCGCGTCCCCTCGCGGGGCTCGCTGCGCTCGCCACGCTTCGGGCTCGGTGGCTCGCTGCGTTCGCCACACTATTCTATTCTCAACTCCACGCCGACGTGGATAGTAGGGCATGAAAAGGTCGGAGGACGCGTACCGCCGCCCCTCGCGGGCGCGCTGCGCTCGCCACGCTTCGGGTTGGCGTGGATCGTGGGGTGGCGTTAAAAATTTGGGGGGACATTTCAGGGTTAATTGTGCCTATTTGGGCTCTGTGGCCCATTTAACATTGATTCCTATGGCCAAATCGCGGGCATTGAGGCATTTTACATGAAAATCGCGCTCAATCAGCCTTTTTAACATTGTTCCCTATGGGAAAATCGCGGTCATCGCGGGTAGCAGATTTTTATGTACCCGCGATTTTACCCCCGACGCCCGCGATTTCAATCGCTGGCGCCCTTCTAGGTAAAGAATACCTGACATACTATATATTTCCAATGACTGTAGCACTGTCATATTACAATACATCCTACTCTGCCATTATAATACTTTGTTTATGTTTTCTCACTCCCTGAACCTGTTGGGGGCAATGTTGCTATTTCTTTCTACGAGGAGAACTAGTATCCATCTCTGAAGAGGAAGATTATTATTATCCCTATATCAATGCAAATGAGTCCCACAGTATGGCAGACGCACAGTGATTTGAAGCGTGAATGTCTTACAGCTTCCTGTCCTACACATTGGTTATATATTGGTTTCTATATCCTTAGGAGTGACTGCAACAATGTGTGTGCGGCTCAGAATGGGAATTATTTCTCATTTTGATGGTGAGTGCGCAAGGCTGCCTAAGCCCTTCCTGACAACGCCTCTGGCTCCACTAGTTGCCTCATGGTCCCTGCTGTGGCGTCTACACCCAGCATCCCTTATTGAACTGCGCTCCGCTGATTCTCTTTGACTTCTCTTGAGCCTGATTTGCATACTGAGAAGCGGGGCTTCCAGGAGCTGTTGATAGCTGCGGTCTACGTGCGGCAACATCTGCTACAGATCTTCATAGGATTGTCTTTTAAAAGCATCACCAAGCAAAATACTACATTAGCCTAAAGATAAGAAATTAAGTCATTTTATTTGGTATATAGGGGGAGATAGATCAAGAATTGGAAAGAGATTTAGTGCAGAACTTGTGTTCGATAAATGACAGAAGCTGATTGGTTGCTTTGGGGGAATCCTTGATTTCTCATCCTACTCAGTAAATTTTGCTGGTTTTTGGATGCCCTTTCTACCAATCAAAAACTGGTGTTTTCACAGTTTGAGTCTGCCAGTCCAAACTGCAATTAACAAAAAGTGTTTCCTGTGGTAATCGGCTTGCTGCCTTTCTAATAGCCCTACCTGGCTGCTGGAGGCTGCAGCCAATGCAGTCCCCAGAGCCTGTGTCCAGTGGTATAGTTTTTGTGGGTGGGTTGGTAGCCTATCTCCAAGGGGAATCGCGGAGCAGTAATCTATTTGCAGGCTCATTAGGGGCTTTACTCTTTGTCCAAGGAAAAGGGGTGTCAGTCTATGGCCTAGGTGGGGCAGGAGGGGGTGGCAGTCTGTGTGTAAGGGAGGCACCAGTTTATGGCTGGTAGGGGGGAAATGTAGTAGGGGTAATAGTCTATGTCCATGTGAGGAGTCAATCTATGGTTCAGGAAGACTTATAAAGCTACTGTACCTGCTCATGCAGCTTACCCTACCTGCTCCCCTCCAGCTTTCCCTACCTGCTCCTTCAGCTTTCCCTACCTTCTCCTTCAGCTTTCCCTTCTTGCTCCTGAATCATTACCTACCTGCTCTTACCTGCTCCTGCAGCTTTTCCTACCTGCAGCATTCCCTACCTGCTCCTGCAGCTTTCCCTACCTGCAGTTTTCCCTACCGGCTCTTCCAGCTATCTCTACCTGCAGCTTTCCCTACCTGCTCCTGCAGCTTACCCTACCTGCTCCTGCAGCTTTCCCTACCTGCTGCTTTCCCTACCAGCTTCTGAAGCTTATCTTACTTGCTCCACCAGCTTTCCCTACCTGCTGCTGGGGTCCTATGCTTAGTGGCTGCCTGTCTGTCGGGGTCCTATTTGGAAAACCAAAAAGTACTAAAGATTGTGTATCCCTTATCCACATGGCCCTGGCTGTGAGTGTATATGTTTGTACAGTATGTGAAATTCTAATACCAACTATAATCTCCCTGAAACAAGTTTTCAAAAGTAGGCAAGTATTGGTTAGGTTAAGTAAACTAGAATCATACATGATGTCTGGCCCCTGGAAGGCAATGGGCCTGGTAATTGTTCTCTTTGCTGTACCCAATGGTCACATAGACCCCACTTGTCCTGCATGGATTGTAAGGGCAATCAAAGCTTGAACTACTGCTGTGTGGACAGTGGGTCTTATTTAATAACTTAGCACAGATACCGTATTTGCCGGCGTATAAGAAGACCTTTTTCTCCTGAAAAACATGCCTCCAAGTGGGAGAGTCGTCTTATACGCCGGGTACAGGATGAACAGGGTTAATGGAGGGGAGCCGGGCGTGGGGATCAGCTGCATGATCCCCGCACCCACAGTACAGGTGCGCTCGCCGCGCCGTACTCGGCCCTGCCCCCGGCGTCTGACGTCAGACGCCGCCGGGAGGGCAAGGAAGGAAGTCCTCCAGCTGAGGAGCAAGAGGAATCCGGAGTCCGGCACAGAAGACTGTGGCGGGGAAAAAACCTCCTGCGGCCGATGAAGAGGCAAGAAGATGCCGGGATCAAGAAAGAAGATCTCCGGCACCTTCTGCAGGAAGAGGAGAAGCGGCACCGCCGCTGGCCAGGACAGGCCAGCGGCAGAAGAAAGATGGCAGCCAGATCCTGAGAGGCCTCTCCCAACAGCAGGTAGGCGGCCCCAGGCCACCTACCCCTCTCTAGACCACCGGGTGATCGGGCACTAGGCCCGTGGGTACAGATCAGGCCCCTCCGGCCTATGGGCATGATAGTCGTGGGCCTTTTTGTATTTAGCTGGGCCCTCCTGGGGCCCTCCTATTGTTGGGGGGGTCGTCTTATATGCCCAGTTGCCTTAAACGCCGGCAAATACGGTGTTTTTATTACTACCTTAGTGTGATAGTTGACTGTGGTTACCATGGTAGTCCATGATACTTTGTACAATTATCCATCATTAAAAGCAGCCCGAAGAAGCCAATAAAGGGAAAAAAATATAAATACCAAATGTCTGCTTTAAATTCCTTTTTTCTCTACCACTAACCAATCTGCTGGCTATTTTGCGAAGTCATACATTTCAGAGAACAAAATTTAAGGAATAAATAAATAGTGTGAATGAAATCAGAGTTTACAGAGTGTAACCTTTTCCATTAAGTTGTAATGAATCAATGCAAGAGCTTCGGAAAGAGCCACAAAAGTGCAGAAATCACACAATATACATAATTATTGTCATTATATTATATGACCTTCACAGGCTCTCTCCGCTTATCCCATAATTTCATATATTCGATGTGTTGGGCTACTATTCTGCCCTTTATAAGACCCATTAATTAAGGATTAAAAGCTTGCTAAGAACAGTAGGGGAACGCGATGGAGAAAAGGTGTTTGCGCTAAGTATTTATTAGCTGTAAAATGTTTTTCACGTCCCTATAATTTGGGGATTTGGTTTAATGATAGTTTTTACATACAATTCGGATTCGTCTTTCTCCTCCGCTAATGCATTCTGACACATTCTGCGAAATAAATAAATAAATGGATAAACACGTTTCAACAACAACAAAAACTTTCCTGATAATCGATGTGTTTTCTGCAAATGACTCTAAATGCATTTCCGGACAAGCAGAAACACTTTATTTAAACGCAAGCGCAAGTGTTAAAAAAAAAAAAATTGCTTAACAATTTATATAACACGATCGACCTGCCCCCGCTTCACACGGGAGCGATTTGGAATTTGCAACCAATATTCGCTTTCCGTCTCGGCTTTAATGGTCATAAAATATTAACATTTTGCTTAAAGAGCATCTCAAAAAGAGTCCTACTGACGCCATAACAGACTTATATACTGTGGGTGAGCCCCATTTATACCATCACACTGCTCGGCTGTGTATTGGCCTTCGATTGTCCCCGCGCTTGGGTGACTATTTTTTCTTTTACTTGCATCACTAAAATCGGGATGCGGTCATTTGGTCTACAGCATGATGGTCGACAGTCATTAGGTCAACACTATTAGGTCTACATGGGAAAAGGTCTACATGGGTCTAGGTCGACTTGGGAAAAGGTAGACGGTTCTAGGTCGAAAGGTCATTAGTTCGACAGGTCATAAGTTCGACAATGTCTAGGTCGACAATCAAAAGGTCGACATGGGGGTTTTCACAGTCTTTTGAGCCGACATGTGCCGACAGGCGGTATTTCATGCACTACCATCCACTAGAGCGTGGTGGGAGAATAAAATAGTGTGCCCGACGCATTGCGAGCGCAGCGAGCGATGCGAGGGGATGCGATGCACTTCAAACTGTCCATGTCAACTGTGTTGACATTCAGGTAAAAAAACAGTGAAAACCCCATGTCGACCTTTTGACTGTCGACCTAGACATTGGCGAACTAACGACCTGTTGAACTAATGACCTTTCGACCTAGAACCATGGCAACCTTTTCTCATATCGACCTTTTCCCATGTCGACCTTTTCTCAAGTCGATCTAATGGTGTCGACCTAATGACTGTCGACCATCATGCTGTAGACCAAATGATCCCAACCCCTAAAATCATCACTGCTTGGCTCCCTTTTGTCATAGAATAATCTCCATGCTAAATTCTGATCAACAGCCGCCAGCCTTGGGAAGGGGGCAAAGGCACAGAAGGGATGTTGGGTGTGGCAGAGCTACAGATGGGGAGAGGGGATAAGCTGACAGTCGCTAGATCAATCACTATTGGTCAGTAGGAAATCGACACATACAAAAAAAGATGAAATGCACTACTGTAGGTTGATATTGACAAAAGTTTGACACAAGCAATGGTCGACACAGGGAAATGTTGACACATGTTTTTTTGTCCATGTCCACATGGGCACGGTATTAGTATAATGCTGCGCTCGTCACAGCATTATAATCGTACTCTATGCCCACGTGGATCGTGAAGTAAGAACAACTTAATCATGAAAAATCATGAAAAACTTTCTTGTGTTGCCCTATTGTGTGTCAACCAATAGGCTTGCAGCTGGCGATTCTATCACAAGCCCCTGGCTGAATGATGCTGGGGGGGGGGGGGTCCATCTGTATAGAGGGTGTTAGAGGAACACATGGGGAGGGATGAGGCCAAAGGTAGACATAGGGCTGAAAGGCTTGATGGAAAGGCATGCATGGGGAGGGGTCCAGAGGATCTACTGATGTGGCAGCAGTCATGGGCATTCATGGTGAATGGGCATTCCAAAGGGGTATGCCTCAGAAAGGGAAGTGGTCTTTTTGGGAAGGGGCATGGTCACACAATAGTACCAAATCAAATTATGCCATATACTGTAGTAGTGCAACCTTATTCACTATGACATCACATGATAGTGTCCCTTATTCACGTTATGTCACACTGTAGTATCCCTTATTCCCATTACATGACATGCAGTGTCCTTATTCACGTTATGTTACACTGTAGTATCCCTTATTCCCATTACATGACATGCAGTGTCCTTATTCACGTTATGTCACACTGTAGTATCCCTTATTCCCATTACATGACATGCAGTGTCCTTATTCACGTTGTCACACTGTAGTATCCCTTATTCCCATTACATGACATGCAGTGTCCTTATTCACGTTATGTCACACTGTAGTATCCCTTATTCCCATTGCATGACATGTAGTGTCCTTATTCATGTTACGCCACACAGTAGTATCCCTTATTCACATTATACGAAGGGCTTGATTCTGTACCGCTCGCTAAGCAGCACTTGTTCATTGCTTAGCGAGCAGCTTAACGCTGCCCACCACCCGGCTGAACTCTCCCCTTCGGAGATAAATTCAGTCTAAACTGACTTTTATTTCCGTCAGATTCTGCGAAAGATGGGACAGGCGCTGACGTAGTGGGGACTCCCATAAAACGCTCCGAGTTCCCCTCTTGCTGCCGCCTGACCGCCCCGGTCACTCCCCTACCCGTGCGAACACCTCGGTGGTCTGCACATGTGCAAATACACACATGCGCAGACCTCCGACCATTCTGCCCCGTCCGATCTATGTTGAATCACCCCCGACATGTAGTGTTCCTTATTCATGTTATGTCACATAGTAATGCCTCGGCTTATTCATATTACTTGACTTGCAGGTGTCCCTTATTCATGTTACGCCACACAGTAGTACCCCTTACCCTTATACACATTGTAACTATTCCACACCTGCCACTGCCGGCTATCAAGGTGAGCCAGCCCTAGGCTTGGAATGCATACCCCTTGGCTTTCCAAGTGCCCTAGGCATTTGCCTTTTTTGCTTAGGCCTAGGGCCAGCTCTGGACAGTGCATGCACTCTCTTTCCTGCTAAGATTACAGCATTTTGCCTATTAACATAGCATTAACATAGCAGCACACATTGTCAGTGTATCACAGGTGTCCAGCGCTGTGTGTTGAGCGATCCACGCTTAACAGATCACTTAACTCCGGATCCCCATCTCAGAAGCTCCTGACAAACACGCCTCTGCAGTCCCCCCTCCTTTACAGTCATGGAGGTCTTCTCCCTGAAACCATGAATCACATAAGTACTATAGTCAGCTGGAGCAGTCCATCATGTACAGAAATGACGCTGATCACATTGGGAATCTGTATATAGTCCTTGATTAATGAATGAGTCACATTTCCTTTAATTGGTAATAATTGACACATAGAAAGTTTTGTAAACATTATTCAAGATAATTATGTGTATAAACAAACATTATCGGACCGTTGGTATTTTTATACTGTACGTCGTTGATGATTAATCTGCCGCATTCGCTCATTTGCGATTCAATATTTCCCGTTAATACTGTAACCTGGTAATATCCAGCACAGAATACTACTGCAGAAATGCGCCGCGGTGACAAGGAATAATTATCATGATTGGTTTCTCTTCAGCGAAAGTTTTGATCTGTTCTTCAACTTCGATCAAAGTCATCCGAGAAACTTTCGGGAACTCAAGGTCTGCTGTGATTAGTTGAAAAGATCACTAATGCCGTTCTGATGGTTGGCAACTTTGAAAGAGAAAAACTCAGCAGAGTGTGGAAGGTAATAGATAGTGAAAAGCTAAAGAAGTCTGGCAAGAGCTTGCAGTGAGGGGCGCAGGGCTGCGGAACACGTGAGGTCAGTGGTAATGAGCTGCGCTTATGAGGAATGCAAATCACACTCATATTTATGAAACAGTTTCTGCTCAGTGAGCTGCTTCTGTGTGTAGGGAGCTGAGGAAGAAGACAGCGGATCAGCTGATGCAGGTGGTACTTACACGCTATGGGCCTGATTCAGCACTGCTCGCTAGGCTGCCTAGTGAGCAGGATAACGCTGCTTCGGCAAATGCACGACACCCCCCCCCCCCATTGCTTCCCGTGCTACCATGCGATCAGATGTGTACGCTTACACATCCGCTCGTATACACCAGCACAGAGGAAAAATCATACGATGTTTCTCACCATCAAATGATTTTTCCTCTGTAAGTAAGCGAGAAGAGAATTCGGGGTGGGCGCTAATGTCATGTGACGTCACCTGCCTGCACCGAGCAGAAAGGGGCATGCATGCGTTTGCTGGTGTCCGTCCAGCGATTCTATGGGTGCACTGACTTTTTTTGTGGGCACGCCCACTCAGGCTGCGAGCTCCTTGGCCAAGAGAAACTTCAGCTGGGGCCCGCACATGCGCATAAGCTGGCCAAAAAATGAATAAAGGGGCCCCACCACCAACGGCGTCCATAGGCTGTGGACGCCGGCCTGATAGGGTTAAAACACTCATTCATAACATTGCTTTATACAGGTGAACTACAAGTGCCAGCAGGCCTCCCCCGCATGATGGGACTTGGCGAACCACAAGTAACAGCATGTGAGGCATTAATGGGCCCTCTGGGACTTGTAGTCTACCTGTAAAAAGAATGTTAAAATAAAACATACACACACACAGAAAGGTAGAACTTTATTACACACACAAACACACACCTCACTTTTACACCAATATACTTACCAATCCAGTGCTGGTCTCCTTCCTGTATAGCCAGCTCACCCCGCACTGACAGCAGGGTGAGCCGGCTTTCTTCAGCGCTGATCACAGTTTCTATAGCGCTGGGACAGGCTGCTAGCGTGGTTGGTCGATGAATCTCCATGGAGACGCATAGCTCAGCTCTGATTGGCTGAGCTATGCGTCTCCATTGAAAAGCATCGAGCCAAGGATGCTAGCAGCCTCTGTAGCACTGGGACAGCGCTATAGAAGCTGTTATCAGCGCCGGAGGAAGCCAGCTCACCCCGCTGTCATTGCGGGGTGAGCTGGCTCTGGAGGAGGAAGGACAGCGCTGGTCGGTAAGTAAATTGGTGTAAAAGTGAGGTGTGTGTTTGTGTGTGTAATAAAGTTTTCTGTGTGTGTTTTATTTTAACATTCTTTTTACAGGTGGACTACGAGTCCCAGCGGGCCCATTAATGCCTCACATGCTGGGACTTGTGGTTCGCCAAGTCCCAGCATGCGGGGAAGGCCTGCTGGCACTTGTAGTTCACCTGTATAAAGCAATGTTATGCAATGTTATGAATGAGTGTTTTAACCCTATGAGGCCGGTGTCCACAGCCCACGGACTCCGGTGACAGCCCCAAGCTTCTGCCCTGGATGGGTGAAGCCTGGGGGGGGCCTCTTTATTGGGGGGGGGGGGGGGGTGATTTCAAAAAGTGAGATTATGGGCGATTTTGAAAAGTTACTAAAATTCTCATCCTATTAAATGTCACCCCTAGGGCCTGATTCTGGTTCACTTGCAAAAGAAAATTCTCTCTTTAATGGATAAACCTATTTGCACTGCAGGTGGGGCAGCAGCAGCCGATAGTGCACAACAGCGCTGCCCAGCCCCAGGAGACACGGCGGAGACACAGTGGGGGTGTGTTTAGGGAGCGCTCTCCAAAAAAAATTGCCTTGTGTATACAACAGAATATAACGAGAAACTAAATAAAGTGAAATAAAAAATGTATCATTGAATAAAATTAATAATTCCTCGACAACGATTGATAGGCACTAAATAAATAACAGTCCATTAAATCATTCTTTTATTGCAGACAGTAGCCGACAGCAATGAGTCACGGTGTACTCTGGATGTGAGCTAAGTTTGAAGGCCAGGCAATGTATTACCAGCTACTGAGCACTTGTATACTATGTATTCTCTGAAATTAAATTATTATAATACATTTCACGTTTTGGCATTTCAAAAGGAAACAAGAAATGTTTAATAGAGGCTTGCCTTTCCTGCATATGTTACATGTTGATTTAATTGAATTAGAGGTAATAAAACCTTGTTGATTCTTTGTTCTCCGCCAACGAACAGAATATCCCCCCGCTTAGCTCAATCCTTTGTTGTAAAGAGGGTCCGAAGCTTAATTATATTGTAGATCAAAGCTACATGCGAGACAATTACACGTCTGGTCCCAGCATGTTATTTATTACCCAATAATATAATTATGCTGTTCCTTTGCAGCTGAATAATATGAGGTGCTGATTGTAATGGGGACACCGTGTCTTTTTATCTGTGCCCTGTTCAGGAAATTTCTGCAAAATCTATTCGTTTTCTGCCGCCTGAATCGCCGCGTTTCACACTTGTTAGTCTGGAAACATGTTGCAATAGGCTGATAAAACAAAGATAATAAGTTGAGTTAATTAAGTTATATTAATGATATTGGCCTATTATTCTGGCTAATTGTGTTTATAGAAGACTTTTCTGAAAAAGCGAATAACCAGGCTGCAATAAAATGTGTATTCACGCAAACGCAGCTGTTACTTAGGGCCTGGTTCAGACGATGGTGCGAGACTGCACATGCGCCATTATGCCAGGGTTGCCTGCCTGCCCCTCTCCTTCAGGGAGAAAATGCTCTGTTCCTGGACTTCCCTGGTAATGTGTGATTGTCATCACCTGTGGGTAGGGTTGCCACCTCTCCAGGATTTCCTGGATTCTCCCTGAATTGGTGGCAACCCTCCAGGACATTTTTGCAGTCTCCCGGATTCTGGGATTCTCCCGGAATCCGGGTGACTTTGAAAGCTTTCACAGCCTCCCAACAGAGTGTGCACACTGTCAGGGGCATAGGGAGGGTGGTTCCCAGCGGAGTGCGAGCTCCGGGTGCCAGAAAGGCCACAGGGCATGCACAGTGCGTCTCCAGCACTTGCAAGTTGCTGCCAGCCGCACAGCTCCCTCTACCTCCAGAAATATTTATACTGGGCAGCAGGAGAGGATGGAGGAGCACTGTGTAGCCAACAGCTTAGGATGCTGCAGCAGCGCTTCCTCCCAAACTGAGCCTCATAGGAGAGATAAGCCGGCTGCAGCTGTGTTTCAGTCCCAAGGGACCTCTGCCGTCTGAGCAGTGGCATAGCTTGGTTTGGGGCGCCCCCCCCCACCGTTAATGGGGCGGTGCCTCCCCCCTCCCCGCCGGCCTCCCTACCCCGGCCGCCGTTGCACCCCCCCTCCCCTATCGCCGCAGGCTTACCTGTCTGCGCGTCCCGGCTCCCCTCCTGGCTTCAATTAATAATTTAATGCAGACGGACCACGATAAAATGGCCGCCCCCATACCGCAGACAGTTTCAGAGAACTGTCTGCTTTATGGGGCGGCCATTTTATCGTGGTCCGTCTCCATAGAATTAATTGAAGCCAGGAGGGGAGCCGGAACGCGCAGACAGGTAAGCCTGCGGGGGATGGGGGGCGGGGGCATTACTATAGCACCGCATCCCCCCCCCACATGCACAGCGCCCCCCCCCCGCGACCGCGGGGGCTGCGGGGCTATAGTTACGCCACTGCGTCTGTGCTGTCAGCTGAGGAAATGGTGAGGCCAGTGTGGAGGGGGGGGGGAAAGATTTGTGTGTGTGGACGGTCAGTGTTTGGGGCAGATATGCATGTTAGAGAAGTGAGGGGGTGGCGGAGGTTGCTGTGGAGTTGTTGTCACTGGTGTCAGGGTGAGGGGAGGATGTATGAGGTATCTCTGTGGAGGAGTTGTCAGTAGGGGAAATGTGTTATTAAATGTAACAATAGGGACTTCAGTACATGTATGTATTACAGGCCACGCCCACTTTACTGAAGAGGTCATGCCCCTTTTCAAAGCTACGCCCACTTTTCCGGGAGCGCATGCGCACATAAAGGTGTGTGGGGGGGGGGGGAATCTCCAGGAATCGAAGATGCCTGAGGTGGCAACCCTACCTGTGGGGAGCTAGGTTACTGATAAGAAAGGTGTCACTACAGGTGCTGACAATCATACATTACCAGGAAAGTCCAGGAACAGAGCATTGTGTCCTCCTGGAGAGGGACATGCTGGGAGGTATGGATAATGTATGATTGCCAGCACCTATGGGGAGCTAGGTAACTGATAAGAAAGGTGTCACCACAGGTGCTGGCAATCATACATTACCAGGGAAGCCCAGGAACAGAGCATTGTGTCCTCCTGGAGAGGGACATGCTGGGAGGTATGGATAATGTATGATTGCCAGCACCTGTGGGGAGCTAGGTAACTGATAAGAAAGGTGTCACCACAGGTGCTGGCAATCATACATTACCAGGAAAGTCCAGGAACAGAGCATTGTGTCCTCCTGGAGAGGGACATGCTGGGAGGTATGGATAATGTATGATTGCCAGCACCTATGGGGAGCTAGGTAACTGATAAGAAAGGTGTCACCACAGGTGCTGGCAATCATACATTACCAGGGAAGCCCAGGAACAGAGCATTGTGTCCTCCTGGAGAGGGACATGCTGGGAGGTATGGATAATGTATGATTGCCAGCACCTGTGGGGAGCTAGGTAACTGATAAGAAAGGTGTCACCACAGGTGCTGGCAATCATACATTACCAGGAAAGTCCAGGAACAGAGCATTGTGTCCTCCTGGAGAGGGACGTGCTGGGAGGTATGGATAATGTATGATTGCCAGCACCTGTGGGGAGCTAGGTAATTGATAAGAAAGGTGTTTCTCCACAGGTGACGGCAATCCTACATTACCAGGGAAGCCCAGGAACAGAGCGTTTTCTCCCTGAAGGAGAGGGTCAGGTAGGCAACCCTGCATTATGCGCCCATCTTAATATGTGTCCAGTTTTGTAGGATTGTCGAAGTAGTAGAAACTGTCTACACCCAATATTGGACAGTATTAGCTGAAATAAAAATAAAATATGCTGAAATACATTTAATTTGGTAACATTTGTATGCAAAAAAAAAAAAAATCGAAATCTCATCGGGATTAAGAAAAATTTAAGAATTTATCAAAAACACATTTCATCCCTTCTTTGATTATATATCCCGCTGTGTCCATAAACTCCCATAATAGATTCCCCACCCAACCATTGGCAATAGACCCTCTTAAAATCTAATAATACAACCCCAACACCCCATACAGCAAAGTCTGTACTCTGTGACCCATGTATTTTTTTTTTTTATTATTATTTTACCCCCCTCCAGTTTTTTTAAGTTATTTTATCCACCCCGCCCCCCTGTTATTAATGATCACCCCTAAGTTCAAAATGGTAGCTAGAATCCCTCTATCCCTGCTTCTTCCTCTCCCCGTGTGTCTATGGTCTCTGCATGGATTTCTGAGTAAGTAGGATTTATAGTATTGTGTCTGCGCTGTACCAGAGCAGCGTCTATAACAGCTGCGGTGTCAGTGATTATTACCTCTCTGCGCTTTGTTATACTCTAGCAACTGGGATTTTATTTGTACGACTGCAGACTCTACCACCGGCTCCCAATGGCTCCCGGCTGGCAGACATTATATTACACCAGCTAGTTACTGCGGACGGATGCTCCACAGGAAACATACAGTATCTGACTGCAAGCAGCTGGCTTATATACAGTATAAGTAACTCTAGATGTGCTGCGGACCCTGTGAAAGTTACGTTACCCATCACACTGATTAGGCCCGGGACATTTTCTGGTAGTATATACTGTAACATATGTGCCCACTGCTTATGTCAGATGTATTGGTTAACGTTGCCAAAAAGCAATAAGATACTACAGTAAAAGCTGGCACTAACTGACTGTAACATCAGAACCATTCTCATACGTCAAAAGTTTTTTTTTTTTTTGTGCCGACAGGCGGTATTTCATGCCCTACTCTCCACTAGGGCATGAAAGGAGAATGTAATGGTGTGCCAAGGCACCACGCCCGAAGCATGGCGAGCATAGCGAGCCTTGCGAGGGGACGCGGGACACTGATACGGTGTGTCTTCGTGTTTTAGAATGTGATTTTCAAAAACATTTTTTGACGCTGTCTGAGAAATTTTTGCACAGCTGTTATTGCTCTGTACTGGAGAGTGCTTCAGTATATGCAATGCCGGTACATATAGTACGCGTTTTAGGTTTAGGTTTTCTGTGCGGTTTTCATGTTGGGACTGAATTAAATCATCTCTGATCTCAGCAATGAATTTTTTTTAGTTTCAAAAAAACCTTTAGAAATAGAAATGTTTTACAAAACTTGTGGATTCTACAGGATGACATTTATTTAGAGCTAGTGAATAAACACGTTCTAATATTTAAATAAATAAAAAAAGTACAAAGATACTACTGATGGCAACCAATAAAATTCTAGCAAATGTAGACGGTCCTAGATAAAAGATAACTAGGATCTAATTGGTTGCTGTGGCAACATCTCCGCTTCTAAAATCCCTCACTTTGGTATATACACCCCTCCATGAGCAGTCGTATTGCATGAAATGTATCTTTCTTTCTTTCATTATATATACACGAGTGTGAGACATTAATAATTATGGATCGAGGACTGCAGAAGGCATAATTAGACTTCTTAGATAGAATACTACAATTAATTTGGATATTTTGGAGTCTTGGGAAGGGTTAGGAAAGCTCTTCACTGATTAGACTCCTATGGGTCATTAATTCCAGACTATCTCATTATAAATTCTCCAATATTGTTGTCTGAGAGATTCTGGCTTTTGTAAAAATCCTCATTTACAGAATACTATAGTATGATACAGATACAGTGTATAAGTATTATCACTACATCACCTTATCCCCCGGACTAACACCAGCTGATATATACTGTAGCATGATACGGATATAGTTTATAAGTATTATCACTACATCACCTTATCCCCCGGACTAACACCAGCTGATATATACTGGAGTATGATACAGATACAGTGTATAAGTATTATCACAACATCACCTTATCCCCCGGACTAACACCAGCTGATATATACTGGAGTATGATACAGATACAGTGTATAAGTATTATCACTACATCACCTTATCCCCCGGACTAACACCAGCTGATATATACTGTAGTATGGTACAGACACAGTGTATAAGTATTATCACTACATCACCTTATCCCCGGACTAACACCAGCTGATATATACTGGAGTATGATACAGATACAGTGTATAAGTATTATCACTACATCACCTTATCCCCCGGACTAACACCAGCTGATATATACTGTAGTATGGTACAGACACAGTGTATAAGTATTATCACTACATCACCTTATCCCCGGACTAACACCAGCTGATATATACTGTAGTATGGTACAGACACAGTGTATAAGTATTATCACTACATCACCTTATCCCCGGACTAACACCAGCTGATATATACTGTAATATGATACAGATACAGTGTATAAGTATTATCACTACATCACCTTATCCACCCGGACTAACACCAGCTGATATATACTGTAGTGTGATACAGATACAGTGTATAAGTATTATCACTACATCACCTTATCCCCCGGACTAACACCAGCTGATATATACTGTAGTATGATACAGATACAGTGTATAAGTATTATCACTACATCACCTTATCCCCCGGACTAAGAACAGCTGATATATACTGTAGTATGATACAGATACAGTGTATTATTATCACTACATCACCTTATCCCCCGGACTAACACCAGCTGATATATACTGTAGTGTGATACAGACACAGTGTATAAGTATTATCACTACATCACCTTATCCCCCGGACTAACACCAGCTGATATATACAGTAGTATGATACAGATACAGTGTATAAGTATTATCACTACATCACCTTATCCCCCGGACTAACACCAGCTGATATATGCTGTAGTATGATGCAGATACAGTGTATAAGTATTATCACTACATCACCTTATCCCCCGGACTAACACCAGCTGATATATACTGTAGTATGATACAGATACAGTGTATAAGTATTATCACTACACTACATCACCTTATCCCCCAGACTAACATCAGCTGATATATACTGTAGTATGATACAGATACAGTGTATAAGTATTATCACTACATCACCTTATTCCCCCGGACTAACACCAGCTGATATATACTGTAGTGTGATACAGATACAGTGTATAAGTATTATTACATCATCGTATACCCCCGGACTAACACCAGCTGATATATACTGTAGTATGGTACAGATACAGTGTGTAAGTATTATCACCACATCACGTTATCCCCCGGACAAACAACAGCTGATATATACTGTAGTATGGTACAGATACAGTATATAAGTATTATCACTACATCACCTTAACCCCCCCGGACTAACAACAGCTGATATATACTGTAGTATGATACAGATACAGTGTATAAGTATTATCACTACATCACCTTATCCCCCGGACTAACACCAGCTGATATATACTGTGGTATGATACAGATACAGTGTATAAGTATTATAACTAGATCACCTTATCCCCTGGACTAACACCAGCTGATATATACTGTAGCATGATACGGATATAGTTTATAAGTATTATCACTACATCACCTTATCCCCCGGACTAACACCAGCTGATATATACTGTAGTATGATACGGATATAGTTTATAAGTATTATCACTACATCACCTTATCCCCCGGACTAACACCAGCTGATATATACTGTGGTATGATGCAGATACAGTGTATAAGTATTATCACTACATCACCTTATCCCCCAGACTAACACCAGCTGATATATACTGTAGTATGATACAGATACAGTGTATAAGTATTATCACTACACTACATCACCTTATCCCCCAGACTAACATCAGCTGATATATACTGTAGTATGATACAGATACAGTGTATTATTATCACTACATCACCTTATCCCCCGGACTAACACCAGCTGATATATACTGTAGTGTGATACAGACACAGTGTATAAGTATTATCACTACATCACCTTATCCCCCAGACTAACACCAGCTGATATATGCTGTAGTATGATACAGATACAGTGTATAAGTATTATCACTACACTACATCACCTTATCCCCCAGACTAACATCAGCTGATATATACTGTAGTATGATACAGATACAGTGTATAAGTATTATCACTACACTACATCACCTTATCCCCCAGACTAACATCAGCTGATATATACTGTAGTATGATACAGATACAGTGTATAAGTATTATCACTACATCACCTTATTCCCCCGGACTAACACCAGCTGATATATACTGTAGTGTGATACAGATACAGTGTATAAGTATTATTACATCATCGTATACCCCCGGACTAACACCAGCTGATATATACTGTAGTATGGTACAGATACAGTGTGTAAGTATTATCACCACATCACGTTATCCCCCGGACAAACAACAGCTGATATATACTGTAGTATGGTACAGATACAGTATATAAGTATTATCACTACATCACCTTAACCCCCCGGACTAACAACAGCTGATATATACTGTAGTATGATACAGATACAGTGTATAAGTATTATCACTACATCACCTTATCCCCCGGACTAACATCAGCTGATATATACTGTAGTATGATACAGATACAGTGTATTATTATCACTACATCACCTTATCCCCCGGACTAACACCAGCTGATATATACTGTAGTGTGATACAGACACAGTGTATAAGTATTATCACTACATCACCTTATCCCCCAGACTAACACCAGCTGATATATGCTGTAGTATGATACAGATACAGTGTATAAGTATTATCACTACACTACATCACCTTATCCCCCAGACTAACATCAGCTGATATATACTGTAGTATGATACAGATACAGTGTATAAGTATTATCACTACACTACATCACCTTATCCCCCAGACTAACATCAGCTGATATATACTGTAGTATGATACAGATACAGTGTATAAGTATTATCACTACATCACCTTATTCCCCCGGACTAACACCAGCTGATATATACTGTAGTGTGATACAGATACAGTGTATAAGTATTATTACATCATCGTATACCCCCGGACTAACACCAGCTGATATATACTGTAGTATGGTACAGATACAGTGTGTAAGTATTATCACCACATCACGTTATCCCCCGGACAAACAACAGCTGATATATACTGTAGTATGGTACAGATACAGTATATAAGTATTATCACTACATCACCTTAACCCCCCGGACTAACAACAGCTGATATATACTGTAGTATGATACAGATACAGTGTATAAGTATTATCACTACATCACCTTATCCCCCGGACTAACACCAGCTGATATATACTGTGGTATGATACAGATACAGTGTATAAGTATTATAACTAGATCACCTTATCCCCCGGACTAACACCAGCTGATATATACTGTAGCATGATACGGATATAGTTTATAAGTATTATCACTACATCACCTTATCCCCCGGACTAACACCAGCTGATATATACTGTAGTATGATACGGATATAGTTTATAAGTATTATCACTACATCACCTTATCCCCCGGACTAACACCAGCTGATATATACTGTAGTATGATACAGATACAGTGTATAAGTATTATCACTACATCACCTTATCCCCCGGACTAACACCAGCTGATATATACTGTAGTATGATACAGATACAGTGTATATGTATTATCACTACATCACCTTATCCCCCGGACTAACACCAGCAGATATATACTGTAGTATGATACAGATACAGTGTATAAGTATTACCACTACATCACCTTATCCCCCAGACTAACACCAGATGATATATACTGTAATATGATACAGATACAGTGTATAAGTATTATCACTACATCACCTTATCCACCCGGACTAACAACAGCTGATATATGCTGTAGTATGATACAGATACAGTGTATAAGTATTATCACTACATCACCTTATCCCCCGGACTAACACCAGCTGATATATACTGTAGCATGATACAGATACTGTGTATAAGTATTATCACTACATCACCTTATCCCCCGGACTAACACCAGCTGATATATACTGTAGTATGATACAGATACAGTGTATAAGTATTATCACTACATCACCTTATCCCCTGGTCTAACATCAGCTGATATATACTGTAGCATGATACAGATACAGTGTATAAGTATTATCACTACATCACCTTATCCCCTGGACTAACACCAGCTGATATATACTGTAGTATGATACAGATACAGTGTATAAGTATTATCACTACATTACCTTATCCCCCGGACTAACACCAGCTGATATATACTGTAGTATGATGCAGATACAGTGTATAAGTATTATCACTACATCACCTTATCCCCCCAGACTAACACCAGCTGATATATACTGTAGTATGATACAGATACCGTGTATAAGTATTATAACTAGATCACCTTATTCCCCGGACTAACACCAGCTGATATATACTGTAGTATGATACAAATACAGTGTATAAGTATTATTACATCACCGTATACCCCCGGACACACAACAGTTATTGGAGTCAGTCCTGCAATGTGGTGCATATCTTCTGTAACACAATTAAATCCACATAAACAAAGGAACGGCGGTAACGGGAGTTGCTCGTTTACAGCTCATTCGGCGACTGAGCGAGAACCTTTATAGATGAATACACACAGTTTATGTCTGCAGTTACCAGACTAATGTTACATATAAACACCGACTTGTCAGGGACGCCTTCAGGCCTGTTTGTTCCGCACCTTCTGCGTATGATGTAGTGACAGATACAGCTGATGTGACGTCTAATTTCTTACAGAACAGTAAGTTCTGAACTTTAGCAACTGAAGAGTACACATTCTCCCATATCCCATATAGTAATAGGGGAATGCTGCTTCTCACCTCTATGGGGGGGATTACATTTTCCCACTGGTTCACATGCAGTAGCGCACGCAAGTGGGGTTTCTGGGTACCCAGAAACCCCCCCAGTAGTCTAAGGGCCCTAGTCTGAAAGCTGAAGGTCCCCTCTTTCCATGGGTACAAGAATTTTAAAAATCGGCCCTTGGGAACCGGAGATATCTGACTTCAAAGCAGTGGTCCCCATCCAAGCCTGTTAATTGCTCTTCCAAGTCAGATATTTCAGGTTCTGTCTGACTCAGAGTTTCTCTGAGGGTATATTCCAAAAGCTGGTGGACACTAGTAGCTTGTCTCTACTGTTCCCACAACCAGAGATATCAGCCTTCCTGCAGCTGGTTACTGTTCCTGCTCCACTCACCTGGTATGTAGTTATATATACTCATTACTCATTGGCAGATTGCTCTGCCTCCTGAACTCTGATCCCCTAGTCCCCAGTACCATTTGGTAGGTGGGATTCTCTAGTTTTTAAATCCATTAAAATCTAATAAATGTATTTCTGGGAACTGGAGATATCTGCAGTCAAGCAAGCTGTCCTCCCACCAGAAAATCATGAATAATATGCCCACTCCACTATACACCCCTCCTCGGCATATTAAACATCCTCTACCACCCTGGAAGTTATGTATCAGGGCCCCTTCATTCAGCCCAATGCCCTCTTCTCCCACCCCATCTCCCACCATCTGTGCAGTAAAGGGGTAATTAGGGGAAATTACGGATCCAGGCCCTACATGCTGAGCGGTTGATATAATACCCCCTACCACCTGCGGGACATCAAAGCTTCCCCCACCCCTACCGCTGGAGGATCGTTAGGGGCCCCAATACATTGCTATGCCCAGGGGTCTACACTGCTGTTGACGCCCCTGTATGTGTATATATATATATATATATATATATATATATATATATATATATATATATATATATATATATATATATTGGTCTATCTATAATACTTTAAATGACCCGGCATATACTGGGTCACCTAAGTGTCCATCTCTGTGCTTTGCTCCGCCCCTCTGGAAACCCCCTTCTGAAAATCCTGCGTTTGCCACTGACATGGCCTGTAAATGGACAGCGGTGGCAGGTGATGATGCTGGATCGCGCTTTATCATTCACCGCTCATCGCCCGGCCATACACTGGGGGATTTTGAGCTCAAAATGGAAAACTGAGTTATCTCGAGCTCAAAATCACCCAATGTGTATGGGGCTTTAGTTAGATCTACACTGCCTGTGTTAGAAAAACATTTTTTACATAATAGTTATTTCAATTTAGTTCACTTTTTTACCATATTGCAACTGTGGGATCTTTGGCCTGTACTCTAGGGTTAGCATCCCTGTTGTATTTGCGCAGGAATGGGGGCTTGGCCATAACTCTTGAGGCAAGCTACAAGTCATTGGCCTCTTGGCAAACCCCAGTCTAACAAGACCGTACAGGCCCACCTGTCCAAAGGCCTACTGGTCAGAAAAGTCAGGAATGGCCACAATTCCAAAATAAATCTGCACATTGATCTGAAAATGAAAGAGAGGAGGTGCCATCCATTCCCCAGCACTGTTAGATTTGTCTACTACTGTTGTGGTGATGAGGTGGGATACATACGGGTGACCGAAGGTGGGGATGTAAGTGCTCAAAACTCCAACATCGGCATCCCAAATGGGGGGATCTCAACAGTGGTTAGGGAAGTATACTTAACTTCCCCGTGTTCCCCCTTGTTAACCCTCCCTACCCACAGCCTAACCCTATCCCTCCCTGCCTGCAGCCTAACCCTAACCCTACCCACAGCCTAACCCTCCATGCCTGAAGCCTTACCTTAACCCTCCCTCCCCACATCTTAAACCTACCCCCCCGCCTGCAGCCTAACCCTAACCATCCCTGCATGCAGCCTAACTGTAACCCTCCCTGCCCGCAGCCTAATCCTAACTCTATCCCTAGTGCCTAACCCTCCCACAAGTGCCTAATCCAATCCCTCCCTGAGCGCAGCCTAATCCTAACCCTCCCTGCAGCCTAACCCTATCCATCCTCGCCTGCATCCTAACCCCAACCTTCCCTGTCCACAGCCTAACCCTCCCGGCCCACAGCCTTACCCCAACCCTCCCTGCAGCCTAACCCTCCCCACAGCCTAACCCTAACTCTCCCGGCCCACAGGCTAACCCCAACCTTCCCTGCAGCCTAACCCTCCTCACAGCCTAACCCTAACCCTCCCTGCCCACAGCTTAACCCTCCCTGCCCACAGCCTAACCCTAACCCTCCATGCCTGTAGCCTAACCCTAACCCTCCCTGCCCACAGCTTAACCCTCCCTGCCCACAGCCTAACCCTAACCCTCCATGCCTGTAACCTAACCCTAACCCTCCCTGCCCACAGCCTAACCCTCCCCCTGCAGCCTAACCTTAACCCTCCCTCCCCCCAACTTAAACCTATCCCCTCTGCCTGCAGCCCAACCATAACCCCCCTGCAGCTTAACCCTAACCCTCCCTGCCCGTAGCCTAACCCTAACCCTCTGTGCCTGCAGCGTAACCTAAGAGTTGGGGTAAGGGTAGGGAACCCTGCTGTAACTAACAGGGCAGAAGACAGGGCAGAAGTAACTGACTGTGGTCGTGTCAGATTCCTGATTGTTTTAGGATAAGATAGGGTTCAGTTGCATCAAATCCAATCGTTGTTTTGTACTCTTATTTTTTCATGCTGCATTATACTCATTGCGGGTATAGGGGTGTTTTCTGTAAACTAGAAAGGGCCACTCTTGGGGTCTCTAAAGTACATTACAGTGTTCAACTCTTTGGGGAGATCAAGGAGGATCTACATGTGTGAACTTCAATTTTAGGGTGAAATATAATAGGATGAGAACTTCAGAAAGTGAGAGATTTGGTAAGAAATCGCCAGTTTTTTTAAAGCGGCAATCATTTACACTTCAGAATCATACTGGTTTTGCAGTGTAAATGATTGCCGCTTTACAAAAAACCTGGAGATTTCTTACCAAATCTCTCACTTTCTGAATCTCTCATCCTATTAAATCTCACCCTTAGTTTTTACAACTTTTCACTGATACATAGGGCCTTATTCTAGTTCACTCTTTCTGACAAAATCCTTCTTAGATGGACAAAACCATGTGCACTGCAGGTGGGGCATATGTTAATTGTGCAGAGAGAATTAGATTTGGGTTGGGATTTACTTCAAAGTGAGATCTATATTGAAGTGTAAAAATAAAACAGCCAGTATTTACCCTGCACAGAAACAAAATCACTCACCCAAATCGAATTCTCTCTGCACATTTTACATCTGCCCCACCTGCAGTGCACATGGTTTTGTCCATATAAGAAGGATTTTGTCAGAAAGAGTGAACTAGAATAAGGCCCATAGTTACATAGTATTTTAAAGCTGAATAAAGACTCGCATCCATCCAGTGTATTAGCTTCATCCCTTGCTATACAGAATATATACTGACTAGGTGATTCATCGCGCCCTACGGGCGCTCTTCACACCGTCGTAAGGGGCTGCGCCCCCTTAATTTGTGAGCGTTTGTATATGAGAAATATGGTTAGAATTGTATGAAAGATGCCCTGTATTGCAACTTAGGTGTCCGCGAATCGCGGGAGGGGGGGGTCGCGGAGGGTGCCGCGAATTGCAGGAGGGGGGGTCGCGGGGGGTGCCGCGAATTGCAGGAGGGGGGGTTGTGGGGGGGTGGATGCTGCGAATCGCGGGAGGGGAGGGATTGCAGAGAATCGCGGGAGGGGGGTCGCGGGGTGGGTTGCCGCAAATCGCGGGAGGGGGGTTACGGGGGCGGGGGTTGCGGCGAATCATGGTAGGGGGGGTCGCAGGGGGTGTGCCGTGAATCACGGGAGGGGGGGTCACGGGGTGGGGTGCCGAGAATCGCGGGTTTTTTTTGTGTGCCGTGAATCGCGGGAGTGGGGGTTGCGGGGGGGTGTGACGCGAATCGCCACAAGAAAAAATCAACACAGAAAGGTCAACACATGTAAATGTTGACATAAGTGTGGCACTTCATTGGTGTCCATGTCGACACATGAGAATGAATATGAAAACATTCAAAAAATGAAAAAAAAAAACTTCAAAAACTCATGTCAACCTTTTTCATTGTCGACCATAGCCATGTCAGTGTTTTCCATGTGCAATTTAATTCTGGAGCTGCCGCGAATCGTGGGGGGTGCCGCGAATTGCGGGAGGGGGGGTCGCGGGGGTGGGTGCCGCGAATCGTGGGAGGGGGGGTTACGGGGCGGGGGTTGCGGCGTATCATGGGAGGGGGGGTCGCGGGGGTGTGCCATGAATCACGGGAGGGGGGGTCACGGGGTGGGGTGCCGAGAATCGCGGGGGAGGTGTGTGTGTGCCGTGAATCGCGGGAGTGGGGGTTGTGGGGGGGGGGGGGGTGATGCAAATCGCCACAAGAAAAAATCAAAACAGAAAGGTCAACACATGTAAATGTCGACATAAGTGTGGCACTTCATTGGTGTCCATGTCGACACATGAGAATGAATATGAAAACATTCAAAAAATGAAAAAAAAAACTTCAAAAACTCATGTCAACCTTTTTCATTGTCGACCATAGCCATGTCAGTGTTTTCCATGTGCAATTTAATTCTGGAGCTGCCGCGAATCACGGGGGGTGCCGCGAATTGCGGGAGGGGGGGGTCGCGGGGTTGGGTGCCGCGAATCGCGGGAGGGCGGGGTTTACAGGGGTTCCGGTGGGGGGTTGCCGCGAATTGCGGGAGGTGGGGGGTCACGGGGGTGCCGCGAATCGCGGGAGGGGGGGTTGCGGGGGGGTGTGACGCGAATCGCCACAAGAAAAAATCAACACAGAAAGGTCAACACATGTAAATGTTGACATAAGTGTGCCACTTCATTGGTGTCCATGTTGACACATGACAATGAAATAAATCTTCAAAAACTCATGTCAACCTTTTTCATTGTCGACCATAGCCATGCCAGTGTTTTGCATGTGCCATTTAATCCTGGGGCTGCCGCGAATAGCGGGGGGTGCCGCGATTTGCGGGAGGGGGGGGGTTGCGGGGGGGTGGGTGCCGCGAATCGCGGGAGAGCGGAGTTCATGGGGGTTCCGGTGGGGGATTGCCGCGAATTGCGGGAGGGGGGGGTCGGTCGCGGGGGGGGTGGCGCGAATCGCCGGAGGGGGGGTTGCGGGGGGTGTGACGCGAATCGCCACAAGAAAAAACTCAACACAGAAAGGTCAACACATGTAAATGTTGACATAAGTGTGCCACTTCATTGGTGTCCATGTCGACACATGACAATGAATATGAAAAAAATTAAAAAAATTAAAAATAAATCTTCAAAAACTCATGTCAACCTTTTTCATTGTCGACCATAGCCATGTCAGTGCTTTGCATGTGCCATTTAATCCTGGGGCTGCTGCGAATTGCGGGGGGGGGGGGGTGCCGCGAATCGCGGGAGGGGGGTCGCAGGGGGGGTGCCGCCAATCGTGCAAGGGGGGGTCGCGGGGGGGTTCTTTTTGCCGCGAATCGCGGGAGGGAGGTCGCGGGGGGGTGTTTTTTCCGCGAATCGGGGGGGGGGGGGGTGTCACGGGGGAGGGTTTGCCGCGATTCGCGGGAGGGGGGGTCGCGGGGTGGTGGTTATGCCGCAAATTGCGGGAGGGGTCGTGGGGGGGTTCTTTTTGCAGCGAATCGCGGGAGGGGGGGGTCGCGGGGGTGTTTTTGCTGCGAATCGCGGTAGGGGGGGTCGCGGGGGAGCGGGTGTTTTTGCCGCGAATCGCGGGAGGGGCGCGCGGGGGGGGAGGTTTTGCCGCAAATCGCGGGAGAGGGACGCTCACCTGGTGGCTGTGGAGTAGCAGTGCTGGGCAACATGGGAAGGCAGTGGGTGTCTGGCACTGTCTGTGGGCTCACTGGGCTGGTTCTCTGTCACATACCTCCCAACATGACCCTCTCCAGGAGGGACACAATGCTCTGTTTCTAGACTTCCCCTTAATGTATGATTGCCATCACCTGTTTTAAACAGGTTAATTTCTCAGAAAGGTGTTCAGCACAGATGAAGGCAATCACACATTAAGAGGAAAGTCCAGGAACAGAGCGTTATAGACACAGACACCCACTTTGAGTGACAGATGTAGCCAAATATATAGGAGATGTGATTTACAGTAAGTACAGATTGTGATTATTGTTTGTACCCCTGTATGTTTTTAACCAATAGATGTTTGTCCAACCTGATTTTAAATGTATTTATTGTGTCTGCCGACACCACTTCTCCAGAGAGTTCCATAGTTTGGCTGCTCTGACTGTAAAAAAATGTTTTTGTCTAACGGAACGAAATCTTCTATCCTCTAATCTAAACTCGTGACCCCGTGTCCTTGAGTCCTTCCTTACAGTAAAAAGTGCATCTGACAGTTCCTTATATTGGCCCCTGATATATTTGTACATGTTTAGCATGCCCCCCCTTAAACGTCTCTTTTCTAGCGTAAACAATCCTAAATGGTCCAATCTATCTTTATAGGTTAAATTCTCCATTCCCCTAATAAGCTTCGTTGCTCTTCTTTGGATTCTTTCCAATTCTATGATGTCCTTTTTATAGTGCGTTGCCCAGAACTGTACTCCGTATTCTAGGTGTGGTCTAACCAATGCTTTGTGCAGTGGCATAATTACATTTGAGTCCCTAGTTTCCATGCCCCTTTTTATACAGGCCAGTATCCTGTTCACCTTATTTGATGCTATGTGACATTGAGCGCTGCACCCAGCTTGTTATCTATATGGACTCCTGTAGGTCTTTTTCAAGTTCTGAAACACCCAGTGCCGCCCCGCTTAGGTTCCAACTAGCACATTGGTTATGTCTCCCTAGATGCATAATCTCGCATTTATCCACATGCAGCTGGCTCTTGTGGTTTTGGGGGATATTTTTATTGGGTATTCGGTAACTGCCCTCGGCCCATGCTGTGGGTTGCAAGCTGTTTTGCAGCCATCCTCTTATTGGAGCTTTTTCCAATACTTGTTGCTGTGGAGTTGTGGGCTGAACAATTGTCTCATTGGAATATTGGGGCAGATGTATTAAGTCTGGTAAAGTGATAAAGTAGTGATAAAGTGAAGGAGATAAAACACTAGCCAATCAAGTGTTTGAAAAATGACAGTTAAGAGCTGATTGGCTGGTGTGTTATCACCTTCCGCTTTATCAGTGGTGTAGCTAGGTGCCACAGGCGGCGCCCGGAGCAAGGGCATGTCCCCCCCCCCAATTTGTAGTAGGTGAGGCTCCTGCGCAGTGAAAAGTGGGCACGGCCCAAGACTATACCACACACTGTAATGCCCATTGCACATTTTAGCAAACTTTTTAATACCTATTACAAATAAAGTCACACATGATGCCCATTGCATACTATATAACACACCCTAACACACCGTAATGCCCATCACATACTATTTAACAAACCGTAATGCCCATTACACATTTAACACATAAGTGCCCCTTACCTACATGCTCCATGCCAGGGGCTTCTTGCTCGATGCCAAGGGGGACTGAAATTGCTTGTTGCCAAGGGGGACTGAAATTGCTTGCAGGGAGGGAAGGTGGGAGTAATAGTGCGGATCAGGGAGGGTGGGGTGATAGTGTAGAGAAGGGAGGGAGGGTGGGAGTAGTAGTAGTGTGGAGCAAGGAGGGAGGGTGGGAGTAGTAGTGTGGAGCAGGGAGGGAGGGTGGGAGTAGTAGTGTGGAGCAGGAAGGGAGGCGGGAGTAGTAGTGTGGAGTGAGGGTGGGAGGGAGTAGTGTGGAACAGGGAGGGAGAGTGGGAGGGAGTAGTGTGGAGCCCCCCAGCTGTCAGGGGAAGTGTGCGGTCAGCACAGCAGTGGTGCTTGCAGTCACATTGCCACCAGTGCATCCCCTCCCCCCTGTCACCGGGCCTGCACTGTGCTACTATTTAAAATTCACGTCTCCCTCTGGACCGCACTAGCCAATAGACGCTCGCGGTCCAGCAGCCATCAGTTGATTGGCTGCTGGACTGCAAGCGCCTATTGGCTAGCAGTCCAGCGGGAGACGTGAATTTTAAATAACACCACGTCTCCCAGACACAGCGGGGAGCGGGGGATAGCGGGGGAGACAGACTAGATTGCAGGGGAGTGGGCGAGCTGGCGGTGCAGGCACGGCTCCAGCGCCCTGATAGCTTCCGGCGCCCGATACGCCTCTGGTCTGAATACATCTGACACTATGTCCATTATCACATCAGGCTTTGCAGATCTTGAGGAGTCTAGTTTGAAAATGTTTGAAATCAATGTTTGGAGCGAAGGATGTTCCAGGAGTTAGAAACATGATAGCGAGTGATTTCTAGGAGATTTCAATTTTATAATTATCACACGTTGGGTGTAATTTGTCACTTTTATGTTTGGCTTATTATTGAACAGGCCTAGAAGGACTTGTGTTGGCCCCTGCAGTGGCGTAAGTTCGTCCCAGTTGCCCAGAGGCAAGATAAATACTGGTGCCCCCCCCCCCCACACACACACACACACTGCACCTTACAGATGTATCGGGGCTCGCCTTTGCTGGCGATCCGCCAGCAGCATGCTGCTGGCGGATTGCCAGCAACACGGCGCCGCTATCTGACTGAGACGCGCGTGCGTCCCCCACGCACGCGCGTCACAGTATCCGGGCGGCGGGGCGGCGAGGCAGACGCATTACTGTCCACCTCCCGCTTGAGGGGGCAGGGGGGGACCCGCGGAGGCTGCGGGGGGTGCGGTCACCCGGTGTGGGCACCGGGCGACCGAGGGCAGCACCGTCGGAAGGGGACGCGCGCGCACCTCATGCGCGCGCGTCCCCTTCCGGCATACAGATGGCAGCGGGGCAGGGGATGGCGATGGCGACGCCATCGCCATCCCCTGCAAAGATGAGACCCGTTACATCTGTACATACAGTAAATATATATGTATGTAATGTATATTTTATATTTAAAAATAAAGAAACTGTGACTTCTATGGTCCTCCTGGGAGGGGGAGTCAGCCACAAAAGTGATATCAATGGCTTTCAATTAACTGATTCAAACTTGCAGGAGAGGAGAGGTGCCCCCTTGGGAGCAGGAGCCCGGCGGCAGATGACTCCATTGCCTCCCAGAGTTCTGCCTCTGGGCCCCTGCGACTTTACAAGGTTCATAAGGTGGAGTTGCAGAATTGGGAGGCCTATCAGGCTAGGTAAAAGCATAGTGGTAAGTCAGTTGTTTTGTCAGTTGTCGACTGTTTTATAGAACCTTCTTAGCCACATGTTTAGGAAATTAAAATATGGTAATTAATTAGTAAATGCTGTGACCTTTAATCCAATGAAGTTGTCAGTCTATTATTTTAGCATGATAAGTTTGGTTAAGAATGTTACTATTATGGTTAATTTCCTTAAAGTTATGGACACCGTAGAGGTTGGAGGTGTAGGTGAGAGAAGAGAGTAAGATCTTTATAGGTATGGGGGAGAAGATTGATCTGAATTCTGAGTGGGAGCCGGTGTCAGAGGATGCAGAGGGTGGTGGCAGAGATAAGGCAAGATTGCCAAAATCTGAGATCCTTAAACCCTTTGACACCTTCCCTTCATTTGATCCTACTACCTCTCCTCTTGATCCTATGCCCTCACAAATCAGTACCACTCATCCCAACCCTAACTAAAATCTGTAATCTCTCTACTGGTATCTTTCTATCCCTTGTCAAGCATTCAGTGATTACTCCCATTCTGAAAAAAACACAATTCGAACCCTAATTCTCAGACTACCATCCCATCTCTCAGCTCCCATGCCTCTCCAAGCTACTTAAGAGACTCGCCTCACACACTTTCTTACCTCACACAACTTATTGGACCCACATCAGTCAGGCTTTCATCCCCAACACTCCATAGAGACAGCACTGACTAAAGTAGGGAATGATTTGGTCACTGCTAAGTACAAAGGCCATTACTCACTACTAATTCTTCTAGACCTCTCTGCTGCTTGTGAGACTGTGGCCACTCTCTTCTAATACAAACACTACAATCCCTAGGTCTTTTCTTGGTTCTCATCCTATGTATCTAACCAACCTCAGGGCTCAGTGTTGGGTCCTCTGCTTCTCTCAATTTCAACCACATCTCTCTGCAAACTAATCACCTGTTTTGTTTCATTTGTACGTGGGTGATACTCAAAACTACCTATCCTCCCCAGACTTGTCTCCATCCGTATTGGTCCGTGTCACTAAATGCCTTTCTGCTATTTCATCTTGGACGTCATCTCACCACCTGAAACTGAATATTAAAAAAAAGAATTAATTATTTTTCCACCAACCAATTGTAGATGACAATCAGACCTACACCACAATCTCGCAGCCTAGCTGTCATCGTTGGCTCTGAACTGTCGTTTCTTCCCTACATTCTGTCTCAAAATCATGTTACATACAACTAAAAAACATATCCAAAATATGCCCTTACATTACACAAGACTCTGCTCTCATCATCTAACGCATTGATTATTGCAATAGTCTCCTTATTGGTCTTCTCCAATAAAGTCTCTCTCCATTACAATCCATCATAAATGTAACTACAAGGCTGATCTTCCTCATCAGACATTCTTCGTCTTTGGAGCTGCTCTGTCAGTCCCTCCATTAATTACTTGTATTATCCGTATTCAATATTAAATATATTTACTTACACACAAGGCCATAAACCAAACTACACCAATGTATATCTCTTCTCTTATCTCAAAATATCTCCCAACCTGACCTCTCCACTCTGCACAAGATCTACTTCTCTCATCCACACTTATCACTCGCTCCCATTCCCGATAGCAGGACTTTCTTCTGTGGAATGCTCTCCCATGCACAATAACACTTTCCTCTAGTCTCCAAACCTTCAAGCGTTCCCTGAAAACTCACCTACAGTATCCGGCACCTTATCACATTCCAGGACATCCACAAAACCATTCCTACCAAATACATCCTTACTGTACAGTCCACACATATTCTCACTTCTTTTCTCTCTCAATTTCCCCAACATTGCTGGATGACCATATCATACAGCCCACCAAGAACCTCTGCAATCTAGTGGACCATTATGCAATAGATAACACCTATCCTTGCGTATCAATGCCAATTTCCCTATAGAGTGTAAGCTTGCGAGCAGGACCCTCCTTCCTCTATAACTGTCTGGTATTACCCAGTTTTTGCTATTACTGTTGTTCCATTTGTAAAACGCAACCAAATATGGTGCGCTATATATAAGAAACTGTTAATAATAAATAAAAATGATCATGACATTTTACAACTACTCGTGTCCCGTTACCTTATTGATGGTACGCTCCATCCTGCGATTTTTGATAAATACTATGCTTTCTTAACTCCAGCCATGTTTATATATGGGCAGAAGGAATTACGTCTTACCTGATTTACACGGCCCAAGATGCAGCTTCAAATGCTCTGCCAAGAAGGGCGATATCCTGGGACACAAATTAGTGACAATAATAATGTTAATAAGTCTATAGAGAATATGTAATGGCAGAACTGTAAAACTCACAATAAAAGTAATCAAGTAATGGCAGCCGGGTGGCACGTCCGGTCGGATAAATTAACCATTTAAATGGGAACAACCCCTGAAAGTGCACTGCCACGATGCTACATACAGTACGTTGAGCTAAACTCTACAGCGGACTTAGTTTATGGCAGAAGTTGATGTTCATTGAGGTGTGTTAGAAGAACTCTTCTCCAGGTCTTCTCCGGAGCTCTGGTAGACAACAGGTGCGATAGTCCTGCTGCGTTAACCTTCATCCAATATCGAGAGAGGATGGAAGGACTAATGAGGACATTAACATGCACACAAGTATCTTGGGAAGCAACAAACCGGGGCCAGCACTAAAGCCTTCAGACTAATTAGATGAGCCCGTATCCCAGGTGCTAGGCATTTATCTGTGAAAAGCAGGAGATGGTGTAAGGAATAAGATATTTACACTGGGGAGAAACCAATGAACTGTTGAACAGATTATAAAAATGACGATAAAACACAGCGCTGTTCTGAATATTATTAAGCTTTAATGGAAGCGGACTCTTTACAGCAGGAGGATAATACGGAATCACTGCAGTATATATATATTTTTTTCTATAAACAACATAGACACTGATAATATTTATATGAACAGTAAATCAGCTTGTCCCCAAGACGCCGGAAACAAGGAAAGTATTAATCTCTGTTAAAGATTATTAAATACTTTTTGTATTAATTAAAATGTGTTATGTGTTTGTTATTATGGAAGGGAGAGTCTTGTGGAATTGGGTTCATGCTTTGTTTAACCCCGGCGCCCGTTGGGTATTCGCACAACTAGTTTGGAGTGAATTAGGAAGCAATGAGATACGGTATATATGGAAAAATACTAAGGAGGATTAACCACTTTTCAGCTCAAGTACATAAAAATGCGCGGTTTACATCTGATCCTAAAGGAGAATAGTAATTATATACGTTCGTGAAATCGTTGCAGAGTTCAGAAAATATAGCGTATATCGAATGTATATTTCATGGTATAAGAGGTACGCACACTGCGCCTGATTCAGATGCAGTTTGAACTTCGACGGTGTGGCAACTGAGCGATTACCGGCGGGTTGTGCATGTGACAAGGTATGTTCGCAATGTCGCTCGCAGAGTGGAATCAGTCGCAGGTTGATAGACAGGGGCTGTTTTAGGGAGGTAGTGGCATCAGCAAACGCAGGGGGGATGGGGGGGTGGGAGGGGTGTTTTCCAGAAACAATTCTCCTCTTGGCAATTCGCTCAAATTATGACAAAGGTATACAATTACTATAGCTGCCGCCACATCATTCCGTGTAAGGGACAGAGCAGATCTGAAACACATGTCCAGTGGTAGCAACTTCTCCTACCAAGTTTGCTGTGTGTGCAGATCTGAGTCCTCAATCAGTGCACTGGACAAGAGAGCAGCTACAAGGAAGAAGAGACTGGAGCCTTACCATGAGGTGGGAGAATGTGATCTTAGAAAGTGCAGTATTGGTTCTATTAATATCGCATATTTATTTATTATGGTCTGGTTAACCTTTTCCTGACTACTTATTTACATTATGTAAATGTTTGATGGAAGTTTGTGGACGGCATTTGGAAACGCCGCTCTAGAAATCCTGCATTTCCCACCGAATTGGAGTCTCTCCAAAAATGCAGATGTACCGTGGCCGTTTTTGGAGCATGTCTAGGCATATGACTGCGATCTTGTAAGCAAACAACATGGCATCAGCGTGCAGCTCATAGTTCCGTTAGTGAAAAGCTGCTGCGTCGGCATTGCATCCGCCCCTGAATCAGGCCCTTTGTTATGTTGGGCTGAATATTGTGGCCAGAATCAGCGCTAATGCCACATCAGTTGTGAATTTGTTAGCAGCGGATATGCAAAAATAGGCAAATGTCGCAGGTGCCCAGATAAGTGTTTAGACGCCCACGAGATCAAGTGACAAAGAAGCAGCACCGGTAGCAGATCAGTCGATTATCGGCCTTCAGATTAACCCTACGGCTGCGCAGAATGAAATGCCGTAGCCATTGTAATGCTATGCATTATGACAGACGAAGGCTGGGACAGGCCCTGAAATCGGTCGAGGCCCACCTGTGTTCGAGCACCGCTTCCCTGCTACCTCCTGCACATGCCCCACAGCTGTCAATCACTGCGATGTCATCCTCACTGTGCGCAACAATAACGCAACTTAATTCATGTGCAGTGTGACGCCGATAATCTCTCATCTGTGTAAACAACAGGTTTATATCGGAATCGGGCTATAACTGTCACACCGGGACCCAATATTGCGGCTCTGTACTGTACTCATTGGCGCAGGTGCCAATACCAGCCGAATCTCTCCTTCTTCCAGCCTAATAACTTCACGTTCGTTCTTCTATAAGCTTGAATATCATGTAGGAAATACAAAGACAGACTCAGTCCCAGCTTCCTCTGTGCTCACGTTAGTATAAGGCAGAAGGAGCCATTTCACTGAGCCAAGCGGATAAATCCGAGCGAAGCAAGATCATTTAATGGCGGTCATTTATCAATGAGCGGACGCGTAGGGCCATCTTGAAATGAGTAATGACAATTACGTATCCCATTTCCAGCATTAAATAAAATGGTTGCACTTTTCACTATTGGCTGACCGCGGATAACTGCCTCCAGTAGTAATGGTTATGATGGCAGAAACGGCACGGCCAGGTCACATTATTACTAAGGATGTGCACCAACCCTTGTGTTTGGGTTTTGATTTTCAGTTTTGCAAAAAACACCCTCAAGTGTTTTGGTTCAGGTTCTGATTTTGTTTAGGTTTCCCTGAAAATGTAATAAGTGAACATTTTCTATTACCCACTTTCCCACGGGACTAGTCCTAAACTGCTTCTCTGTTTCGCTACAGCACCCCTGAGCAGTCACATGGACCGAGGCAGTTTACACATACTTGGCTAATCTCCCGGATCAGCCAGGAGCCCTTCTAAAATTGGGGTCCACTCACAGCCCCCCAGAAGTGTATGCAAGTCTCACGGAGCTGGCCACAGGCCCCCCTCTTTCCCCAGCAACAGTCCTTAAAACTGGTCAGTTCGGGGAGGCCAATGACACAATTTGCATCATCATAGCTCCACCCCTACTATACAGAGCAGGTAATCTGGCATTGAGTAGCGGGGTGCAGGACCAACGACAAAGCGAAGCCGTATCCACGCTTCCCGTACTGCCCACCTATTGTGATGCCAGGCCGGTGCGATGATAAGAACCTGCATCTCCGTTCCACACCGTACACTCGTTGTGAGGCCACGCCTCCTGTTTCTACAACAAGGCTACCCTGCCCTCACAGGACTGCCAGTAGGTCTGCAAGTTTGAGTAAAGGCCCATACACACTTTTCCATATGCTCGAACCCCCCAGCTTTTGCTGGCGATTCAGTATAGAAGCCTATGGGCTTCTTAGCGCAGTGCTGTGTGACGGATCCTTCGCGGTTCCCTCCCAGCACTCTGTGCATGCGCAGACGGACTCCCGGGTCCAGCATCGCAAGGGACAGCTCTTATCGGAAGAGCTGACCTTTGCATCAATAATTGCATATTTTAGAGCATATGCAATTATTAAGAATGCGGTACCTGGCGGAGGGGGGCAATGTAGGGTGGCGGATGTTACAACATCCAACCCTTTCTTTTTCTTTTCTTTTTCGAAAATCTTCTGGCAGATTAGACTTATTAACATTTAATACAGTATTGCTTACATAATGTAGTCTTTGTTTGCTTTGCTGAAAAAATTGGCACCTAGGTGAATACCCCCTAAGGCTTTTGGTGGCTACTGCACTTGTATGCAATGTAACAAGCATTTCACTCCCCTGTGTAACTTCCCCTTTTCAACGAGCATTTAACTCCCCTGTGGCAATGAGCATGTAATCCCCCATGGCATCGAGTATGCAATCCCCCTTGGCCTTGAGCATGAAACCCCCTTGGCATTGAGCATGAAGCTCCTGCCATAGAGCAAGGAGCCCCTGGCATTGAGCATGAAGACCCTGGCATCGAGAACGTAACCCCTGGAATTGAGCAAGAAACCCCTAGCAATGAGCATGTAGGGAAACGGAACTTATATGGCATAATATGTAATGGGCATTATGGTGTGTGGTTTAAAAGTTAAAGGTTATCACGGTGAGTGGCATAATGTGTAATGGCGCAATACTGTGTGTGGAAAAATGTGTAATGGGCGTTACGGTGTGCGTAATCCTGGCGCAGTGTGTCTAAGGGGCTCTACCTGGCGCTTTGTGTCTCAGGTGCTCTACCTGGCGCAGTGTGTGTGTATGTATAAGTGTGACTACTGCGTGGCGTAATGTGAATTGGTACTATTATGTGGACACTGCACAATTGCCCTGTTTGCCCAATAAGATGCCACCCACGAGCCCAATGGGATATACAGTAGAGCGTTATAGTATCAGTTAACACAACGTCATCCTTATGTTCTCACTGTATTGTGGAACGTGTGCAGAATACTTATAACAATCTCCTTCCCTCCAAGAACCAGACTTCTGGATCCTTGACCCAACTCTATTAATGTTTTTTTTTGTCTCTCCCTCTTCTCAAATTAATTACATACAGTCCCCATTGCGCCTGCCTATCTCCCAGCGCTATTCACCAATTTACTTATTTACAATATTTAGAATTAACTTACTTATCAGAATGCCATGGCGGAGAGCTCATTCATCTTTCTGTCTGCGCACTCTACATCACAATACCGGCGTGATTGATAAAGTGTCCTAAGTTCAAGCACAGAGAACTCGACTACAGTAAAAATTCCAGCGGAAGATTAATTAAGAGTCATCTTCGGGCGACAGGTTTTTAAATGGGTTTTGGATTTAAACAAAATATCAGCTGAAGCAGAAAGAGATTTTAAGAAGAGAACGCAATGATTACTGGTTTCTACAAAGAACATGTAATTTTCATCAGTGAGAACAATCATAAAATGGTAAGGATTCGATCAAAGGTAAAAGGTGGCGGGTGCTTACATACGGTACAGTAGGATCGGCGGCGTTTTTCGGATAATGGAATTTACAGCAGAACAAAACCTTAAATGAATGTATATTATGATGAGTAGATGGCTGACTGTGTATTTTGCCATCTGCTTCTTAAATGTTAGTGCGTCTCTATTTATCATTTTCAAGTTGCCTGATGCTTGCTGCCATTTTTCTATGAAAATCTGTCACACATTGAAGTAGGTATCTGGAGCCCCATTTCCAACAATAGCATACTGTACTGTACGTATCCAATTCAAAGCGGTTTCTGGTTGACAGGTCAACAGGGTCTAGGTCAATAGCTATTTGTCGGCATGTTTAAAAGGTGGGCATGGTGTATGTCGACATTGACAATTGATATTGTCGAGGTTGAGATGTCAATGGTTGACACAGAAAAGATCGACATAGGTTTTTTATAACTGACTTGTTCTTACTTCATGATCCAAGTGGGCATTAGGGAAGCCAATTTCGGGTGGCATTTTTTCAATACCATAATTCGGGATTGAAAAATGCTCAATGCCGGTATACTGGGATTGGCTTCCATAATAAAAAAAATGCCAGGTGGGCGGAATGGCCGAGAGGGCGAGTGGTGTGACTGGGAGCCGAGTGGTGGGGCTAAGAACAATACGGGTGGGCGGTGTTTTAGGGAAAGAGGTGGGCGGTGCACCTGTGGGTGGGCGGTGCAGCTTTTTGGCCATGTCATTTAGACCTCTGACCGCTTCACGCTGCGCAGAGCCGCGCAGCCGAGGACGGGAGGAGCCGGGCAGCATCTGAGAAGGTGCTTAGACACTGTCCGACATTATCCCAATAACTCCAATCCCAGGACTGAAATCCTGGCAATTTTGGGGCCAAATCCGGGGATCCCAATGATCCCGTTATTGGCCACCCTAGTGAGCACAGAGGGAGAATATAATAGTGTGCCAAGTGAATCGATACACTGATATGGTGCCCATGTTGACAGATGTCGACATAGACAACAAAACCCTGAAAAACTTGTGTCGCCTTTTCCCCATGTCGACCATTTTCCTGTCAACCTTTTGTCAATGTTGACCTAGACCGTATCATTCATTGTGTGTGCACAATATCATCTACCCATGGGACTGCAAATAGTCTACTGTATACGTTTCCCATGAGACTATTCCGAAACTTCTGCACTCCGCTTTGCTTCTGTACCCCTGAGCAGTCACATGGGCCGCAGTCACATTGCCTAATCTCCCGGATTGGCCAGGAGCCCTTCTACATCGGGGTCCTTTCACAGCCCCCCAAGAAGTGTAGGCAAGTCTTGCGAAGCTGGCCACAGCCCTGGCCATCCCCCCCCCCCCCCCCCCCAGCAGTCAGTTCCGGAAGGCCAATGACACGATTTGCATCATTGTAGCCCCGCCCCTACTTTACAGTACCAGTAATCTGGCATAGAATACTGGGGGGTCATGACTGCGACCAGTGGCGTATTTATAATCGGTGCAATGCATATGGTGCACACGGGCCCCTGTATACCAGGGGGGCCCCCACCGCACACACCGCACCCATTTCTTAATACTTACCATCCAGAGTTCTGCTATGAAAGCAGCAGCACTGCCAGAAAAATGGCGCAGCGGCCAGAGGAGGCTGCACACAGGCCTCGTCCTCGTTTGAAGCACCCCTGATCACAACAAAGCGATCCTGCATCCACGCCCCACCCTCGTTGTGCCCACCTATTGTGATGCCACACCCCTGCCAGCATGCATCCATGACCCGCACCGCACACCCGTTGTGAGGCCACACCCCCTGCTTCTCAGACTAGGCTACCCCGCCCACTCGGGCTGCTGGTCAGTCTGCAAGTTTGCGTTAAACCCACGGAATTCACAATCACAGATTTGATGTTGAATTTATCTTGCGGCAGACTAGGCCCATTAATAATGAATACCGTATTTCTTACATAACGTTCTCTTTAGTCTTTATTCGCTTTGCCGTACCGAACAGATTTCTAGGCCAGATCCCTCAGAGAGCCGCCCGGCTGATTCCCCTCCGATATTTCCCTCAGATGGAGAATGTACATTTCAGGCTGACGGTGATGCGCGGAACAGCTGCAGGGGAAGCGGCAGCCACAGGAAATTGCATTAATAGTGTGGAAATGACAGAATAAAACGAGAGTTTCCAGGACGCTGGCACCGTCTCAGCGCCGCTGCCATCTCTTTCCTTTCATCCAGGGCCGTTTAAACAGTTTCTTAGAAGATTCAGTCAAACAATGTATAATGAGAAGATAATGATCGCAGCGCGCCCGGGACCGAGCATTTCCCATACGTGTCATTCAGTTCTCTTATGTGGAAATGGTAATGATCAGCAACACACTTTGGGGGTAATTCAGGCCTGCTCGCTAGGATGCAAAGCGAGCAGGTTACCACCACCCCGTGTTACGCACACCCACAGCGCAGCCCGAATCCCCGCACTACGCTGCGAGCGTATGTGTACACAGAGGAAAAATCGGGACTATGTCAAATCCGGACTAGACCCCGGACCGCCGGACAGGACATCAAAATCTGCAGTCCGGAGCTTTTACTGTCCGGGGAGCAGGGCCGGCGCCACCACTAGGCAAACCTAGGCATTTGCCTAGGGCGCCGGCCACTGGAGGGCGGAAAATGCCGCCCGGGTACCTGTCCTACCGGCGCTGTCTATTTCAATCTGGCGGCGGAGGCAGCGGGGGTCCCTGCAGTCTATTAAAAATCACGAGCGCTATCCGCCGGGCTATGCGGAAGCGCTTCTAGTGTGAAAACTCTGGCAGCACGGCGCACGCTGATCTCAGCCAATCAGCGTGCTGCCAGAGTTTTCACACTAGAAGCGCTTCCGCATAGCCCGGCGGATAGCGCTCGTGATTTTTAATAGACTGCAGGGACCCCCGCTGCCTCCGCCGCCAGATTGAAATAGACAGCGCCGGTAGGACAGGTACCACAGCCCGACTCGCCTGGGGCGCTCCGGTGCCTTGCACCGGCCCTGCCGGGGAGTGTCTTGTCTGGGGGGGTGTCTTGTCTGGGGGGGGGGGAAAGGGGGATGGGGGAGGGGTCCCTGTGATAGCTATCACCAGGGACATGGGGAAGGGGAGATTACAGCCTCCCCGTGTGGTCCGGACCAGTTTTTGCTACATGCCCGGACCATACAGGGTAGCTTTATTCTCCCCATCCTCCTCTCCCTGGTGACAGATGTCACAGACAGCGCCCCCGGACAGGACACCCCCGGACAGGACAATCCCCAGACCACACGTTTCAAGCTCCAAAATATAGAGTTTGATGTCCGGTCCGGGGGTTTTGTCCTGGTCCGGTTTTTTACCCATACCCTGATTTTTTCTCTGTTCGCAGATAAATGTAAGTCTGGACTTACTTTTATGCTGGACGGTGTTCTGCAAATTGGGGGCGGGCAATGATGTCCACCATCGGAACGAAGCTTAATTCTGACATATACAAATCAAAGTTGAATCACCCCCTGTATACACTACTTTGTTAACACAGGCCACAATACTAATTGTAACGGATACATTTTGGGCAGCATGGACGACCTAGTGGTTAGCATTCCTGCTTCACAGCACTGAGGTCATGGGCTTCATTCCCACCAAGACCCTATCTGTGTGGAGTTTGTATATTCTCCAAGTAAGTGGGTTTCTTCCGGGTGCTCTCATTCCCTTCCATATACTGGTATGATAATTGGCTCCTGACAAAAAAAATTAACCCTAGTGTGCATAGGGCATGTTAGATGGTCCAAGTGGTTCTTATCCATGTTTAACCACCAGGCAGAAGCCACCGATGGTAAGCCATTGTTGGTTTGTTTCTTGTACATTCGCAGTTGTTGTCTGTGTAAAACACAACTGTAATTTACCAGCTTTCCAAAACATCTATATTATACCACTTATAAAGGGCCATCGATGGTGAAACATCTCACATCAGAACATCGATGGTTGCATAAATATTGATATTTCATGGTCAACCCCAATCTCTGAGTTGAGCAATGATAATTGTAGATTAACTATATTGAGACAAAACCAGTCACCTGCAGTATCTACTTGATTCTCACCTTTCTGCAAAAAGCCCCTCCCACTACGCCAGCTCCTAGGTAACTCTGCCGTATCGGCTGTCTTTCTTGCTACAATATGGGCCTTAATTGCATAAATAAAACAACTGAATGCATCAAAGCTGCTAAATAGCACTGATTCATTCCATCATGTGCAACTTTTCTACATAATTGTGCGACTGAGTCTAAACTGGGGGGGGGGGGGGGGGGTGTCATTCGGATGTGGAAGCAGACCAAAAAAAAGCAAGCAACTGGTCAGTGATACCCCTTTTCCACTAGAAGAAATAACCAGGTAATCTCCGCGGGGATGCGCTTCTACCCGGGTTTTTCTGCTAGTGAAAATGCTCCCTGTCAAATAACCCGGTTTGGATTCCCCGGCAATCCTACCCAGGTCATAATCATAGGCGAATCTAGAATTATGGTAATGGGTGGTCCCAAATCTAGACATAACAGTAGGGGGACCTTTGCGCGGCCTAGCCGCGTGGCAAAAAGGGGGCATGGTCTCATGGGAAGGAGGCGTGGCATCACAAAAAGGGGTGTGGTATTACACTATAGACCATACACAGTAATGCCCATTACACATTTTAGCAAACTCCGTAATACCCATTACACATAAAGCCACACGCCGTAATACCAATTACACATAAGGCCACACACCATAATGCCCATTACACGTTGTGCCACACATCATGATGCCCATTACATACTATATAACAAACTGTAATGCCCATTACATATTTGCTACATAAGTGCTGCTTACCTACGTGCTCATTGCTAGGGGGTTCTTGCTTGATGGCACCATAGTACCCATTACACATGATGCCGCACACCATAGTACCCATTACACAATATGCCGCACACCATAGTACCCATTACACATGATGCCACACACAATAGTACCCATTACACATGATGCTGCACACATATTGGGCCTTATTCTGGTTGGAGCGGCCGGGCCGTACGCGCACGTCCCGGGGTTTTTAATGATCTGCGCATGCGTACATTCGCTAATGCGCAGGCGCGAACACTCCACAACGCTCACGGACGGGTCTCTACGTGCGAAAAAACCTGTACGCGAGTGTACGGGCATTGGGGGCGGCATAGGGGCGTGATGAGGGGAGCGGCCGAAATAATGAGGGAAAATGGGCGTAAATATGGGCGTACACGGGGGTGTGCACCAAAAATGAGCGGTGCTACTACCGCACGATCGACTAAAGCACCGTTCATTTCGGACACAAAACAGGCGGCCGCCAACCGCCATCTCAAACCACCCCTACAGATACCGCATGCCAGCGTGCGCCTGGGTTAGCTAATTTACGCGGATTACTACCAAACACATACACCTGAATGTAATAACCAATGCTGCAGTCTATTAAGTCCAAACCATGATTTCAGTACCTGCAAGCCACACACAGCACTCAAACACATTGGAAGCTTATCTTTCTATACTTCTCTACATTTAAAGGTTTGTTTAATTTAAGGTAAGAATCTTTGTAAGACCTGCTTAAATATGCAAAGGTAGGTATTTGTTAAACAGTTATACACATTCACTACGTGCTTTCATAGACTTTACACAGTAGCACACTCAATCGACACAAGTCGACATGTGTCAACGTGTTCACTCTAATACAAACATAGGTTTTGTATTTATGATACAATAACATAAACCACATCTAACACCTACAAAGGATGTTTCAGCAATGTTTTAATCCCATGGCCACTATTTTGCACATTAATTAATTCAATCAATTAATTAATTTTCATAATTATAGTTGAAAGGGAAGATATGCTGGTCCATATATGTGAAGGGTATGTCAGCGTACACGGACGTACGCTCACTCTCACGAGCGGTGACATAAGCTGACTTTTCTATTGAAAACAATAGGGACCCGTCCGTGCAAGCTGGCGTACGCTCAGATCTCCGCAAGAAGGCGGTAGGAAGACGGACGAGAGACGTCCGTAAACGGCGGCGTATGCTCAGTTGTACGCCAGTTGTCGGAGTGTAAGGTCTGGCCCGTCCGTGTACGTTGGCGTACGCTCATTTGTACGCCACTCCCCTTCTACGTTGTTTATGCCCGTACGTATGCGGCAGAGTTGTGGGTGGACTTAACCCCAACGGCCGCGTGCGGCTAGCGTACGTTAATAGCGAACGTACGCACGTTTGGCCGCACCGATCAGAATAACCTCCAATGTCCCTTACACATGATGCTGCACACATAATGCCGCTTACACATGATGCTGCACACCGGAATGCCCCTTACACATTAAGCCACACATTATGCATAATGCCCCCACATACCGCCACTTGTAGCATCCCTTAAGCAATGCCCCCAAAAGTGCCACTTACTGTAAATTTTTATATGATCCTTCGCTGCTGCTGCAGGGAGAGTTGGAGAGCGGTGCAGCTGCTTCTATGGGGAGAGGAGCAGAGCGCAGCGCAGAGCACGCTCCCACTCCCCTCCTGGTGTCCCCTCTAGCCGAGTGGACATTTGAAATATTGTGCGCGCTGTTGTTGTGCGTGATGTTGAGGGAGCACGCCGGGCGCCGGCACCACATAATTAAAGGGAGGGCGGGCTGAGGTGAAAGCGAGGAGAAGAATTGGAGTGGAAGCTGCAGGGATGACAGTCATTGACAGCTGGGCACAGAGCAGGGGCTGCCCGGCTGTATTCTGAGCACTGCAGGTCAAGGCTGTTTGAAATAATACCCCTTTCACAACAGAAAATGCAGGGATTTACCCGGGAATATGGTCCCAGGATCATGCAGGGACATTCCCAGGCAGACCCCTTATACACCAGCCTGCATTTTCTGGTGTGAGGGGGAGAGACAACCACTCCCCTCTCCCTACCCCCCTTTAACCAACAAGCTATATCTTCGGAACCAACTGACCCATTTACATGAGACCAGTATCATATTGAAGAACTTTTGAGTTGGCTTCGACTGATTTTGGTCCCGTAAACTGGGATGTTTGGTTCCAGAGAAATCTGCCCTCAAAGAACATAAACAGTCATGAAATTACATTTAAGAAATGAAAAAAAAAAAAAAGGTTTAACCTCAATATCCCCGGAACCAATTAACCCATATGGATCCAGCCTGGTATCAGATTGAAAGCCCAGCGATTTGGGTTCGACTGAGATCAACCCCGAGCTTCAGTGATGCCGAAGGGGGAACTGGCAGCCGTTGAACTGGGTGGGGGTCGGAATTAGCGGGTCCAATGTTATCCTATAGGGAAAACGTTCCAGCTTTGCCTGTCCATATCTCCGGTTCCCAGGGGGCTAGAGACACGGGGCTGGGCTCGTTGGAAAGCCCCATCCCTCAGCTACAAAATGTGCTAATGGGTGGTCCTGTGCACCCCCGGACCACCCCCTAGATTCGCCTATGGTCATGATCAGGGTAGCACCCGGTTAGCACCCGGATTCAAGGGTAGTGGAAACGCTCCCTAACAGGGTTATTTGACTGAGCATGTTAAAATCTTCACTGATTGGTGCTGCTGGGGCGCTGGTGAGTGATGTCATCACTCAGAGCCCCGCAGACTGTGCACATAGCACGGAGGATAGCGTTCTGTGCACATGTGGTGCATGTCTGTCCTGCTGACTTTCCCCTGCTGTATCAGAGGCTGCTCCAGCAGCCTCCTTCCTCTCTGCCGCCAGCACCACAGGCTGCCCCAGCGGACACTGCTAATCATCCCGCAGCACAACATCATTATGGCTGCCAGCAATTGGTATGATGCTGAAGTGAAGGAGCTGCTGCTCATTAGGGCAGAGGAGGAAATCAAGCGCCAGGTGACTGGTACCGTAAAAGACACGATTGTGTACAGAAATATTGCCCAGATGCTGGAGTCTAGGGGGATACACCGCTCTCACCAGCAAGTGCTTAACAAATTAAAAGCACTAAAGAGGCAGTTCACCAAGGTCTGTGACCAGAACAGGAAAAAAAGCGGTGCCGCACGTGTCGAGTGGGTCCATTACGATCTATGCTGCAGGGCATTTGGCAACACAGCTCTGATTAATCCTGTGGCACTGTCATCCTTGTTGGCCAGCCAGATGGAGAGTAGCCAAGAGCCACCAATGGAGAGTAGCCAGGAGCCACCTGACACACAGTCCACCATGGCAATGTCACCGTGCTGCCCAACTTCTCCGCTCCTGATTTCGGAAGATGGCGATGAAGAGTGCAGTCTACTCGATAGGTCTGTTTTGTCTGACACCACACAGTCCATGGCGGAGGAGGGGTCCGAAACAACAACGGTGCAGGTGACTCAACAACAAACACCAAAACTGCTTTCAAATAGTAAGTAAAAAAAAAAAAAACACATTTATCCCAGTAACCAACGGTATATGTTGCAGAGTGCCGCAAGTGTGCAGGTGGGATAGGGCCGCAAGCACAGGTCTGCAAACACCTCTGCTATTTTATGTTTATAGTGTATTTTTGTTTGTCCCACTTGCAGTTTACAAGGTGCCGCCAAAGAAGAAAAAAACAAACCGTTCCGATCAAGCAGCGAGAGCTTTCTCTTCAATAGTAATAGAACAACTGCGTGAAATGGACTCCGACATGCAGGCCAATGAGGATGCTCGTGTGGAGAAGTTTTTAACAAATGGAAGACAGATGCAGCACTCTTTCTTGGATCAATTAAAGGACATGCAGGACAGACAATTGTCCTTCTTGGAACGCATACTTAATCGTGGGTATATGCCACCTCCTCATTATCCCCAGTATCCGCCACATGCTTCACAGGCCCCAGCATACCCAGCACACCATGAGTATGCATATGGCCAATACAGTAGAGGGCCAACTCCCTCCGCCCCTAGCACTTCCTGTGAGCAACAGTCACACCAAGAGCCTCTGCCATATAGAGGCCCCAGTAGCCACGCCCCCAGCACAGCAGCTAGCTACCACCCCACCACTGGTGCTAGCTACACCCCCAACACTTCCACTAGCTATGCCTCCAGCACTGCTACCAGTGCCCCACTAAACCCAGAGTATAGTGAGGCAAACACCACTAGCCATGACAACACGTCTACTACACTGCTGCCAAACCTAGACTCCCCTGAATTTACGGTATATCGTAATTTGTCATAAGAAATACTTGTTTTTTTTCTTTGAAATTCTTTATTGCATTATTGCAGTAAGAATGTTGAATACATTTATTGCATTCAGTCGCCTTGTGGGCACAGTTTGGTTAAACCCTACACCTTGCACTTTTTTCAATTTTATGGGCACTTGTTTTTAACATGTTTACGTGCACTTTTTTCATTTTTATGTATGCCAAAGGCTCAGGTGTACGGCAACATTTTACCTGAACATGTCTTTTCTTGTAAATTGTTTTTTTGGTAAGGAATAAGGCGCTACATCAGATTCCTTACCAAAAAAACTATTTGCATTGCTTCTATTGGGGCAAAGAAGGAAATAGCCCTCATACTGGCCCTTATTCTGATCGGTGCGGATATTCCCGCATTCTTACGGTGCGGGCCGCACGCCACGGTGTTCTGCCGCGTGCGGCCATCGTCCGTAGAAACGCCCACGTGTCCTCCGCATTCGGACGGACTCACTCTTTAAGAACAGGGCGTGTTTACGGACGACATACAAACCATGCGTGTGCGGGGGAAAACACTCCGATTCTGCACGGTATTACAGAGTATTACAGAGTTTGCTCGGGAATACCGCATCCGAACGGGAGCCAAGCGGTGCTACCGCCCGTAAGCGGAGTATTTACGCCAAACAACCCACTATTATGTATATTCTGCAATACATCACATGACCCACTTATTCAATTACCTATCCTCATAAAAAAATGCTTATTTGGAATTGGAATCAATTAGATGCCAATATATCCTTACAAGCATGCCTAACACATGCATTTCACACATTAACGCTTACAGCAATTGAAGTGCAATGGTTTGTATTAGACCCTGTGTTAAATATTGTAAACAATCTACACATATACTGTTTAATGTGCAAAGAAAACCAACAACTTTGAACTTGCATAAATTATTTATTACGAAGAACAATTAACAATTAAATCTCAAAAAAAAAAAAAAAAAAACATTAAATAAGTAAATCGCGCAGGTCCTGCAGATCCGCCAGTAGTAATCTTAAATGGTGTTCTGCACGCAGGAGGGCCCCACGAACCCCCTCATCTGCCGGTGTTGTGTCATCTGTGGGCATGTCAAAGGGGCAAAAATTAGTCATGATATTCATGCATACATTTCACATACTGCTACATAAATTGCAGAAATGCTAGGTGACATGTGTAGGTGACATAAACAAACCCATCAATGCTCCACCAATGACATAATAAGCTTTAAAGCCATAGAACAGGTGAGAGGCAATTGGCGCAAGAAAAATATAGAAGTGGCCTTAGCGCAGGCAGAAATGCGCTGGATATACGAATTAAAAACTCTAAGTCCCCAAAGACTCAATGGGGACTTCGAGCTTAAATGGTTCATTTAAATAGTATTTCCCCCTTTTTACAAAAAAATATGAGACATCAAGTATACAAGTATATTACCTGTAACACCTGAAAGTATATCATTATAAATAGAAGTCCCCCTTTTTTATAATATTTTTATAATACTTTTACAATATTTTTATAATAATTTTTTTGGGTTCAGAGTGTGTCTCCCTTTAAGATAACCCAGGAACCTACATAGCTAAGAATTCCTGTAGGAACATGGATAATCAATAACATTTTGACATATAAGGTGACCACGTGACCACCTTCACCTATGCCTTGAAAAAGATCCCTAGAAGGATTGAAACGCGTTGGCGGCAACAGGTGGATGTGGTCACCCTATCTTCTAACTTTGAAACCTCTATAGAACTTCCAATAGAAGTCCTATATTCAAAGAAAATCCCCTAACGATGCCGGAGCTACTACATGCATCTTGAACAACTAAAGCCTGCAAGCGTCTGTTAACGGAGCACCTGCTCATTTCAGCGTCCGTGTATTCAACAGACAGGTTCCTAATTGCAAGTCGGGGAAGCACATATCTCCCACTACCGCTGGAAGCCGGTTCCACGGCTGCGGCGGTGAAAGAGACATCTCCCCTACCTACAGAAAATTATCCACTACGGTCAGGAACAGAAGAACACGGGAGTGGAGGTACGAACTGTTCATTCTCTTTCCCACCCCGTGTTGTATTACTACTTCTTGCAATATCACTGATTGTTCTTTGAGTCAAAACGGAACTTTGTATCAGGATTGTGCTCAATTTTTTTAAATGAACTTTTAAAGAGACAGTTTCTTTTTTTAGGTGACATTTTTTTATTTTTTTCCTTTTTTTTGTTTCTGGATTTTTAACTTTGTTGCCCATCCGGGACTATCCATATATATGTTATTAAATAAATAGCACTTGCTTTTTTCAACTTTCATTTGGAGTATAAAATTGTTTTTTGAACACCAGACCGAGCGCCTGTGATCCTCCGTCCACACCCCCTTCTTTGCCTCCATATATATATATATATATATATATATATGTAGAGAGATAGAGACACACATAGATAAATAGATATGACACACACATATATACATACATGCAAACTTATTTACTATATACTGTGTTTTTTTCCCTCTACCCTTTACTCTGCAGAAGACATAACAGTCATAGTGTTTCTTCTCATTTACAACCCACCCATGACTAACCAATTACAAGCATGTCATGGCCTCCGTCAATAAGAACTTGTCACAATCTCCTCAGTCTAAGTTCAGTGATGGTTCGTGGCATGGGAGTTATGCAAATGTCAGGAATGCACAGTACACATCCTCAAAATCATAATTCAGTCTAAACCAACCTACAATTCTGTGAGGGCAAAAAAACAATCTGAACTACAGGGGGTGTTTAGGTAGAGGAGGCTCCAGGGACACTGGCAACTTGTGACTCCATTCCAAGGTAGGCCGGCCCATACTCCATTTATAGCATACATCCTATAGTTTATAAATAACATTCAACAACAATATAGATTCCACTATATGATGGGTCAGAATCGAGGCTTGCAGCAGGTGAATTTTATCCACAAATGATCCACTCATCCCTTTACTCCAGGATCCTGTTTAACTACAACGGTTATGTGGCAGTCAAAATGGAGCTCCAAGCCATCCCACAAACCTGTGTAATTCAGAGGTGTCCTGGATGAAAGGGATGCCTTGGACACCCCATCTAACCCGTACCAGTATCTGTAGCTACCCACTTTGGGGTCTGTATTAATAGTATTGTACCAAAATTTTTAATCACCAGTGCTACATAACAAATACCAGTCCAACTACTTCATGAATGATGCATTATGTAAACATACCGATCTGCTGGGACTCCGGGGCCTCACACGCCTCCTCCCCCTCGGATTCTGACACCTCTGGGGCAACCGTGGCCTCCTCAGCCCCCTCCTCCGCCAGCTCCTCCGCCACCATCACCTCCTCCACCTCCTCCGCCACAACCACCTCCTCCACCACCACCACCACCTCCTCCACCTCCTCCTCCGCCACCAACACCTCCTCCACCTCCTCCTCTGCCACCAACTCCTCTTCCACCTCCTCCACCACCACCTCCTCAGGCACCTCCTCCTCCTCAACCCACCTCCTCCACCATCTCCTCCACCTCCTCCACCATCTCCTCCACCATCTCCTCCACCTCCTCCACTTGCTCCTCCACCATTTCCTCCTCCTCCTCCACTTGCTCCTCCTCCACCCTCGCCGCCACCTCCTCATCACGCTCTTGCGCCTGCTCCTCCGCCAGGGCAGCCTCGGCCTGCTCCCGTGCCTGTCGTGCTCGGGCTCGTGCTGTGTGGTAGAAAACAAAATCATGGTCAATGTCGGGTCATTGGGGCACATGTAATAATCCATAACAAGACATACATGGAAGGGTGATAATGTTGGCAAACGATGCTTGAAAGTAGCTCCTTACTGTTAATGGACTCCAAAATGTGACATTTAAGTTATTATGTGATTGTTAGTAATTTGTTCAATCATTACAACCCTGGCATTTATCAATGTTGAACACATATTAGATCTGGCACATTGTATGCATCTGAATCATGAATGCTATGTCATTACATATAAAAGCCACATGACTGCATGTTAACCAGGAAGAAGCACACATAACATTCTATGGACTTTTAAACCCATGGACACCCACTTATCATGAGACACATTGTATTGTTTATAGATGGTATGATGTAAGTGCGAAATTTCATAGCTAAAATACTCACAATCAGCTATCTCGCCCCTAATTTGCTGGAGAAGCTGGGGCTGGCGCCTGCGGAGGTCCGACCACCGCCTCTCGAGCTGGCCGAGGCTCCTCCGCACCCGGGTGCGGGCGTAAATCCGGCGCCCTGCCGCAGCATAGGCCCGCCGCTTCTGGCCATTTGTGATAAAGGGCCCCGCACGGCCCAGCCTTGTCTCCATGACGGAGACCAGAGCCCTGAGCTCCGCAGGCAAAAATGGCTCTGCCCTGCGTGTCTCCGCCATGTTAACAATGGCATCAATCAACCAATCAGGTGGTGTCATTGGTTTATCACAGTTATTTGTGTTAATAACTTTATTGTTCATCTTTACATGAACAGCGTCTCTGCGCCAACACAAATGGTGACAATTTCGCATGCCTTAAAAACAGTAGTGCTGATGTATGGGAATGAGCAAATCTGATATATATAAAACACAGTGTGTATGCACTTAGCAAATCCAATAAGGCCTCGCTCCGCCAAGCAACGCGTGCTATAGCTTAGCAACGCCTAGCTGTACTTAGCATTACTTACTCTATGCATCTACAGTATGTGTATGCGTACATTTATGTTTAAAAGACACATACACATACTTGCAGGTATCCTGAGACCAGCATTATACACCAGCGCTGCCTGCCTGGCTGCCTGCCTGCCTGCCTGCCTGCCTGCCTGCCTGGCTGCCTGCCTGCCTGCCTGCCTGGCTGCCTGCCTGCTCCTTGAAATGTTTAAACATGTTAATAAATTGAAATATCATATATATATATATCTGCAAACAAATCATACATCAACACAGGAAAAAATCCCCAACACATTAGAGAATAAATCAATGTACTCACCAGTCATCAGGGATAGTATCAACTACAATAATGAAGATATAACAAACACATAAGATCCCTTGTACAAGGTATAATAATGAGCACCTATATTGTACTTCCCCCAAAACTAAGCACATATGATAAATATCTCCTATTTCTTTGCCATTAGGAGGGCAGGCTGGCTAATTGTCGTTTTGTAACACTGACAACTACCACACTGTACTTATTTGAAGGGGTGATTTTTACAACAATTGGTGTGTTCTGGTCCACTAGATAAAATGTACCTGAAGTATCTTTGCGCCACAGAGTCCCGCAGCTGGTATCCCCTCCGGCATTCAGGGGCGCGGGATGGGCGCATGGGCGGATCTTGCGGCTCAGATGGTACCTCCCACTCATCAAAGGGTATCTCACGCCGCACAGCAATGTTGTGGAAAAATATACACAGGCCCACGATCCTCGACACCATTTGAGGCGCATACTGTAAGTCACCACCAGTGCGGTGGAGCACTCTAAATCGACCCTTTAAAAGGCCAATTGAGCGCTCCACCACTTGCCTGGTGGCAACATGCGCCCGATTGAATGCCTCCTGTGGGCCCGGTGCTGGGTAGCTGTACGGCGTAAGTAGCCAGGGCGTACATGGGTAACCGGAGTCACCCAGAACCCACGCATCACGGCCTTCCAGCTCTTGTAGTCTTTGCCATATCCCGGTTTGTCGGATGACATGAGAGTCATGGGCACTTCCGGGAAACTTCGAGTTGAAGGCGAGAATCTCCATGGATGGGCCACATACCACCATCACGTTCAGTGAGTGGAACAATTTGCGGTTCCTATATATCTTCTCACTTCGAGATGGAGGCACAAATGGTACATGGGTGCCATCCACAGCCCCTATCACATTAGGGAAGCCAGCAATTTGATGGAAGGCCTGCTGGCTTCTGCGCAGGGTCTCGGTGGCAAATGTCATGGCCATGAAGTGCCCCTTGCGCCTGAACATGGCCGACGTCACACGCCTCAGGATTCGGCAGAAGGCCGGCTGAGATATTCCAGCAAGTACTGCCACTACTTGTTGGAATGATCCTGAGGCGCAGAAATGCAACACCGCCAGCAGCTGTGTGTGAGGCGGAATTGCTGTCGTGATCCCGTGTAGAGGTTCCAGATCACTCTCAATTAACGAGAGCAGATCCAGAATGACATGTGGCGGTAACCGGTACCTAGTAAGTACCTCATCATCGGGCATAGCAAACAGAGTCACCCGTGTGCGATAGATTCTAGCACGTCCTGGCCTCCTTGGCCGACGAGTGGGGAGAGCCGCAAGTGCCCTTAGCCTCCTTTCCATGTCCCGCAGCATTGCTTCAGCAACCTATAAAGAAATGAACATAAATACTGATGCACCTATGCACATAATGGCCATATCCCACTACAAATAGATTTGTAGGCTTCAATACGTACAATAGATGGCCGCCCCGTAAAATCCCGAAGATCCATTTGACTCTATAATGATGTAACAATAATATGAACTCAATACACACCGTCCTAAACACACAGATGCTTACAACATCGAACTACTAAACACTACTTGAGTATCAAAGGTGTCTGCATTTGTTGCCGACATCATGTACTATGAGACATTCCAGCTATTGCTGGGACATGTTGTCCTGCAATAGATGAACACACACAGGTTTAAGACCTGTGAGTGAAATAGTGAACATGTGACATGTTGCAATAATGCTACAAAGACTTTGCTGGCCCAACAATCTGTAGTCAGTGAGGCAATGGTGCATACATTCATACACTTACATTGTTAATGGATAACATATCTACAAGGACCATGGAAGAGCTTACCTTAGACCCTGACAAGTCCAGATCTGGAGACAAATGATTCTAGCAGCAACTCACTATTTATAGGCCTGTCACATGTGTGGTCTATAACAGTAGTGATGAGTATTGCATGACTTGTGGCCTGGATTTTTTAAGGGATTGGGCTACTTTTAGCTTGCAATCAAACGCCACAATACCACAGTAGTCATGAACCAAATGTCATGTCATGCTAGCAAATAGCATGTGTATTGTGCGATAGTCACAGGTGTATCAGAAGATTCTATGCAATGTTAGAATTGGTGACCAGTATTTCATGTAGAAGTTTCGCCAGGTTTTACACAATGGAATTTCCGCCACCGTATGCGGCGCGAAAAAACAGCGACGTACGCTCGTGCACGGAACGCAGCTGCCGCTGATGTCCGCCAAACAGGATACACAAACAGTATATAAAGGTGTATTAGAATGTGACAATGTTGTTGCTAACATGTCTGGATCACAACCAGAGGTGGACCAGGAGCTGCAGCAACTATTTGACCAGATGGACTCCAGCACCACCTATGTGCCACTGCACATGCAGCCAGTGGGTAATGAGGAGGCTGCTGGCCCTTCTACAGCAGGGCAACCTGCACCTGACCATTCTACAGCAGGGCAACCTACACCTGGCCCTTCTGCAGCAGGGCAACCTGCAGCTGTCTCATATGCACCATCAGAAGAATCTTTTGGAACACAACCGGGGACTTCACAAGATAGTACCATGGCCAGCACTTCAAGTGCAGCGACACGTGCCAGGGGGCGTGGCCATGGACGTGGCAAGGGGAGAAAGAGGGCAACAGAGGAACCAACTACAAGAAATAAGGCATATGAAGCACAGGAGCTTGCCATCCTGGTTCCCCGAGCACGTGATTTGATTGAGTGTCCATCAGAGAGGCTGACACACACACGCAGATGGAAGATTTGGGAAGAGATAACGGCAGAGATTAATGAAGTTGCGCCACAAGTTCGTGAGGCCGACCATGTCAAGAAGAGGCAAGTTGTTTTGTGATACATGTGCCCAGTAATAGACAAGTAATGATTGAATTCATGCTTAGATGGATTTTGCAAATGCCCGGTGAGGTTGTTACCATACACAGACATTATTGACATGTTATTTGGTTGAGAGTTAGAGTAGGGTGATTGTGAATGTGTATTGTAACGGTTGATATCATAGTTGCATGTAATGTTATCTTTTGGACATTAAGCACATGTCGTAATATGTAGCACAGAGCAATGGCAGCAACAGCAAACATCTGGAGTGACATGTATTAATATGTCAACTTACATTGCAGGTGGCAGGACTTCAAAACCAACCTGAAGAGGAAGATGACCAAGCGGTGGGAACACAGCCAGACATCTGGGGCCGGGCCCATGCCATCAGGGCTAGAGTTCACCCCCCTGGAGTTGATGGCCGAGAGCTGTGTATCACTTGAGGAGGTCAGGGGGGTGAGCACGATGGATAGCGAGGCCCCAGCTGAAGTGTTTGCGTCTTTTATTGAAGGTAAATATTTGTCATGCCATAAACTTGTGCAAGTAATTATCTTAGAATGTGTCCTAATTGTGTTTATCATTTTCCACAGACACCCCACTGCTTGGTGACGACTCTGGTCAGGAGGTGGAGGAGTCCGTGCCACCTGGCCCCAGTGGTAGGCCTGTGCAGCAGCAGCCATCGGCCCAAGCCGATTTGGCCAGGTTGGCCCAGATGCTTGGGGACATAAACCAGCAGGGAGAGTTGGCATCAGAACGGATGCATAGGACCGAGGAGATCATGGCGACCTTGGTCAGCACCCAGCAGGCCATCGCTGGGAGCCTGCAGGCCATGGCTGAGGCACATCAGGCCATGGCTGCAAGTGCTCAGGTGCTGGCCGAGCAAGCCACCCGCCAAAATGATCTCCTCCTCCACCATAATGAGCTTATGGTGGAGCTGGTTAACAGCAACAGGGTCCTAATGTCATCCGTTTCTGGTGCATTACCACCAGCAACACTCCCTGCTGGCAGGAGGGGTAGACCAGCCAACCCCTCACCAGCATCTGCTCCACCTGCCCCAGCATCTGGCCGTGCCCGAAGAGCTGCTGCACAGGCCAAGGAGCCTACCAAGGCCAAACGTGGTCGAAAATGAACTTGTGGCTGCATTAATCTCCACCGTTATCTCATCCCAAATCTTCCATTGCACTGTGTGTGTCAGCTTCTTGTGTCCAATCACGTGCTCAGGGTAACCAGATGAGCCCTTGCTTCAAATGTCCTTTTTGGTTCCCCTGTTGCCCTCTTTTGCCTGCCATTACTGTCAGCTGCACTTGATGTGATGTTGCTAAGTCCCCGGTTGTGTTCCAAATGATTCTGCTGATGGTGCATATGAGCCAGCTGCAGGTTGGCCTGCTGCAGAAGGGCCAGGTGTAGGTTGCCCTGCTGTAGAATGGTCAGGTGCAGGTTGTCCTGCTGTAGAAGGGACAGCAGCCTCCTCATTTCCCACTGGCTGCATGTGCAGTGGCACATAGGAGGTGCTGGAGTCCATCTGTGTGCAATTATATTTGTTTTGTATTATAATTTATTTTGTTACATTCCTGCCATGGTTTGTTGTTTTTGGTAATTTTTTTTTTTTGTCATTGCATCACAGTGGCATTGACTGTGAAATGTATATAAATAAATTTCTTTACTTTACAACAATTGTGTGGTTTAATTAGTACATGTCGCATACACATGTGTATTGCTAGTATTAATATTCAGTCATGTCCATTGTTAGCAGGTTTAAAGTGTGTCAGAAGTACAGCATATGTGGGTGATTAGTAAGGTTTCCTTGAAGCAGCAATGGTTTCAATTAAAGCACTGACAAGCGTCCTATTAGTGAGTAATGAGTAAAGGAGTCGATTTTATTGGGTTCAGGTGTTAATGCTTGTAGTCATTAGGCGGTCCGTTCGCCTCCCGCAGGAACGAGTGGTGTCCGCAAAGCAATAGTGGCCTTTTGGACACCGCACATTTCTTTCCTTTTTGTTCGCGTGCATTCGGAGTGGTATCCGAATGCACGCCCCCCAACATAAGTGTACTCCCCCGTGTCCGCCCATGTTTCCGCCCCGTTTTGCCCACTTTGAAACTACGCCCATGTGTCATTCCGCATGACGCCCATAATACGCCCATATTCCCCGAATGATTGCGGTGACCAGTTTTGTACGGGATTTGCCCGAACAGGTACGGAGTCAAGGCGTGGCACATGCGCGTGGCGTTCTCCACGCATGCGCAGACGCCGTAAAGACGCGATCCGAAAGTATGCGGTAAAGTACGCGTCAATCAGAATAAGGGCCACTGTAACACCAGAAAGAAGCGCCCAGGACTCTGTTACCCTTTTTTTGCATGTCTTTTCTTGTGTTGTGTGAAGAAACTTTTGAAAGTTCCAAAGATTTAATATTTGGCAGTAAAATAAAAATAAAAGTTATTTAAAAAAAAATGAGTGTGATCTCTTCTTCTAATATGGTAATATTTTTAATGGTGGCCCTTTTGGTGTAATGGTGGCCCTATTTTGTGACCTCCCATGGTAAAGCCCTTTAAAAAGGCTTTTTCCTTATGTAATCTATAGGGGAAAAAAGGCCTTACCTGGGTTAAGTGTAAAAGGGGATGATCAGGCAATTTACCGGGTAGCACTGTAGTGGAAATGTATGTCCAACCCGTGTCCAACCCGGGTTCGAACCGGGTATAATTTACCGGGTCCAACCCAGGTTGCTAGTGGAAAAGGGGTATATCTTGATGCAGTGCAGGGGGTGGGGGGGGACAGGGGTATGTGGAGGCAGATGTAATGTGGGCAGAGAGAGTTAGATTTGGGTGGGATGTGTCCAAACTGAAATCTAAATTGCAATGTAAAAATAAAGCTTACTAATATTTGTGGGTCTGAATGCAAAAGCAGGCAGTATTTACCTTGCACAGAAAAAAAATTCATGTATTTCCTCCCCTACTATAGCAACATGGTTTGGATTTAATAGGATGGGTGAGACTTAATAGGATGAGAGATTCAGAAAGTGAGAGATTTGGTAAGAAATCTCCAGGTTTTTTTAAAGCGGCAATCATTTACACAGCAACACCAGTTTGATTTTGATGTGTAAATGATTGCCGCTTTAAAAAAAAATGGAGATTTCTTACCAAATCTCTCACTTTCTGAATCTCTCATCCTATTAAATCTCACCCAAAGTTACATGCTTCATCTGCCTTGATTGCAAATCCAAATCAGGCCCTGCGTATCAAGTTGAGTTCTGTTGTGCTTCATCTGTGACCTGTACGTGTGTAAAAGTAATTCCCGTGCGGACAAACTCTGTGGTTGTCTGGGTGATGGGAGCGTCATTTCTTAAAAATAGCACTCTATCAATAACATTGTCCTTATACATTTGTCTTAGTAAATAAAACCATTACTATAGTTGTGATCCTTCCCCACGTTGGTTCAATGTCAACCAGTAAATATTCTCTGAAACTCAGGATTATGTTAAAATACAAAATTCTAATTATCGGTGCATAGGAATTATGAAATGTAAATAATGATTAGGAAACAAGGATCAATACTCACATTTTATGTAAAGGGATGGGGCACCTATAGTGGTGGTATGGGGCAGCACATGATGAGGCAGGGATGGGGCACCTATAGCGGTGGTATGGTGCAGTACATGATGAGGCAGGGGTGGGGCACCTATAGTGGTGGTGTGGTGCAGTACATGATGAGGAAGGGATGGGGCACCTATAGCGGTGGTATGGTGCAGTACATGATGAGGTAGTGATGGGGCACCTATAGCGGTGGTATGGTGCAGCACATGATGAGGCAGGGATGGGGCACCTATAGCGGTGGTATGGTGCAGTACATGATGAGGTAGAGATGGGGCACCTATTGTGGTGGTATGGTGCAGTACATGATGAGGTAGAGATGGGGCACCTATAGTGGTGGTATGGTGCAGTACATGATGAGGTAGGGATGGGGCACCTATAGTGGTGGTATGGTGCAGTACATGATGAGGCAGGGATGGGGCACATATAGTGGTGGTATGGTGCAGTACATGATGAGGCAGGGATGGGGCACCTATAGCGGTGGTATGGTGCAGCACATGATGAGGCAGGGATGGGGCACCTATAGCGGTGGTATGGTGCAGTACATGATGAGGTAGAGATGGGGCACCTATAGTGGTGGTATGGTGCAGTACATGATGAGGCAGGGATGGGGCACCTATAGTGGCGGTATGGTGCAGTACATGATGAGGTAGGGATGGGGCACCTATAGCGGTGTTATGGTGCAGTACATGATGAGGTAGGGATGGGGCACCTATAGTGGTGGTATGGTGCAGTACATGATGAGGCAGGGATGGGGCACATATAGTGGTGGTATGGTGCAGTACATGATGAGGCAGGGATGGGGCACCTATAGCGGTGGTATGGTGCAGCACATGATGAGGCAGGGATGGGGCACCTATAGCGGTGGTATGGTGCAGTACATGATGAGGTAGAGATGGGGCACCTATAGTGGTGGTATGGTGCAGTACATGATGAGGCAGGGATGGGGCACCTATAGTGGCGTTATGGTGCAGTACATGATGAGGTAGGGATGGGGCACCTATAGCGGTGTTATGGTGCAGTACATGATGAGGTAGGGATGGGGCACCTATAGTGGTGGTATGGTGCAGTACATGATGAGGAATGGATGGGGCACCTATAGCGGTGGTATGGTGCAGTACATGATGAGGCAGGGATGGGGCACCTATAGTGGTGGTATGGTGCAGTACATGATGAGGTAGGGATGGGGCACCTATAGTGGTGGTATGGTGCAGTACATGATGAGGCAGGGATGGGGCACATATAGTGGTGGTATGGTGCAGTACATGATGAGGCAGGGATGGGGCACCTATAGCGGTGGTATGGTGCAGCACATGATGAGGCAGGGATGGGGCACCTATAGCGGTGGTATGGTGCAGTACATGATGAGGTAGAGATGGGGCACCTATAGCGGTGGTATGGTGCAGTACATGATGAGGCAGGGATGGGGCACCTATAGCGGTGGTATGGTGCAGCACATGATGAGGCAGGGATGTGGCACCTATAGTGGTGGTATGGTGCAGTACATGATGAGGCAGGGATGGGGCACCAATAGTGGTGGTATGGTGCAGTACATGATGAGGTAGAGATGGGGCACCTATTGTGGTGGTATGGTGCAGTACATGATGAGGCAGGGATGGGGCACATATAGTGGTGGTATGGTGCAGTACATGATGAGGCAGGGATGGGGCACCTATAGCGGTGGTATGGTGCAGCACATGATGAGGCAGGGATGGGGCACCTATAGCGGTGGTATGGTGCAGCACATGATGAGGCAGGGATGGGGCACCTATAGCGGTGGTATGGTGCAGTACATGATGAGGCAGGGATGGGGCACCTATAGCGGTGGTATGGTGCAGTACATGATGAGGCATGGATGGGGCACCTATGGCGGTGGTATGGTGCAGTACATGATGAGGTAGGGATGGGGCACCTATAGCGGTGGTATGGTGCAGTACATGATAAGGTAGGGATGGGGCACCTATAGCAGTGGTATGGTGCAGTACATGATGAGGTAGGGATAGGACACCTATAGTGGTGGTTTGGTGCAGTACATGATGAGGCAGGGATGGGGCACCTATAGCGGTGGTTTTGTGCAGTACATGAGGAGGTGGGAAGGGACACCTGTAGTGGTGGTATGGTGCAGTGCATGATGAGGCAGGGATGGGGCACCTATAGTGGTGGTATGGTGCAGTACATGATGAGGCAGGGATGGGGCACCTATAGCGGTGGTTTTGTGCAGTACATGAGGAGGTGGGAAGGGACACCTGTAGTGGTGGTATGGTGCAGTGCATGATGAGGCAGGGATGGGGCACATATAGTGGTGGTATGGTGCAGTACATGATGAGGCAGGGATGGGGCACCTATAGCGGTGGTATGGTGCAGTACATGATGAGGCAGGGATGGGGCACCTATAGTGGTGGTATGGTGCAGTACATGATAAGGTAGGGATGGGGCACCTATAGCGGTGTTATGGTGCAGTACATGATGAGGTAGTGATGGGGCATCTATAGTGGTGGTATGGTGCAGTACATGATGAGGCAGGGATGGGGCACCTATAGTGGTGGTATGGTGCAGTACATTATGAGGCAGGGATGGGGCACCTATAGTGGTGGTATGGTGCAGTACGTGAGGAGGTAGGGATGGGGCACCTATAGTGGTGGTATGGTGCAGATCATGATGAGGTAGAGATGGGGCACCTATAGCGGTGGTATGGGGCAGTACATGATGAGGTAGGGAAGGGGCACCTATAGTGGTGGTATGGTGCAGTACATGATGAGGCAGGGATGGGGCATCTATAGTGGTGGTATGGTGCAGAACATGATGAGGTAGGGATGGGGCACCTATAGTGGTTGTATGGTGCAGTACATGTTGAGGTAGGGATGGTTCACCTATAGCGGTTGTATGGTGCAGTACATGATGAGGTAGAGATGGGGCACCTATAGCGGTGGTATGGTGCAGTACATGATGAGGCAGGGATGGGGCACCTATAGTGGTGGTATGGTGCAGTACATGATGAGGTAGGGATGGTTCACCTATAGCGGTGGTATGGTGCAGTACATGATGAGGTAGGGATGGGGCACCTATAGCGGTGGTTTGGTGCAGTACATGATGAGGCAGGGATAGGGCACCTATAGTGGTGGTATGGTGCAGTACATGATAAGGTAGGGATGAGGCACCTATAGCGGTGGTATGGTGCAGTACATGATGAGGTAGGGATGGGGCACCAAAAGCGGTGGTTTGGTGCAGTACATGATGAGGCAGGGATGGGGCACCTATAGTGGTGGTATGGTGCAGTACATGATAAGGCAGGGATGGGGCACCTATAGTGGTGGTATGATGCAGTACATGATGAGGCAGGGATGGGGCACCTATAGTGGTGGTATGGTGCAGTACATGATGAGGCAGGGCAGGGCTGAAACTAGGGTTTCCAGCGCCCGGGGCAAGGCAGTCATTTGCTCCCCCCCCCCCCTGACTGGGGGGGGCAAATGACTGCCTTGCCCCTGGCCCTGGAGACTGAGCGAACCCTGCGCCCACATACCTCTGTTGTGCAGCGGGGTCCGTGGACTGCGGAGTAGTCCATAATACGGGATATACAGGGGGTCGGTGCTGTGTCTGCCGCAGTTTCTCCTGTGTATAGCGTCATTCACCTGACGTACACAGCGCCGCTCAGAGCTGTACACTAGCAGAATAGAGTAGACAGCCCACGGCTGTGCTCCTGACATAGTACATGTGGGGTGACGCAGATACAGTTTAGGTGCGATAACTTACTGAGTGAGATAAATGCCATACAGCTGCTATAAAGCTGCTCTGCGCTAATGATACATAGGACTGTTACCATATCCATCCTCCCCCTCTGCCAGGATGTACCAAGCGTGTGCGCAGATGCTCGCAGCAAGAAGGGCTCTGGGACATCCCCTCAACGCGCCGACGTACCCCAGGGAGCCGGCCAGTGAGCGGCGTGTGCATGCGGGGTGCTGGCACTCTGTGTCTGACCTTTGTGGCTGTGGCTGGTATAGGCACGGCCGCAGGATCCCCCCCCTGAGAGAGCAGCAGTTGGTCTGTTCCGGGCTCGGGCTGCACGCGGGGATGCTCCAGCAGCGAGGTCTCCGGGTTTTCATCACCTGCTCTGTCTTCCTCCCAGTGTCCGTGGCCTTTGCAGCTCCCCGTCAGCAGGGGAAGGCTGAGATCACTCCCGCTGCCATGCAGAAGCCGGTAACACAAAGGGAACGTTACTCCCATCGTCCCCGGACCCCCGCTGCCTGGCCTGACAGCGCCCCGACCATGTAGCGCCCGGTGTGCGTGACCCCCCCAGCCCCCCCTAGTTACGGCCCTGGGCAGGGATGGGGCACCTATAGTGGTGGTATGGTGCAGTACATGATAAGGTAGGGATAGGCCCCTATAGCGGTGGTATGGTGCAGTACATGATGAGGTAGGGATGGGACACCTATAGCGGTGGTTTGGTGCAGTACGTGACGAGGCAGGGATGGGGCACCTATAGTCGTGGTATGGTGCAGTACATGATGAGGCAGGGATGGGGCACCTATAGTGTTGGTGTGGTACAGTACATGATAAGGTAGGGATGGGACACCTTTAGTGGTGGTTTGGTGCAGGACGTGATGAGGCAGGGATGGGGCACCTATAGCGGTGGTTTGGTGCAGTACATGAGGAGGTGGGAAGGGGCACCAATAGCGGTGGTTTGGTGCAGTACATGATGAGGCAGGGATGGGGCACCTATAGTGGTGGTATGGTGCAGTACATGATGAGGCAGGGATGGGGCACCTATAGTGGTGGTATGGTGCAGTACATGATGAGGCAGGGATGGGGCACCTATAGTGGTGGTATGGTGCAGTACATGATGAGGCAGGGATGGGTTACCTGTAGAGGTGGTATGGTGCAGTACATGAAGATATACGGATGGGATACCTATAGCAGTGGTATGGTGCAGTACATGATGAGGTAGGGATGGGGCACCTATAGCGGTGGTATGGTGCAGTACATGATGAGGTAGTGATGGGGCATCTATAGTGGTGGTATGGTGCAGTACATGATGAGGCAGGGATGGGGCACCTATAGTGGTGGTATGGTGCAGTACATGATGAGGCAGGGATGGGGCACCTATAGTGGTGGTATGGTGCAGTACGTGAGGAGGTAGGGATGGGGCACCTATAGTGGTGGTATGGTGCAGATCATGATGAGGTAGAGATGGGGCTCCTATAGCGGTGGTATGGGGCAGTACATGATGAGGTAGGGATGGGGCACCTATAGCGGTGGTATGGTGCAGTACATGATGAGGCAGGGATGGGGCACCTTTAGCGGTGGTATGGTGCAGTACATGATGAGGCATGGATGGGGCACCTATGGCGGTGGTATGGTGCAGTACATGATGAGGTAGGGATGGGGCACCTATAGCGGTGGTATGGTGCAGTACATGATAAGGTAGGGATGGGGCACCTATAGCAGTGGTATGGTGCAGTACATGATGAGGTAGGGATAGGACACCTATAGTGGTGGTTTGGTGCAGTACATGATGAGGCAGGGATGGGGCACCTATAGCGGTGGTTTTGTGCAGTACATGAGGAGGTGGGAAGGGACACCTGTAGTGGTGGTATGGTGCAGTGCATGATGAGGCAGGGATGGGGCACCTATAGTGGTGGTATGGTGCAGTACATGATGAGGCAGGGATGGGGCACCTATAGTGGTGGTATGGTGCAGTACATGATAAGGTAGGGATGGGGCACCTATAGCGGTGTTATGGTGCAGTACATGATGAGGTAGTGATGGGGCATCTATAGTGGTGGTATGGTGCAGTACATGATGAGGCAGGGATGGGGCACCTATAGTGGTGGTGTGGTGCAGTACATGATAAGGTAGGGATGGGACACCTATAGTGGTGGTTTGGTGCAGTACGTGATGAGGCAGGGATGGGGCACCTATAGCGGTGGTTTGGTGCAGTACATGAGGAGGTGGGAAGGGGCACCAATAGCGGTGGTTTGGTGCAGTACATGATGAGGCAGGGATGGGGCACCTATAGTGGTGGTATGGTGCAGTACATGATGAGGCAGGGATGGGGCACCTATAGTGGTGGTATGGTGCAGTACATGATGAGGCAGGGATAAGGCACCTATAGTGGTGGTATGGTGCAGTACATGATGAGGCAGGGATGGGTTACCTGTAGAGGTGGTATGGTGCAGTACATGAAGATATACGGATGGGATACCTATAGCGGTGGTATGGTGCAGTACATGATGTGGTAGGGATGGGGCACCTATAGCGGTGTTATGGTGCAGTACATGATGAGGTCGTGATGCGGCATCTATAGTGGTGGTATGGTGCAGTACATGATAAGGCAGGGATGGGGCACCTATAGTGGTGGTATGGTGCAGTACATGATGAGGCAGGGATGGGGCACCTATAGTGGTGGTATGGTGCAGTACGTGAGGAGGTAGGGATGGGGCACCTATAGTGGTGGTATGGTGCAGATCATGATGAGGTAGAGATGGGGCTCCTATAGCGGTGGTATGGGGCAGTACATGATGAGGTAGGGAATTGGCACCTATAGCGGTGGTAGGGTGCAGTACATGATGAGGTAGGGATGGGGCACCTATAGTGGTGGTAGGGTGCAGTACATGATAAGGTAGGGATGGGGCACCTATAGCGTTGGTATGGTGCAGTACATGATGAGGTAGAGATGGGGCACCTATAGCGGTGGTATGGTGCAGTACATGATGAGGTAGGGATGGGGCACCTATAGCGGTGGTATGGTGCAGTACATGATGAGGTAGAGATGGGGCACCTATAGCGGTGGTATGGTGCAGTACATGATGAGGTAGGGATGGGGCACCTATAGTGGTGGTATGGTGCAGTACATAATGAGGCAGGGATGGGGCACCTATAGTGGTGGTATGGTGCAGTACATGATAAGGTAGGGATGGGAATACCTATAGTGGTGGTATGGTGCAGTACATGATGAGGCAGGGATGGGGCACCAATAGCGGTGGTTTGGTGCAGTACATGATGAGGCAGGGATGGGGCACCTATAGTGGTGGTATGGTGCAGTACATGATGAGGCAGGGATGGGGCACCTATAGTGGTGGTATGGTGCAGTACATGATAAGGTAGGGATGGGGCACCTATAGCGGTGGTATGGTGCAGTACATGATGAGGCAGGGATGGGGCACCTATAGTGGTGTTATGGTGCAGTACATGATGAGGCAGGGATGGGGCACCTATAGCGGTGGTTTGGTGCAGTACATGATGAGGTAGGGATGGGACACCTATAGCGGCGGTTTAGTGCAGTACATGATAAGGTAGGGATGGGGCACCTATAGCAGTGGTATGGTGCAGTACATGATTAGGTAGGGATAGGACACCTATAGTGGTGGTTTGGTGCAGTACATGATGAGGCAGGGATGGGGCACCTATAGCGGTGGTTTTGTGCAGTACATGAGGAGGTGGGAAGGGACACCTGTAGTGGTGGTATGGTGCAGTGCATGATGAGGCAGGGATGGGGCACCTATAGTGGTGGTATGGTGCAGTACATGATGAGGCAGGGATGGGGCACCTATAGTGGTGGTATGGTGCGGTACATGAGGAGGTGGGAAGGGGCACCTATAGTGGTGGTATGGTGCAGTACACGAGGAGGTTAGAACGGCATCTATGGCCCTGGCTATAATACAGAACAAGCTGCACAGTGGACAGTATTGCAGGCTTTCTGTATACTCGTACACTGCTGACTGTAATGGAAGATGATAATATGTATGATACGCTGCTGACTGTAATGGAAGATGATAATACGTATGATACGCTGCTGACTGGAATGGAAGATGATAATATGTATGATATGCTGCTGACTGTAATGGAAGATGATAATATGTATGATACGCTGCTGAGCTGTCACCGGTTCTGCAGATAATCATAAAACCACCTCAGGAAGATCCTTAGTCAGAACCCAGGTCTGCAGCATTCGCTCATGTAGATGCCGGTGGCACTTGTTTGTTTCTCGGTACGCGTAGGGATTTCTCCTCGCGACCCACAGGCTCTGGAGATGGCGGAAGATGATTCATCGCTGCCTCTGATTTTCATTTTCTGGCAAATGCAGATAAGATGGGAACAAAAGGCGTCAGATTTATCTGAGGTGGGGACGGTGCGGGCCCAGACCTGGTAATTCGGAGCAAATTAGTATAAAGCGATTCCATAAACACCGGTGGGACTGTTGTATTGTCGCCCTGTCATTTCTGATAACTGGTGCTACACCGTAACATTGGGAATGAAATGGCATGTCTAACAATGGTCTATTATTATTATTATTTTTATTATTATTGTGTTTATTTTTTATTATTTCTGTCATTTCTCAGATGCACTGTTAGACTTCTCCTCAATTACTTTTTCTCAGGTTATGCAGCAGAGGATGCTGGGAAATATAGAACACGCAAAGAAGAATCACATCCAAGGTGCAGGTGAAATATGCATGTATTAAAGGTTAATTTTCTATCTGTGTGTATGTATATACATATGGAGTAGGTCCCATCCTTGCTACCTATGGCGAGATTTCCGCCAGCTGGCCATGGCAGGCCACGGCGCCCGCCATCACAATACATTTTAAATGCTTGGCGATTCGCCGTGGCGTCTCCGGATGAGTGCAATACCAGTAATCATCCACCAGATGTCCCTTTTGAAAACCTCTTTGCGCAAGCGTAAAATTTGTGCTGCAGCGCGTGCATGAAGCGCAGGAACTACAGTAAATAATTTATTGTCCCTGGCAAGCCTAGTCAGCGCCTCTCTCACACCGCCGGCACGAGCATGATCCTGTCTCTTTGGAGGAGAGGATCATGCTGATGCGGGCGGAGAGGCGCTGCATTTGTTTGACACGAAGGAGCGTCTCTGACGGACGCTCTTGCGACCCAGTTGCACAGACGTTCCAGTAATGAGATGCTTTTGCGTCTGAGTTGTTATTACGGCAGGGTACTATAGTAAAGTACTTTACTACTATTGTGCTGTGTCCAGCATGCTGTACTGTTCTATAGATAGTGTACACACTAATAAATAAAATTACATTGCATTGCGTACACAATCATTACATTAAATTATACTGTACTGTATTGTACGTCTCATTGGTTATGTTGAAAGGTGCTGGCCTTTGGCTAGTACAGTATTGTAGTTTTAACACACCTAAAAAATTACCGTTACCAATAAGGCTTTCTTGGCATCTAAATTTGCATGGGCGCTTGAGCGTCTGCACGGGTACTTTACTGGTACTATACTGGAGCGGCACGGACGCTAATGCATCTCAGTATATGTTCTAACGGTGGCCACATTTTGGTGTTATGACATTCACAGTAAGTTACTGATTCGTATAGGGATCATTTTACTTTTACACACTGTACTGTGACAGTCATGTACAGTATACAGTGGTACTGTAGATTTAGTAAGCTCGTTGAAGTGATACAATGTCTGTTTTTTATCAGTGGTCAATCAGCTGCTACTGTATACTGTAGTACAGTACATTACTGTGCTGTACAGTACCTGTCATTTTTTCAAGACAAGCATGTACAGTACAGTAAATTCACAGTTACTGTAGGAGCTGATTGGCCAGTGATAAACTACTCACTGGCAGGCGCGCAGAATGCGACGCTTGTTCCGCACAGGATGCATGTGATCAGGGCCCCATTTTTATTATCAAGATATTTTCAAGATAATAAAAGATGGCTGCACCACGCAGAGCGAGGAGAGCGAGGCCCTTCAGGCGCGGAGAGCTCCTCATCCTGGTGGCTTGGCGGGACAGGCCCCTGGTGTCCAACAGAGAGGTGGTGGAGGCATACCAGGAGGCTAGCCAAGCCATCAGGGTGCGCTTCAGGAGGGAGAGACCAGTGAGGGCCCTCCAGCGCAGATGGAGCGACCTGGTCCGTCGGGACCCCCAACTGCTGGACTCCCTAAGGGAATGTAAGTACTGTACAGTATTGGGTGCTGTATTTTCTACTTGTTGCCATGGGGGATTTCCTATTTGTTTTTAATGTGCTGATTATTGTACAGCATACTTGCCTACTTTTGAAAATGAGTTTCAGGGAGAATATACTGTAGTTGGTTGTAGAATTTTGCACAGGTTGAGAGGTCATGTCATGCTCTACCCAAAGGGCCCGTCTACTGTAGTTCCATACTGTATATGGAGATATTGTGAAAAGAGATTGTGAACATGGCACCTACAGTAGAAGTGTGGGTGTGTACTGAGAGGAATCTTTTAAAATAGTAATTTTATTATGTACAGTATATTATATCCAAATGTAGATGAGCCCCAAAGCAATTAGTAATTATTAGTTAATTATTTCACTTACAGTATGATTCTGTGAGGAGACCTGTAAAACATTAAATTATTTGTCTAGTTTTTTTAAAACTGTTACATTTCATGGTCTAGTTTTAAGAAATATCACTCTACAAAATATTCGAATAAAAGAAAAAAAAAGAAAAAATTGACACCGTAATCGAACACGGGTCTCCTACATGAAGATGCACGCAGCTACCCACTATACTACGCAACACAGTGATGTGTATGGTCGGTAGAGTGCTGATATAATAATCTGTGGCGCCCCAGTGGCGAAACCCGAGTTCCGGCAGCGTCTGATATGGTCCTTTAACCCCTTCCCGACATTTGACGTATATATACGTCATGGCCGGGAAGTACTTCCCGACACATGACGTATATATACGTCATGACTTCAAACTGTCACTGCGTCTAGAGACGCAGTGACAGAGGGACGATGTCTGCTGTCCCTGACAGCAGACATGTCCCTGCATGCCCAGGGGGGGCTGCGATGCCGCCCCCCCGTCGGCGATCGCTGTGATTGGCTGTTCAGTGTGAACAGCCATTCACAGCGTTTTCTGTGTCACCGGCGAATAACGTTCGCCGGTGACACGGGATCGGAGGTGATTGGTGCTGTAAAGTACAGCACCAATCACCGCGGGGTGTAAGGGTGACACTGGTGTCACCCCACCTCACCCCGCCCGCCCCCAAAGGCCGTGATTGGTTCGTCGGACCGACGGACCAATCACAGCCATGGAGGGGGGTTTAAACTAGCGGTGACTGCACTGCAGACGCCATTCCGGTCTGGAATTGCGTGCAGTGCGGTCACCGTGCCCAGCTGCCGCCATATACTGACCAGAACCTTGCTAAATACTTACCTGATCACTGCCTGGATCTTGCTTCTTCTTGTGACATCCTGTGCTGTGTTGTGCTGTGTTGTGCTGCTGCGAGTTATTAGATAGAGAGATAGAGAGAGAGAGATAGAGATAGATAGAGAGGCCTAGTGACAGAGAGTGCTATATTTTGTGCTGCTGCAGTGTAATAGAGTTATAGATAGAGAGATAGAGAGAGATAGAGAGAGATAGAGAGAGAGAGATAGAGAGATAGTGACAGATTGTGCTATATATTTTTTATATAACTGACTGCTGCCCCCCCTTTTGTGCTGATCAGTATAAATTAACTGATCAGCAACTTTTTGGGGGCGCAGGGTTTTTTTTATATATATATATACCTGTCAGTGCTGCTGCTGCAGTGTCATAGAGTGATAGATAGTGAGAGATAGAGAGATAGAGAGATAGAGAGAGATAGTGACAGAGAGTGATAGAGACTGCTATATTTTGTGTCTGCTGCCCCCATTTTGTGCACCCCCAGCAACTTTTTGGGGGTGCAGGGGTTATTTTTCATATATATAACTGTCAGTGCTGCTGCTGCAGTGTCATAGAGTGATAGATAGTGAGAGATAGAGAGATAGAGAGAGATAGTGACAGAGAGTGATAGAGAGTGCTAAATTTTGTGTCTGCTGCCCCCGCCTTTTGTGCTGATCACTATATCTGAGGTGATCAGCAACTTTTTGGGGGTGCAGAGGTTTTTTTTTTTTATATATACCTGTCAGTTGCTGCCAGTTGCACTGTCAGTTGCACCAAAGGTTGTGCACCTGCTGCCCCTCACTGGTAATCAGTGTCGCATCACTGATCACCTTTTTTTTTTTTGTGGGTGCTGTGGGGTCTTTTTTTAATTTTTTTTTTACACACACTGTGATTTTGTGGGTGTCCTGTGGCCACTGTGCGCTGATCAGTGACGTACATCACTGATCAGCTTTTTCGGCACAGGGTTGATTTTTTTTTTTTGATCAAATTCCTGTTGCCTTTGAGCGCTGTTCAGTGACGGATGTTACTGACCAACATCTGTGCTCAATTTTTGGCGCAGGACCTTTTTTTTTTTTTTTTAACCCCTTCAATTTTTTTTTTAACCCCTTCAATTTTTTTTTTTTAACCCCTTCAATTTTTTTTTTTTGTATAAAGTATTTTTTTTTTTTCTGCACTACATACACACTACACACTACATACCCCCCGGGTTGAAATAAAGTTTGTACCCCCCCCTACACTATACACGTGTTGAAACATTTCACTACCAGTAACACAAAAATAAAAATGGCATCCCAAATGTCATCCCAAATGTCATCCCAGTCATCCAGAAGAATGTATTCAGCGGAGGAGGCATATGCCATGCTTGCCTCTGACTCTGACACAGCCAGTGATGCAAGCGGGGAATTTGAAGGATTCGTCTTAAGCTCCTCTTCCTCCTCTGGTGATGAGGGACCCCCTCAAAGACGCCCCCGTAGAGCAGCTGAGACCCCCCCCCCAATAATTGATCTCGTATGGACCCCACCACCAGACAATTTTGAGCCCCAGGTTCCTGAGTTTTTGGCCATGCCAGGAATCCAATTTGATTCCACAGGTCTCAGAGAAATTGACTTTTTCAAATTATTTTTCTCTAATGATTTTATAAATTTAATGGTGGACCAAACTAATTTATATGCCCAGCAGTTTATTGCTCAAAACCCCACGTCATCATTTGCTAGGTGGACCCCTGTAGATGCAGTAGAGATGATGACGTTTTGGGGTCTGGTGTTTCATATGGGCATAGTAAAAAAGCCAGAAATTAGGCAATATTGGAGTACAGATGTTCTGTACAGCACCCCATTTTACCGTATGGCCATGCCCCGGGCTCGATTTGAGACGATCCTTAAATTTTTGCATTACAACGATAATGCACAGTGCCCACCCAGAGATGATCCCACCTTTGACCGGCTATTCAAAGTCAGGCCGGTCATTGATCATTTCAGTGCCAAATTTGAAGAGATGTACATCCCAGATAAATTCATTTGCATAGACGAGTCCCTTATACATTTTAAAGGAAGGGTTAAATTCCGCCAGTACCTTCCCAGTGAGAGGGCAAGGTATGGCATAAAAATGTATAAGCTGTGTGAAAGCACCTCAGGGTACACTCACAGGTTTAGGGTATATGAAGGGAAGGATTCAAGAATTGAACCGCCAGAATGCCCCCCCTCCCTCGTAGGTGTTAGTGGAAAAATTGTCTGGGATTTAGTGCACCCCTTCCTGGATAAAGGTTATCACCTCTATGTGGATAACTTTTACACTAGCATCCCCCTGTTTAAGGCCCTTGGTTCAAGAGGTACAGCAGCTTGCGGTACTGTGCGCAAGAACCAAAGAGGCCTCCCAAAAACGCACATTGCCCAAGTAATGAGAAGGGGTGAAAGCAGGGGAATATGCACCGAAAATATGTTGTTGGTCAAATATAAGGACAAGAGGGATGTCCTTATACTGACAACAATTCACGGAGACAGTACCACCTCCGTCCCTGTACGAGGTACCAGTACCCACACCTCAAAACCTAACTGTATCCTGGATTACAATAGGTACATGGGCGGAGTGGATCTTTCAGATCAGGTACTGAAGCCGTACAGTGCCCTGCGGAAAACAAAAATCTGGTACAAGAAGCTGGCCGTGTATATCATCCAGATGGCACTGTATAACGCTTACGTGCTATTCCGTTCTACCGGCCAGAGGGGGACATTTATGCACTTTCAAGAGGAAGTCATAAAGGGCCTAATATTTGGGAACCAGCAGGCAGAGGGCCCCAGTACTTCTAGTACTGGCCCCCGTATTGTACCAGGGCAGCATTTTCCGAACGAAATCCCCTCCACTGCAAGAAAGGGCAGGACACAAAAAAGGTGCAAAGTTTGCTATAAAAAGGGAATAAGAAAGGAAACTATTTTCCACTGTGAAACTTGCCCCGACAAACCCGGCCTATGTATAAAGGAGTGTTTTAAAATATACCACACATCTATGGATTATTAGGTTCATCATTTCACCGTGCTTCGGGGGTCTTGCTAATGCCACATAGCACCCACCAACATTCCACCAGAATCTGAGCTGCAAAATCCAAAAATCACTCCTTCCCTTCTGAGTCCTGCCATGCACCCAACTGGTATTTTTTGGTCACATATGAGGCATTGCCATACTCGGGAGAAATTGGGGCACAGATTTTGGGGTGCTTTTTCTCCTTCATACCTTCTGAAAATGAAAAATTTTGAGCCAGAACTGCATTTTTGTGTAAAAAAAATGTAATTTTTCATTTTCACTGCCCAGTTGTATCAAAATTGGTGAAACCCCTGGGGGTTTGAAATGTACACTATACCCCTAGATGAATTCCCTGAGGGGTGTAGTTTGCAAAATGGGGTCACTTGTGAGGGGGTTCCACTGTATTGGTGCTTTGGGGGTCTTGCTAATGCGACATAGCACCCACCAACATTCCACCAGAATTTGTGCTGCAAAATCCAAATATCACTCCTTCCCTTCTGAGTCCTGCCACTTTTTGGTCACACATGAGGCATTGCCGTACTCGGGAGAAATTGGGGCACAGATTTTGGGGTGCTTTTTCTCCTTCATACCTTCTGAAAATGAAAAATTTTGAGCCAGAACTGCAAATTGTGTAAAAAAATGTAATTTTTCATTTTCACTGCCCAGTTGTACCACAATTGGTGAAACCCCTGGGGGTTTGAAATGTACCCTATACCCCTAGATGAATTCCCTGAGGGGTGTAGTTTGCAAAATGGGGTCACTTGTGGGGGGTTCCACTGTATTGGTGCTTTGGGGGTCTTGCTAATGCGACATAGCACCCACCAACATTCCACCAGAATTTGTGCTGCAAAATCCAAATATCACTCCTTCCCTTCTGAGTCCTGCCACTTTTTGGTCACACATGAGGCATTGCCGTACTCGGGAGAAATTGGGGCACAGATTTTGGGGTGCTTTTTCTCCTTCATACCTTCTGAAAATGAAAAATTTTGAGCCAGAACTGCATTTTTGTGTAAAAAAATGTAATTTTTCATTTTCACTGCCCAGTTGTATCAAAATTGGTGAAACCCCTGGGGGTTTGAAATGTACACTATACCCCTAGATGAATTCCCTGAGGGGTGTAGTTTGCAAAATGGGGTCACTTGTGGGGGGGGGTTCCACTGTATTGGTGCTTGGGGGGTCTTGGTAATGCGACATAGCACCCACCAAAATTCCACCAGAATCTGAGCTGCAAAATCCAAAAATCACTCCTTCCCTTCTGAGTCCTGCCATGCACCCAAATGGTATTTTTTGGTCACATGTGAGGCATTGCCGTACTCGGGAGAAATTGGGGCACAGATTTTGGGGTGCTTTTTCTCCTTCATACCTTCTGAAAATGAAAAATTTTGAGCCAGAACTGCATTTTTGTGTAAAAAAATGTAATTTTTCATTTTCACTGCCCAGTTGTATCAAAATTGGTGAAACCCCTGGGGGTTTGAAATGTACACTATACCCCTAGATGAATTCCCTGAGGGGTGTAGTTTGCAAAATGGGGTCACTTGTGGAGGGGTTCCACTGTATTGGTGCTTGGGGGGTCTTGCTAATGCAACATAGCACCCACCAAAATTCCACCAGAATCTGAGCTGCAAAATCCAAAAATCACTCCTTCCCTTCTGAGTCCTGCCATGCACCCAAATGGTATTTTTTGGTCACATGTGAGGCATTGCTGTACTCGGGAGAAATTGGGGCACAGATTTTGGGGTGCTTTTTCTCCTTCATACCTTCTGAAAATGAAAAATTTTGAGCCAGAACTGCATTTTTGTGTAAAAAAATGTAATTTTTCATTTTCACTGCCCAGTTGTATCAAAATTGGTGAAACCCCTGGGGGTTTGAAATGTACACTATACCCCTAGATGAATTCCCTGAGGGGTGTAGTTTGCAAAATGGGGTCACTTGTGGGGGGGTTCCACTGTATTGGTGCTTGGGGGGTCTTGGTAATGCGACATAGCACCCACCAAAATTCCACCAGAATCTGAGCTGCAAAATCCAAAAATCACTCCTTCCCTTCTGAGTCCTGCCATGCACCCAAATGGTATTTTTTGGTCACATGTGAGGCATTGCCGTACTCGGGAGAAATTGGGGCACAGATTTTGGGGTGCTTTTTCTCCTTCATACCTTCTGAAAATGAAAAATTTTGAGCCAGATCTGCATTTTTGTGTAAAAAAATGTAATTTTTCATTTTCACTGCCCAGTTGTATCAAAATTGGTGAAACCCCTGGGGGTTTGAAATGTACACTATACCCCTAGATGAATTCCCTGAGGGGTGTAGTTTGCAAAATGGGGTCACTTGTGGGGGGGTTCCACTGTATTGGTGCTTGGGGGGTCTTGGTAATGCGACATAGCACCCACCAAAATTCCACCAGAATCTGAGCTGCAAAATCCAAAAATCACTCCTTCCCTTCTGAGTCCTGCCATGCACCCAAATGGTATTTTTTGGTCACATGTGAGGCATTGCCGTACTCGGGAGAAATTGGGGCACAGATTTTGGGGTGCTTTTTCTCCTTCATACCTTCTGAAAATGAAAAATTTTGAGCCAGATCTGCATTTTTGTGTAAAAAAATGTAATTTTTCATTTTCACTGCCCAGTTGTATCAAAATTGGTGAAACCCCTGGGGGTTTGAAATGTACACTATACCCCTAGATGAATTCCCTGAGGGGTGTAGTTTGCAAAATGGGGTCACTTGTGGGGGGGTTCCACTGTATTGGTGCTTGGGGGGTCTTGCTAATGCAACATAGCACCCACCAACATTCCACCAGAATCTGAGCTGCAAAATCCAAAAATCACTCCTTCCTTTCTGAGTCCTGCCATGCACCCAAATGGTATTTTTTGGTCACATGTGAGGCATTGCCGTACTCGGGAGAAATTGGGGCACAGATTTTGGGGTGCTTTTTCTCCTTCATACCTTCTGAAAATGAAAAATTTTGAGCCAGAACTGCATTTTTGTGTAAAAAATTTAATTTTTCATTTTCACTGCCCAGTTGTACCACAATTGGTGAAACCCCTGGGGGTTTGAAATGTACACTATACCCCTAGATGAATTCCCTGAGGGGTGTAGTTTGCAAAATGGGGTCACTTGTGGGGGGGTTCCTAAATTTTAGCATCTTATGGTGCCTAGAAACCTACATGGTGCCTAAAAAATAATCTCATAAAAAGGAGGCTCCAAAATCAAGTAGGTGCTCCTTCTATTATGAAGCCTGTGGTTTGGTCAACGTGCACACTAGGGCCACATATAGGATATTTATGAAAACAAAAGAATTGGGGGAATCAATTTTTAGTCACATTTCTCTAGTAAAATGTACTGTGTTCCTTAGAAAAATGTATTAAAATTGCAAATCTGCAAAAAAAATGAAATTTTGAAATTTCACCTACACTTTGTTTTAATTCCTGTGAAACACCTAAAGGGTTAACAAACTTCCAAAATGCTGTTTTGAATACGGTGAGGGGTGCAGTTTTTGAAATGGTATCATTTATGGGGGTGTCTCACATACAAGTCCCTCAAAGTCACATCAGAACTGAACTGGTCCCTAAAAAAATCAGTGTTTGAAATTTTCTTGAAAATTTGAGAATTTGCTATTCATATTGTAAGCCTCCTAGTGTCCAAAAATATTAAAAGGAAGTTGAAATAATGATGGAAACATAAAGTAGACATATGGTCTATGTTAGTTATTAACTATTTTGAGTGGTATGATTATTTGTCTCACAAGCAGAAAATTTAACATTTTGCAAATTGCTAAATTTTCCATTTTTTTACGACATTTTGGTATTTTTCACAAAAAAACACAGACTGTATCGAACCAAATTTACCACTAATTTGAAGTACGATGTGTCACGAAAAAACAATCTCAAAATCACTGGGATAAGTAAAAGCAAAAAAAAGTTATCCCCACTTAAGTGATACATGTCAGATTTGAAAAAAAGGGCTCTGTCAGGAACGCAAAAACTGGCTCTGTCAGGAAGGGGTTAATGAATTAGCGCTGTAATGTGATGTAATGTACTGTATTTCAGGTCCAGTCGACCCCCTACACCCCTGGAAAGGGAGGAGGCGATTGACTTCAGCTGCATACACATTATGCACAGTACAAACAGTTAAAAATATTCAGCATCGGCTACGTGAACGTGAAGGTAAATGCTTGTAAAGGATCATGACACTACACAGCCCTTTTGCGCGCTCCGATGTTCACGAGCGACTCATTTGCATGAGCGTCTCATTTCCTATGAGTGGCTCATCGCGCTCCGTACGGCGAATGGCGGGTTTCCATTGTTACATTGCAGTATACCACTCCGACTCTAGCTTGGTGGAGCATTAGCCACCCAGTGGTGGCGGATTGTATTGCATGGCGTGCACCCACGCCCCTTGGCGGACGCCGGCGCAAGAAGAATATCGGAGTGCTAGAACCTCCGCCATGGCGGCCTGGCGGCCTGGCGGCTATGGGTGGGGGATGGTGGTAAGGGGTTCGTGTGGGTGGGGTGGTGGGTGCGGGGATACTGTGGGTGGTGTAGGCGGGGTATGAATCATTATTATGTATTGTACGCTTCTGTGCTCTGCTTCCCCTCCAAACACTTATGGCTGAGCGGGGAGCGGCGTCGCCTGTCACTTGCTTCTGGCCACTCAGACATGGTCACAGGCAGCATGCCGGCCATGAAAGGTGCCGGCTCTAGGCCCTCTCATGGGCGGATAGCTGTGGATAGACGGAGCCGAGAAATGGCGGGGGATGCTGCTGGGGGGGGAGCGCGGTGGAAAATGGGGATACAGCTGGGGATCAAGGGGGGAGCTGGGAATACACCTTCTCTCGCTCATCACATCTATGACTCAGTAGTGCTAGACTATATATTTACACAAATCAGTAGTGCTAAGGTGTGTATATATATATATATATATATATATATATATATATACATACACACATCAGTAGTGCTAGGGTACATTACAGGCAGCAGAAGAGGAGGCACAGAGCAGGGGGAGGCTGCAGTGCTCAGTATTGGGCATCACTTGGGATAATGCTCACCCCTACTCATAGCCGCTGCTGCATACCAGGGGACAGTGCTGCTGCTGCATACCAGGGGACAGTGCTGCTGCTGAGCTTCCTCTCTCACATGCACAGTCCATAGGCAATCTGCATCCGGCCAATCAGAGGCTGCCCTTTACTGCACAGCATGCCGGGAGATATATCTCTTATATATTTGGCCAGATCTGTCACTCTATGACTGTGTGTATAACGCTCATCGTAAGTGTTGTTAAGTTGTACCCCCCCCCCAGCCTTGGCTCCACCTCCAGTGGGTGGTCCCTACTAACCTAGACTCCTCCTCCTGATTTATAGCACTGTATTCACCTGTTTTACCCTCCATGTGTGTATCTGTCTCCTGTTTGCGTGTGTGCCAGTCTCTGCCCACCTCTCCTTCATACCTCTGTCTGTCTCCCTTTAACTCTCTTACCATATCATGCCGGCTCACCGTATTGTTTGGCAAAGCGGTAAGTTACAAATCTGAGAGAAACAAGGGTTATTCCGAAGCAAGGATAACCAGTGAGACAGAGACTAATCCGTATGAGGTTCAACAATTCATTACTTATTATTTATTACCAATATCAAAATCACAGGGGAAAGCGCACATTGATCTTTCCGGGTTAACACAAAAATAATAACAAAACACTATTTATTCAGAGTTATTGGATATGTATCATCCAGTAATACAAAGCAATATTAATCATATACAGAATTGATATTGAGCTGTATAAAGAATTATTCAATATAAACAAAAGCGAAATATTAAAATTAGGGATGTGCACCGGCCACTTTTCGTGTTTTGGGTTTTAAGTTCTGATTACCTTCAGGTTTTGGGTTCTAATAGGTTTTGCCAAAACACCCCCTCAATGTTTTGGGTTCTGATTTTTTTTTAAATCATAAAAACGGCTAAAATTGCAGAATTATTATTTGTTTCTCCTACGCTATTATAAACCTCAATAACATTAATTTCCACTCATTTCCAGTCTATTCTGAACACCTCACAATATTGTTTTTATTGCAAAAAGTTGCACCGAGGCAGCTGGATAACTATGCTAAGCCACACAAGTGTGCGGCACAAAAATGTGGCTCATCTAGGAGTGGTACTGCAGCGGCAGACAGGATGGCAGTTTTAGAAACTAGGCCCCACAAAGCACATAATGGTAAAAAAAAGACGCGCAAGATTGAATTGTCCTTGGGCCCTCCCACCAACCCTTATGTTGCGGAAATAGGACATGCGCAATTTAACAAACCAATCATTTCAGCGACAGGGCCTACAAAACTGTGGCTGAAATGATTGGTTTGTTTGGGCCCCCACACAAAAAAATTCATCTCTCCCTGTATAAACTGGCTCTACAGAGACAAGATGTCATCGTCACTCATCATCCTCCTCCTCCTCTGATTCCTCGGCCCCTTCAGTGTGTACTTGCGCATCCTCAAAGAATATCAATTCGTCCCCACTTTACTCCACAATCACAGGTCCCTCTATAATCTCTGGAGGCAATTGCTGGTCTTCATTGTAGAAAATTATAATTCATTTTTATGAACATCATCTTCACCACATTTTGCAGATGCAACCTCCTTCGCCGCTCACTGACCAGGTTCCCCGCTGCACTAAAAACTCTCTCGGAGTACACACTGGAGGGGGGACAACTCAGGTAAACTGCTTTCTTTTCCTGCCAGTACAGGTAAGGACTGTCTGACATGCCTACTTGGATGCTGTCAACAAAGTAATCCTCCACCATTTTTTCAATGGTGACAGCATCCAATGCATCAACAGTAGACACGTCAGCAATCGTTGCCAGGTCCTTTAGTCCAGACCAGATGTCCAAACTCCCTAGGTACTGGTAGGCAGTGGCAACAGCTGACTGGATTTATATACTGCGAGAGGTACTGTAGCCAAAGGCAACAGCATACTGGAACTATATATTGTGATAGGTACTGGTAGCCAGGGGCAACAGTAGACTGAAATTATATACTGCGATAGGTACTGGTAGCCAGGAGCAACAACAGACAGGAATTATATACTGCGATAGGTACTGGTAGCCAGGGGCAACCGCAGACTGGAACTATATACTGCGATAGGTACTGGTAGCCAGGGGCAACCGCAGACTGGAATTATGTACTGCAATAGGTACTGGTAGCCAGGGGCAAAAGCAGACTGGAATTATATACTGCGATCGGTTCTGGTAGCCAGGGGCAAAAGCAGACTGGAATTATATACTGCGATCGGTTCTGGTAGCCAGGGGCAACAGCAGACTGGAATTATATACTGCGATAGGTACTGTTAGCCAGGGGCAACCACAGACTGGATTTATATACGGAGATAGGTACTGGTAGCCATGGGCAACAGCAGAGAGCAGACTGGAATTATATACTGCGATAGGTACTGGTTGGCAGGGCACCAGCAGACTGCAATTATATACTGCAGTAGGTAGGTAGGTAGGCAGAGGCGTAACTAGTAGATTGTGGGCCCCATAGCAAAATTTTGAACAGGGCCCCCCCCCATTTAACCGATCAGTACCCCACTGTGGTGCAGAGTAAGTTCTTACCTGCTGATGGGGAGGTAGAGGTGCGGGGGTGGTACGGAGGGACTAAAGAAACCCAATGCAGTAGGGAGGGAGATGTAGGGTGGTAGGGAGTTGATAAATAGATAGATAAGGCTGAAGGGGGCAGGGGGAGAGAGAGATGCAGTGGGGTAGGAATAAATAGATGCAGGGCAGTAGGGACGGGAGTATGAAGAGAGATGTAATGTGGTGGGTTTTGTATAGATAGACGCAGAATGGTAGGCAGGGGAGAGATGCAGGGTGGTAGGAAGCGGGGACCGCAGCGCAGAAATGATCCTGCCAGAAGCATTTCACAGATAGATCATTTGCTTTCTGTGGGCTTCTTTGATCCCAAGCATGGTACAGGGTTTACTTCCCTTATGGTGGCCCTGTGTGCAGGGGAGCTGCAGGCCATACAGGCAGCTGGGGCCCATAGCAGCTGCATCCCCTCCACCTATGGTACTGTAATTACTCACTGGTGCAGGGGTGCAACAATTATGGGGCATTATCTTAAATCCTTGCTGCCTCATTGTGGCCCTGTGTGCCCCCGCCACTATATAACAATATAAACCCCTCACCCTCTAACAGCTAATCTATCACTAAATGCTGCTGCAAATGCTGCTATGAGCCCACCATGTTACTTACTTAAGCGATGGGGAGGGAGGATGAAGCACAGAGGACGGAGTAAGGAGCCGAAGCCACTTCATGTGCAGAGTAGACTCCGGAAGCTAGAGCGGTGCTGACTGTCAAAGATAATCAATGCGCCCAATGTGCGTCCGTCAGCTGCGCACCGTCGCGCACTGTCAGCACCGCTCTAGATATCGGAGTCTACTCTGCAGTGCACATGAAGTGGCTTCGGCTCCTTACTCCGTCCTCTGTGCTTCATCCTCCCTCCCCATCGCTTGTGAGTTGTACAGTCTGGCAGCCGCGCATTGCTGGCGCCGCACACTGACAGCACCGCTCTAGCTTACGGAGGCTGCACATCGGCTTTGGCTGCTACCACCGTCCACCATGAGATAAGTAAAATACCGGGCTCCTAGCTATAGAGGGTGCAGTGGGTTCTCTTGGGGCCCCCCCAGCCCCCGGGCCCCATAGCAACTGCATCCCCTGCACCCTCTATAGTTACGCCACTGTAGGTAGGTAGGTACTGGCAGCCACTAGGCAGTGCAGGGCAGGCACTAGCAGCACCAGTGCACTATAAAGCAGAGGCAGGCCCCAGCACAAAGGAGGAGACACAGTACACAGCAGATCATGTGATCAAGGTGTGCACAGGTACTTTCTGGGGTTAATTGATGCTGCCGCCAATCACAGATGGGTAGGGGGGATATAGATCAGGCCTCTGGCACTTCCTCCTTGCCTTGAACAACTTGTCTGATCCCCGAGTACTCCCCAGAAATCAGCGGTCTAGGCTCCAGGTTCCCTGTCCCAGAGTCACCTGTGAAGTGCACCTGTGATCTGCTGCTGCTGATGATGATTATACAAGAGCTCATGGTTAACCATTCATCTGCCAGGTTACCTCCCAGTTAATAACATTCATAGCTTCCAGGACAAGAGGTCTGCGCTTCCACTGGCAGAGACCACCATTGGCTCCCAAGCCAAATAACATCATCATGTCCCTCTCGGCCCACAGACTGTCTACGTTCCTCCGGCTCCCAGGATGTCTACGTCCCTCCGGCTCCCAGGCCATCGAAATCCCTCCGGATCCCAGGCCATCGACAGCCCTCCGGCTCCCAGGCCGTCAATGTCCCTCCGGCTCCCAGGCCATCTACGTCCCTCCGGCTCCCAGGCCATCAACATCCCTCCGGCACCCAGGCCGTCTACGTCCCTCCGGCTCCCAGGCCATCAACATCCCTCCGGCACCCAGGCCGTCTACGTCCCTCTGGCTAACAGGCCATCATCATCCTCTGGCTCCCAAGCTGCTAACATCTTTCTGGCTCCTAAGCTGACCCAGTCGACAGTTCCCCAAGACCACTCAGTCCACGGCTCCCAGGACAACACAGTCTCCAGGCGGCCAGCACTACCCATCACTAAACATTCCTCAGTGATTGGCCAGTTAGGTGTGGGAACTCTGTCAGAGGGCTGCGACCTGTCCACCGAATGCAGTACCTCCATGTGGGGGGCCCTGGTGAAAACTGTTGGTGGGTGTTAGACTCTACACCTCTGTTCTGAGTCTCATCAACTCCCCCACCTAGCTGTGTCCTCAGTACCCAGCCTCCCGTGTTCCAGATCCCTGACCCTTCCACTGGCTCACTGCTGCCGCAGCCGGGGACACCAGATGCCCGAGCCCAGACAGGGCTCATATTAAAAAAAAACTCCAATCTTAGAAAATTTACCCTTAATTGTCTTGAAATACTGTACCTGCTCCACATTGTACAGTGATATCAACATCCCAGCCCATGCACTCTCTAATGTCCGGTGCACATGGGACCTTGGTCCAGGGGGGCCCACCCTGCACACACTACACCCATGTTTTATTGCTTACGTTTATGGAGTCCGGCATCAGAATGCAGCTGCGGTAAAATAAATCACAGGGAAAATGGCCGACCCGTATGCACAGTGGAGACCACTGAACCAGTGGAGGCCATGGAACATGGCCTGAGTAATAGTTATGCCACTCCATCTCTCTCTCTCTCTCTCTCCCTGACACTGTCTCTCTCTCCCTCCCACTAACGCTGTCACTATCTCCCTTTTTCTCTCCTACTAAAGCTTTCTCTCCTTGACACTATTTCTCTACGTCTCCCTCCCTGATACTGTCTATATCCTTTACATTGTCTCTTTCTTCCTGACACTCTCTCATTTACTCTGACACTCTCTCTCTCTCTGACCCTGCCTTTCTTTCCTTGACACTGTCTCTGTGTCCCCTCTATCATTCTCTCCCACTCTCTCCCAGACCCCTTCTCTATCCACCTCTCTGTATCTCCCCCTTTCTCTCCCTGACACTCTCTCGTCCTCTCTCTCTTTTTCTCTCATCCCTTTTTTTCCTCTTTCTTCATTACCCCCCCCCCCCCCCCCACCTCTCTCTCACACTCACTCGCTCCCTAAAGGGTATTGTAGTGGCAATGGAAGGGAGTATGGGGTGAGGGAGGGGTGTCTTTCAAGATCTTGCTAAAGGGCCCACAAAGTTCTAGTTACCCCCACCTGGATGGACCACTATATTTGTATTATGCTGCTGGAAACAAAACTTCTCATCCCTATCTCTGACTACATTAAGCATTTGCATAACTAGTGGAAACTTTATAAGACAAATATCAACACTCGCTGCGGCAAAATAATTAGCATTTATAAATTAATTCCATAGATTTTGCTGCCCCCTAACCCGCTGTCTTCGCTCCGTCAGTTGCATGTAATCATTATTTTCTCCTGATTTGCATCTTTGCACATATCATATGCTGTAACATCTCAGAGCACAGCATTCCTCCGCTGGGACAGCACTCCCTGCCACCTTACATCCCCGGGGACAGAGCTCGTCTGAGCCGAGCGAAGCAACTACAGAATGCAACAGAAGACTCGTCACTCCGATATCAGTTTATGTAAATAAGTGCACAATCTAGAGGCCATTCCTGTACACAAATTCACAGCATATGCAAATGATCAGCACTATCGGGGCAGGGCTTGATTTAGAGGTAAACGCCTTGTGCCCGGGGACATATAGAGGGTCAATACGCAAATTACTTGGAAATGGCCGCGGCAGCCATATTTTGAGTAATATCTGTCTCTGGTTTCAAGCTGCTGTGGACTCCGGACAGGTGAGTATAATATATGGGTGCAGTATGTACGATGTGGGCCCCTCTGCACTGTGCACACTGCACCCACTATAGAAACGCAGATCAGTCCAAGCTATCAGTACGATAGAGGTTCCGAGTACAACCAAATTCCAATTCGGATATTTACTTGGTTCAGAACCCAGATTTAAATGCCAGATCTTTTCTTTTGGTAGTGCCATCACAAAGGGGGTGAATGGGTTATGGACCGCAACCGGGTGCCACACGCTTAGGGGGAAATTTACTAAGCCTAATTCGTATAAAATAGCCGTATTCATATCCAAAAATACGCCTATTTTATACGTATTTGTATTTTCGGGATTTACTATCCCGAAAATACGTCCATTCGTATTTATGGCACATCCGTATTTGTATTTACAAATATAAATGTATACGACATCGACAGAATCCGAATAGGAATCACCATTCAAAATTGATTCCTAATTTACTATTTACAATTTAGTATTGAAAATACGGCCAGTAATTATCGGTAATTAGCAGGATACGCCTGATAATTGCCGGCCAAATACGCCTGGAAAATACGCTTCATTTTTCTGGCGTATTTGGCTTCAGGGGGTATGGTATTTAAAATACGAATTCGTATCGGGAAAATTATGAATCAGTACACCATTGTATAATACGAATCAGTAAAATACGACTGATTAGTAAATTATCCTCCGGAATACGAATGAAAATACGACTACACCAGTCGTATTCATTCGTATTAAGAAGACTCTCTCAACTCAACTCCATCTTCCAACACTACTGAGGAGTCCAGTCACAAAACTGTTCAATGGTCAAGAGTCTTAAGGCCCCCAAGACTAGTCCGATTTGTTCTCTTTTCACCGGATAGCGAAGGTTCGGGCAGAGAAATCTGGTGAAAAGTGGCCACATTGGATGAGTTTGGCATCTGATACGATGCACAGTCATGTTCGCATTAGATTGCTGAACGTCCGACCTCCAACTTGGCGCCCCTCCCGGCACCGAGGAACAGGATAACATGGGAAACCCCTCATGCAGACGGACCGTATGTGATCCTGCCTTGCAGGAAGGTCCCGGGCAGTTAAAACTGAATTGGCTGGCCATACACTCCTGCGCCTTATAACAGTGTATGCCACCTTAAGAGTCACTTCTTTATATTCCTCTTCCTGGACCTTGCTTCTGCTTTTGATATTGTTGATCCGTCTCTTCAGCAAACCCATCTCAATATTGGTCTTTGCAACACAGTTCTTTCCCGGTTTACTCCTTACTTACAAAACTGCTTCTTTGGTGTCTCTACCTCCTAGCAGGAACAACACCATTGCCATTACATGTTGGTGATCCATAAGGCTAAAAAAAAAAATCTTTCCACATCTTCAAATTCTTTAAAGGCTTTCTGGATACCACCTTATTATTACCAATACTTCCTACACCATCACAACCTGTAGAAGAGCTTGTTAGCGGTGGATCCAGTTGTAAATTATACTTTGGGTTCCTACCTTTGCCCTATGGGGAGAGGCAGTGGCTGATAGGGAGACAGTGGGTGATGGGGAAGGTGTTATGGGAGCCTGATGGGAAATTAGAGATTCAATAGAGAACATTACACTCATGACAGGGGCAAACGCAGGATTTTCAGAAGGGGGTTTCCAGAGGGGCAGAGCAAAGCACAGAGATGGACACTTAGGTGACCCAGTATATGCCGGGTCAGTTAAAGTATTATAGATAGACCAAATGTATATAAATAATAATAATAATAATATATATATATATAATAACGGGAAGCGGCGGCACTCGAATGTAATAAATGACACCAACGCAGGTACTTGTCAAACGTTTTCGATGTATTTACATCGTCATCAGGACAACCAAATAACAGTGCAAACATACCTTATATCTACCCTCCACCAAGTGAGCAGACACCCACAGACCGCCGCGCTGAAGCTGATGCGCCCATCAGTGACGTCATCACGCCCCGCCGGTTACCATGGTAGCCTGTAATCCAAAAAAACACACATAAACAAAGTAAAACAGTGTTGCAATGCGTGGCGATAGCAAGTATACATATAGCAGTAAACGCATAACAATCCGAATGCCAGTACATAAAGCAGAATGACATGAAGACAGGCGGTGGTACTGCAGAGCCACCGGAAACAATATACGGAGCCAACTGTGCGAACATACGCAACCAATTACTGAACATAATTATAGGAAGCAATGCAATCCTGCGGATTCATTAAGGCCTTTGGGCGAAAGTGTTCCTAACCTGTGGATCCACCTTGCCTCTCTTTGGAGAAGGCGCAGTGCCCTGTCACCTCTCCTAGCTGTCAGAGGCTCATGATCAATGATCATGTATTTGAGTTGTGTAATGCTGTGTTTGTTGTACAGGTAATGCCTCGCGACTGGTTGATCGCTGTGGCCGCTAGAATACGCTGCCCGTATCGAAGTCTTGTGCGCTGCCATACGCTCCCTCAAAGTGCGTTCAGTCTTTCCCACATAGCAAAGGCCGCAGGGACAAGTGATAAGGTAGACAATGTACCTAGTGGTACATGTCACCCTATGCCTGATCTCGTACCTGCGACCCGTATGTGGATGAGGAAAGTCCTTGCCAACCGTGAGGGCTCCACAGACAGCACAGTTGAGACAACGAAAACAACCCTTTCTAAGTTGCAAAAAGGAGGTTTGTTCAGAACTGGCAGCTCTCATGCCAGTGATATCAGTACGAATAACGTAATCTCTGATGTTCTTTCCCCTGCTGTAACATGACATAATGCGGGACTCATTAAGGTTGAGATCAGGGTCAGTGCCTAGGATGGGCCACAGCTCGCGGGTGATTGTGCCAATCTCCCCACTGTTAGAATTATAGTGATTGACCCAAGGTAAAACCTTGGTGAGTTTCTTTTTAGGCCTGGATGCAAGAGCATCGTATATTGTTTCCGGTGGCTCTGCAGTACCACCGCCTGTCTTCATGTCATTCTGCTTTATGTACTGGCATTCGGATTGTTATGCGTTTACTGCTATATGTATACTTGCTATCGCCACGCATTGCAACACTGTTTTACTTTGTCTATGTGTATTTTTTGGATTACAGGCTACCATGGTAACGGGCGGGGCGTGATGACGTCACTGATGGGCGCATCAGCTTCAGCGCGGCGGTCTGTGGGTGTCTGCTCACTTGGTGGAGGGTAGATATAAGGTATGTTTGCACTGTTATTTGGTTGTCCTGATGACGATGTAAATACATTAAAAACGTTTGACAAGTACCTGCGTTGGTGTCATTTATTCGAGTGCCGCCGCTTCCTGTTATTGCATACGCACCTCTTTCACGGGGGTGTTTCCTGGAAGGCACCGGAGACCTTACCGTATTGTGAGGAGTGCTGCCTTTCCCAGTTACCTATATATATATATATATATATACACATACAGGGGCAGCAACAGCAGTGCAGACCCCTGGCATAGCAATGTATTGGGGCCCCTACCGATCCTACAGGGGTAGGGGTGGGGGGTGCTATGAGCAGAAGCTTTAATATCCCGCGGGTGGTAGGGGGTATTATATCAATCGCTCAGCATATAGGGACTTGATCAGTAATTTCCAATAATTACCCCTTTACTGCACAGATGGTGGGAGATGAGGTGGGAGAAGGGGGCATTGGGCTGAATGAAGGGGCCCTGATACATAACTTCCAGGGTGGTAGAGGATGTTTAATACGCAAAGGAGAGGTGTATAGTGGAGTGGGCTTATTATTCATAATTTTCTGGTGGGAGGACAACTTGCTTGACTGCAGATATCTCCAGTTCCCGGAAATAGATTTCTTAGATTTTAATGGAATTAAAAACTAGATAATTCCACCTACCAAATGATTATGGGGACTAGGGGATCAGAGTTCAGGAGACAGAGCAATCTGCCAAAGAGTATATAAAACTACATACCAGGTGTGTGGAGCTGGAGCAGTAACCAGCTGCTGGAAGGCTGATATCTCTGGTTCTGGGCACAGTAGAGACAAGCTACTAGTGTCCATCAAAGGGGGAGAGTCCCAGCTTTTGGAATATACCCTCTAAAGTCAGACAGAACCTGAAATATCTGACTGGGAAGTGCAATTAACAGGCTTGTATGGGGACCACTGCTTTGAAGTCAGATATCTCCGGTTCCCAAGGGCCGATTTTTAAAATTCTTGTACCCATGGAAAGAGGGGACCCTCAGATTTCAGCCTAGCGTCCTTAGAGTCCTAAGGGGGGTTTCTGGGTACTCAGAACCACCCCCCTGCGTGCGCTACTGCATGAGAGATCTTGGTACCTTACTTATTGAACAACTTTAAGAGCTATGTGTGCAAATGCTAGGAGCTTAGGAAATAAAATCCCAGAACTAATTGCAATAATGACAAGGGATGAACTGGATATTGTGGCTATTACAGAGACATGGTGCAATGAAAATCATGACTGGGACATAGCTATACCAGGATATACTTTATTTAGGAAGGATAGAATGGGAAAAATTGGAGGAGGGGTAGCAATATATGTGAAAAAATATATAAAGACTACCTTAATACAAAGTATTGAAGAAAAAATTGGAGGCCCTTTGGGTGACCATAGAAACAGGGGAAAAGGCGATTCTTCGTATAGCGGTGATCTACAGACCACCAGGTCAGGAAGAGGAACTAGACAAGAGCCTATTGCAGGACATCAATAAAATGACATTAAAAGGAGAGGTGATAATCATGGGAGACTTTAATCTTCCTGATGTAAACTGGGAGCTGCCTGTTGCAAGTTCCACCAGAAGTAGGGACATGCTGAATTCCTTGCAAGGAGCATCCCTCCAGCAATTGTTGAGGGAGCCCACTCGTAAGGACGCAATATTAGACTTAATACTTACAAATGGTGACAGAATATCTGACATAAATGTGGGTGAAAATCTGGGATCCAGTGACCATCAAGCAGTATGGTTCAAAATAAAGACAGAGACTGACTCATCGCACACAAAACAAAGGTGTTCGATTTTAGGAAGGCTGATTTTGTAGAGATGGGAAACTCTTTAAGGGATTCTTTGGCAGAGTGGAAGAACTTGGAAGGAGTGCAGGATAAGTGGGAAAAATTAAAAAGTGCAATTCTAAAAGCAACAGAACTTTGTGTCAAAAGAGTTAGGAAAAACACAAGAAAAAGAAAGCCATTGTGGTTTGCAAAAGAAGTAGCAAGTATTGTGAAAGCAAAAAAGTTGGCCTTTAAGAAATTTAAGCAGACGCAGAAGAATGAGGACAAAGAGGTGTATCTTGTTAGACAGAAGGAGGCTAAGAAGGTAATCAGATGTGCAAAAGCACAGGCTGAAGAGAAAATGGCCCAGTAAGTGGGTAAAGGGGGGAAAACTTCTTTTAGGTATATAAGTGAAAGGAGAAAAACAAAAAGTGGAATAATTAGACTGAAGACAGAGAGTGGAAGTTTTCTTGAGGGGGACAATGTAATAGCAGATAATATTAATAATTATTTATGCTCAGTATTCACTGCTGAAAGAGAGGGGAAGGGGCCACAGTATAGTCAGAAAACTGAGGGAGACACAAGTACATTTACAGAGGAGAAAGTCCTCACAGAACTCTCAAAACTGAAAGTGGATAAATCAATGGGGCCAGATGGGATACATCCAAGGATACTAAAAGAGCTTAAAGGGGAGCTGGTAAAACCAATAACAGAATTATTCAACCAGTCACTAGCTACTGGAGTAATTCCAGAGGACTGGAAAACAGCGAATGTAGTCCCACTGCACAAAAGTAGAAGCAAGGAAGAGGTAAGCAACTATCGACCAGTGAGCCTTACATCAGTAGTAGGGAAATTGATGGAAACACTCTTAAAACAAAGAGTTGTAGAATATCTCAAAACCAGCAATTTACAGGATCCAAAACAGCATGGGTTTACTGGGGGAAGATCATGTCAAACAAATCTTATTGACTTTTTTGAATGGGTGACTAAAGTAATAGATCAAGGTGGGGCTGTAGATGTAGCTTATCTAGACTTTAGTAAAGCTTTTGACACTGTCCCACATCACAGACTGTTAAATAAACTTGAAAGCTTGGGATTGGATTCTAAGATAGTTGAATGGATAAGAGCGTGGTTGCAGGATAGAAAACAGAGAGTTGTAGTAAACGGAGTACAGTCAAAGGAGGGAAAGGTTACAAGTGGAGTACCCCAGGGATCTGTACTTGGACCGGTGCTTTTTAATATCTTTATTGGTGATATTGCAAATGGAATTGAGGGTAAAATGTGCCTTTTTGCAGATGACACAAAGGTATGCAACAGGGCAGACACACCAGGAGGGGTAAAACAAATTATTGAGGATCTAGGCAGATTAGGGAAATGGTCAAGATAATGGCAACTACAGTTTAATGCCAAAAAATGCAAAATCATGCACTTGGGTCTCAGAAATCCAAAGACTCAATATAGTATAAATGGCACTATAATGGAAACTACTGAGGAAGAGAGGGATCTAGGTGTCACTATTTCAGGGGACTTAAAAGCAGGTAGGCAATGTAACAAAGCAATGAATAAGGCAAGTCAGATGCTTGGTTGCATAGGGAGAGGTATCAGCAGTAGAAAGAAAGAAGTAATAATGCCACTGTATAGGTCATTGGTACGACCTCACCTAGAGTATTGTGTTCAGTTCTGGAGGCCATATCTCCAGAAGGATATAAATACATTAGAGACTGTACAAAGAAGAGCAACTAAAATGTTGCATGGCCTACATCACAAAACATACCAGGAAAGACTAAAATATCTTAATATGTATACTTTAAAGCAGAGAAGGGAAAGGGGGGACATGATAGAAACTTTCAAATATATCAAGGGCTTTAACAAGGTGCAGGTGGGAGACATTAGTCACAGGAAGAGGAGCAGCAGAACACGAGGACATGCACTGACACTAGAGGGAGGAAGGTACAGGTGGGAGACATTCTTCACAGGAAGAGGAGCAGCAGAACACGAGGACATGCACTGACACTAGAGGGAGGAAGGTACAGGTGGGAGACATTCTTCACAGGAAGAGGAGCAACAGAACACGAGGACATGCACTGACACTAGAGGGAGGAAGGTACAGGTGGGAGACATTAGTCACAGGAAGAGGAGCAGCAGTACACGAGGACATGCACTGACACTGGGGGGAGGAAGGTGCAGGTGGGAGACATTCTTCACAGGAAGAGGAGCAACAGAACACGAGGACATGCACTGAAACTAGAGGGAGGAAGATTCAGGGGAAATGTGAGGAAGAATTTTTTCACAGAAAGAGTAGTAGATAATTGGAATAGCCTCCCAACAGAGGTGGTAGACGCAAATACAGTAGTACAATTTAAACATGCTTGGGATAAGCATATTGATATCCTTACAAAAAAATAAGGATCAAATATGGTTTGAGGTAACATGTTTAAAAAAAAAAAAAGGGGCAGACTAGATGGGCCAAGTGGTTCTTATCTGCCGTCAAATTCTATGAACCACCTTCATATACTTATTTAAGGATTTTGTCGTCCTCCCCCAGTTTTTATTGTCTATTAACCCATTATTCTGAACTTTGCAGATGATCACCCCCAAAATGACATATAATTATTGGGTACTTGTTTCCTAGCACGGTGCCCATCGAATCGCATACCATAAGGCATACGATGGTATGCGATGCGATGTTACGTGATGGCAGCCGATGTTATACAATTTTAAATCGTATACCATCGCATTGTATGCCATTGTATGCCATATACAATGGTATACGATTTAAAAATGTATAAGCACGCTAATGGTTGTTTTCAATGTTAAATGTGCCCCCTATAAGATTATTAATTGTATAAGCACCGTAATGGGTGCATACAATGTTAAAAGCACCCCCACGCCACCCGTGCTATCAACGCCAACCCGAAGCATGGCGAGCGCAGCGGTACGTGTCCTCCGACCTTTTCATACCCCCACTATCCACGTCGGCGTGGAGTTGATTCCAGATAGTGTGGTAAGCGCAGCGAGCCACCGAGCCCGAAGCGTGGCAAGCGCACGTAAAATACATGTAAAGTAATACGCGGCCCCTCGCCACGCTTCGGGCTCAGTGGCTTGCTGCGCTCGCCACACTATCTAAAATCAACTCCACGCCTACGTGGATAGTGGGGGTATGAAAAGGTCGGAGGACACGTACCGCCGACCCTCGCGGGATCGTTGTGCTCACACGCTTCGGGTTGGCGTTGATAGTGGGGGTGGCTTGGGGGGTGCAGTTAACATTGTAAGCATCCATTACGGTGCTTATACAATTAAAAATGGTATAGAGGGGCCATTTAACATTGAAAAAACCGTTAGGGTGCTTATACAATTTAAAATCGCATCGCATCGCATGCAGGCATATGGCATGCGATGCAAAACAATGCATAAGATGCCATACGACTGAATATCGTGGGCGCCGTGCTAGGAAACAAGAACCAATTATTGTCCAAATTCAGCTAATTAAAACCTGCTAACGAATCATAAGGGTTGGTGTCTCCTTTGGATAGTTAAATCCTCTGGATAGTTAACACAGATAATTGGTTTAGCACCAATAACCCCTGTATATACAGTACCTGTAGGTTAATGTGGAAAATGGAATTCCCACCTAAGCAACTTTTTAAATGTTTTCATCATTAAGGGCCTAATTCAGACCTGATTGCAGGACATGGGCAGAGAGAGTGAGATTTTGGTGAGTTGTTTCTGTGCAGGGCAAATACTGACTGCCTTATTTTGACACTGCAATTTAGATTTCATTTTCTAAACACCAGTGGCCTGCGTTTGTCCCAAAATAAATATTACCCCCCCACACACACACACATAGCGGGATGTATTAACATACATCGCCGCCCTTCGCACTGCAGCCGCCGCGATGCTGCCGCATATGTACTAACATATGCGGCCAGCATCGGGTTGCGGTGACGGAGACCCCCGCGATACCTGTGATGTGGGCTGCGGGGGTCTCCGTCACCTCCCGGCGGCTGCCAGCGTCCCCCTGCGTCTCCTCCTCCCCCCTGAAGCCGGATGTCCTCCCGGTTGTCACACCAGGGGGAGGAGGAGATTTTGGAGGATGGGAGGGGGGGGGGGGGGGGCGCGCGGACGTCGTACGGCGGGAGGCGAAAGAAGCTCATAGGCTTCTATAGGGTATCGCCACCCAGGGGGTGGCGATACCCAGCCTTGCGAAAACGGGGCGGACGGGGATTGATACATAGGAAAATGCCGTAAAACGGGGGTTTTACGGCATTTTCCCTTTAGTAAATCTCGCCCACGGAGAGCACCTAATATAAATCTATGTATGCATGTGTGTATTTATGTATGTATGTTATGTATATTATGTTTAAAATAAAGACAGTGTAATATATATAGTCCTGTAGGAGGAAGAGCCAGCAACAGAAGTGATATCCATGGCTTTCAATGAACTGATTCTTCCTTGCAGGGGAGGAGAGGTGCCCCCTTGGGAGCAGGAGCCCCAGTGGCAGATGACTCCATTGCCTCCCAGAGGTACGTCTCTCCTACACACCTCAACTAGATCTGACTCGCTCTGCACATGTTACATCTTCCCCACATGGTTTTGATTTTGATAACAAATTTGCTCCGCAATCAAGTCTGAATTAGGCCCTACATGAGTAATGTAAAATGACGTCTGGCCCCATACTTTTAAGTACTCCTAGACCCAATTTTTTAAGGCATTTGCTCATCTGTATTCATAAAATACATAATTAATATATACAGTAAAGTGATCATTTTATTATTTATTTTTGCCTTTTCGTTGTTAATCATGGTCTTCAAAAAATCTGCTGCATCCCCTGTTTATTTAATGCCTCCGGTTCTGCTGGAGGAAAGCCTCTGCGGCCATCCCCACTGTTTCGTGTGGATACTATTCTTATGCCGGAACGTAGATGAAAGGAAACAAAGCCCGTCCGCATTACAACTGTCTGATTACCTCTTCTCTATGGTCTGGACCACCACCGTGACATCCTCTCTACAAGTTCTTTCAATTCCAATGAGCAAAGTAATGTAGACATTTAGCATCATAGCATACACAGTGTCCTGGGGAGATAACAGCCCTGTTTATGCCATAACACCAGCACTGTAGTACAGCGGGGAGCAGGCTGATCACTGTTAGCTTGCATCTATAAATATTCTTATGGAATTTGTTCCAGACATATAAACTTTTCAAACGCATAAACACATTCGAAAAGTACAGAGTTTAAAGCAACAAGCTGTTCTTTTTGTAGCGTCTCTTTTAAAAATTAAGATGAAGGGCTCCAATAATTTTACTACCGGTAAAATAGCTTTTTTCCAAAGTAGGATAAAGTTTAAAGAAGGCGTCCGTCGCACCCCATGCTTGCAGTAAGTCAATCTCCTAGGTTCTCAAGACCAGTCCTCAGAACTCCATATGGTTCATGTATTCTGGGGTCACCTGTGGATTTTTTAAATGTGACAGTTAGTGGTGCGCAGTGCTCCTGCTGGGTGACCAACTGTAGTTTGAGAACCACCATCTGAGCTAATGCCGCCAGCCTCCTGTGTATTGGGATGATGATTGATACTTTCCAGAGGGATTACACTGAGGTGAAGATTGAACAGGCTATAGTGAATAAGTCTGGGGAGAGCATCTAAAGGATTGAAGGTTGAGGTGGACTCTGGTCAGGTAGGACTTTCTTAATGAATGAGAAGCACGAGAGAAAACTTGAAGGTGGGAGTAAGATGCACTAATTAGGCAGGAGGAGATGATGGTCATGGGAAGATCTAAGGTGATCTGATGGTGAGTTCAGAGATGTATTGATAGCTTTGATAATAGATCATTATAATTAGATTCTGGTGGCGCAGTTATAAAGTGGTGGGAGTATAAGTTCAGCCTTCTGCACAATTAGAATGGACTCTAGAGGAGGCAGATGTGATACAGACCATTGGAGGGACAATTGAAGGCCAGACTGGAGGACGGCTGCAGTGGAGATAAGGGTGTTGGTAACATCTGTAGTGTTTGGTAGGAAGAGAAGTGGCTGGATGTGTGGAGTAGCAATAGGGCACAACAGAGAATGACACCAGGGCAGAAGACACGGGGAACTGGGGAGGGTGTGAAGTTACTAATGGGGAGCAAGCCTAGGATTTAACATTGAGGGAAGGGAAGTGGAGAAGTTATGTTGGGCTTTAGGCACTATTGAGACATCCAAGTATAGATGTCATAATTGGTTATGGATTAGTGCAGTGGTGGCCAACCTGTGGCTCTTGAGCCTCATGCGGCTCTCCCCCTTGTAAAGTGCGGCTCCTGCTCCCACTGCTGCTCGCCGCCCACCGTCTGTCCCAGTCCCTCCTGCTGCCGGTTCCCTGAATCCCTTCTCCTTCTGAGGGGAGTAGAGCGCGCATCGTGCATCTCTCCTACCCCTTACTGTGCATCCTTGTGACTGGGCCGTCCGCCAATCAGAGCTCGTGGGCCAGCAGCCAATCAGGAGCCGGCCAGCGAGCTTTGATTGGTGGGCGGCCCAGTCACAGAGAAGTGAGGGGGAAGGAGACGCACGGTGTGCTGTGCTCTCCTCCCATCGGTGACATGGCAGGAGGACTGCAGGGGGACACCAGACTGTCCTCTCCCCGCCTGGCAGCAGCAGCAACAACGGTGAGTGCTGCTGCTGGGAAATTTGCACTGTGGGGGCATAGCAGTTTGTGGCACAGTGGGGGCATAGCAGTTTGTGGCACTGTGGGGGCATACCAGTTTTTTGGCACTGTGGGGGCATACCCAGCACCGTGTGGTGCATACCTGGCACCGTGGGGGGCATATGTGTATCTGGAACTATTGGGGGCAAATGTATATATGGCACTGCACTATTGGAGGCATATTTGTATCACACCCACCCAAGGGGTCAAAATAGACTACGCCCCTTTTTTTGGCGTATGCGCCTTTGGCGCGCGCATGATGTCAGCTCTTTAGCTTGACTACAGATATTTTTTGGCTCTTTACCTCTGACCGGTTGGCCACCCCTGGATTAGTGGATCTACTGGGCTGAGGTCAACAACGTTGAGTTAGACGTCTATACTTGGTCAACCGAGTTTACATAGACAGCGACACTGAATTGATGGGAGGCAAGCATGAATGGGACAAAAAAACAAAGGGTGTCTATTTCAGTTCTGCGCTAGGCTGCCACAGAAATTACAAAGAAGGGTATCCAAATGCTCCTTCAAAATATAGAACAACGTGACAACAAAAGTTTTGTAACTCCAGATTGCGCCAGTGAGTTAGTGTGATCATATAACAACAATAAGTGACACAGTGAAGGATAATACAAAAGTATACTTCCTTAATGTTAGATGGTCACATCCCATATGTGGAGTATCTCTGTCAGGTGATGTACTCCAGTATATGTAAAAGATGGAAAGGCTTAAAATAGTGAAGCCAGTTTTTTTAATGTACATATACAGACATAAACACAAAAAATACAGTAATAGATCCAACAATGCAATTTGAATAAAAAGTCCAGTTGCCAAGGTACATAGGTGCAATTACCAAAAAGTGTATCAGAACTGGGTGTTAATCAGTTCATTCGCATGGTATAATAGTCACCAGTCTGGTCCCGGGTAGCAGTCCTGGGGGTAGTATACCAATAGGTAAAGTCCTGGTGTCTCCTTGGGCTGGTCCAAATAAACGGCTGCCACTTCACTCCTCCAACGCGTTTCGACCCTGTACACAGTTGGTCTTTATCAAGGCTGTGATATGGCATGGGCAGCTTCTGTGTTATATAGTTGCTCCTTAAGTGAAGTAATCAGCGGTGAACGAGCGTACACCTCCTTTCCCCGCTCGCACCACTGATCACGTCCGGCCCCTGATGCAACATATGATCTGAAATGGGGCAGAATAATGAGGCAGTAATTAGGACACGTAATTAAATATCGTAGTGAACCAAAATACTGCCCATAAGGTGCATATTTTAAAATGTGCAAAAATTCATATAAATATATATAAATATATATATAAAAAACATGAGTATATATACAAAAATATAGATAAAATACATATAAAAACATACAGAATACACTGAATAAAAATACCGGTAAAATACAAATAAACGGATAAAAAGGTGAAGGATACTATCTCAACATGGTTGGGAATGTGGTATAATAGATAGAATGACACCATTAAAGTCAACTTAAAGAAACCATTTAATTCCAAAGTCAGCGTTAAGTCCGCCTGGTTTCAAAGTCCCGAAATCATAAATACACTGCATCTCTGCTTTAGCTAGTGCGGTGCTTAAATTCCATTGCCTATTATTGGTTTTAACATTTTTTATGGCAAGGAATCTTTTTATCCCAGTGGTGGATTTATTATGGACCTCCTTAAAATGCTGAGATAAGGCATGTGTGGCGAGCCCTTTTTTGATATTTCGTAGGTGCTCACCCATTCCAATCTTCAATGGTCTTGAAGTACGTCCAATATATACCAATATATACAAAGTCAACAAGTCTTTAAGTTGACTTTAATGGTGTCATTCTATCTATTATACTACATTCCAAACCATATTGAAATAGTTTATGTCCTTACCGATATAGAAACAGCGGTTTTAAGTAAAGGACTTAAATATGCTCCATCTGTCCCTTTGGACAATTTTACTACGTTTGTTGATGTACACAAATTCCTAAGGAAATTGTGCCTGAAAAAATTCTTCCTTAACAAAGAGCCTATCACTAATGAGGAGGAATCTATAGGATCTAATGAGACCCCTTTCAGACCTAAATCTATTTTTTGCCCAACCTTTATGAAGGGAAACTATATAGATACATTTTGTTTGTTAGTACAAGAGGACATCAAAAGAGCACCACCCAAAGACTTTAAATCAAATCTGACTTTTAAAGAAAGGACCGCGATAAAAAATCTTAGTGAAAATAAACTCATAACCATCAAACCCAGTGACAAAGGGGGGGGGGGGGTATAGTCATAATGGATAGAGCCAGATATGAGACTGAAGTACATAAACATTTGGAAGATAGGACCACATATCACAAACTAACAACAGACGCCACTTTGGGCATACTAGAAAAATAAAAAAATAAATGATAGAAAAATTTGAAGAAGAAGGAGTCCTCCTAAATAGAGAGGCCAAATATCTATTGAATCTGGAACCAGCTACTCCGGTACTTTACCTTCTGCCCAAGGTACATAAGGACTCCCTGAACCCCCCAGGGCGGCCATTGTGTCAGGGGTCCAATCACTTACGGCAAACTTATCGGAGTTCATCGACTTCCATTTGCAGCCCCTTGTTTTAAACAGCATCTCACATCTGAAGGACACCAAAGATCTATTAAACTACCTATCCACGGTCCAGTGGGAGGAGGAAGATATCTTGGTGACTGCAGATGTCAAATCGTTATACACGATAATCAATCATGAGGCTGGAGTGGAAGCCTGCACAGAAGCACTTTCTAAGAGCACTTTAGCCAACCCACTACAACATTTTTTAATAGAAGGTATTAAATTTATTCTTAGCAATAGTTATTTTATGTTCGATGAGACCTTTTACGTACAAAAGGTCGGTACGGCGATGGGTACCAGGTCCGCCCCAAGCTATGCGAACATCTTCATGGGTAAGTGGGAGCAAGACTCATTTGGGGCGAACCTGGTATCATGGAAACGGTATATCGACGATATACTGTTCCTCTGGAGAGGGGGTCGGGAAGCATTGTCTTCCTTTTGTACGTACCTCAACACTAATGTTTTAAATATCAAACTTTCATTTAATATTAGTGAGGTTACAGTAAACTTTTTAGATATTACTATTTTTATTCAAAATGGCGTTTTATGTACCAAGACTTTTACCAAACCAACGGACTCGGACACATACATTAAAAGCACGAGTTGCCACCATAGCAATTGGTTGGATTCTATTCCAGGTGGCCAATTAAAAAGAATCAAAAGAAACTGCAGTGAAGAAGAGGTATATAAGATGCAGGCCGACCAATTAGAAATAAAATTAAAAAAATGTGGATATAAAGAAAGGTCCATTAAACAAGCCAGAAATTTGGTAGACAACACAGACCGCAAAGTCTTGTTAGAAACCAAAACTAACGAGGATGAGGAACCAAGAAAAAATAATAAAGCTGAATGGGCACTGCATCTCTGCTTTAGCTAGTGCGGTGCTTAAATTCCGTTGCCTTTTATTGTTTTTTTTTTTGTGTAATCTTTTTTTATTGATTTTCAAAGGGGGTGAACACATACAGGAAAACTTCAAACAAAGCATGTGATCATTTAACTGATCTCGACGCAGCGAGATATACAAATTTTTACTTAGACCAAATCACATTAGCATGTACTGGTATCTTCAAACATTATTACATCAAAATGCGAAGGGGGGGGAGGAGAGGGAGGGAAGTGAGAGGGGGGGGAGGGGATTGGGGGGAGGTTGACCTTTCTCACATGTGAGGGGCTCACTTGCTGTTTAGTCGTTCCAGGTTTTTCAATCTGAATAAAGGTCTCTGTACTCTTGTGAGGTCTTATACTCCATCCAGGGGAACCATGTTGCAGTGAAATCTGTGTGTTTATCCACAGATGACAGCATGATGTCCTCCATTGACATGAAGTGGTCAATTTTGGTAAACCAGGTTTTGCGTGTGGGTGGGATTATCGACTTTCATAGGGCAGGGATACATGCTCTTGCTGCATTGCCCAGGTGTTTGGATAGAGAAGTTTTATAAGTGGAGAGTGGTGTGGGGGAAAGGTTTAGTAGCCAGAAGGCGGGGTCGTCTGGTACTGGGGCGTGGAGAATTTTTTTTGAGGTCTTGATAACGTCCGTCCAGTAAGGGGTGATTAACGGGCATTCCCACCAAATGTGTAAGAGAGAGCCTGTATGCTTCTTACATCGCCAGCATATTGGTGGTGTGCTAGGGTTCATGCGGTGTAAGATAGAGGGATGCCTATATCATCTCATGATCAGTTTGTATTGGGTTTCCCTGGTTTGGGTGCATATCGAGCTAGTGTGGGCCTTTATGAAAATGGATTCCCATTCTTTATCTGATATATTTATGTTGAGGTCTCTTTCCCATGTCATTGTCTAGGTTTTGGAGGAGTTTATATAGCAGCGAAATAGTGTGGGTTGGTTCTGAGGTAGATATACATAGTCTCTCGAACCCAGTCAGTTCGCGGGATGATGGGCGGGATCTGGAGCCTGTTTGTATGAAATGTCTAACTTGTAGGAACTTCCAGAAGTCCCTCGATGGAACTTCCCATTTACTTTGTATATCTGAGAAAGAACAGATACTGGTGCCTAGCATCATCTGGCCTACCCTGAAAAGTCCTTCTAGGGCCCAATTTGAGAAGTCTGAGATTATCAAACCAGGGAGGAAGTCTGGATTATTTAAAAAGGATGTTAGTGGACCGAATTCGGAAGATATGTGTGGGTTTTGTCGCAGCGATTTCCATGTTTTTAATGTGGAGGTGATTGTTGGGTGAGAAGCAGGCATGGTGGGGATTATGGGTAGCCAGGGGAAAATTTCCGGATAAAGGCCCATACACACCCCCTCCAACTCCACCCATTGCTTGTTTCTGCGGTTTCTGGTCCAGTCCAGTATTCTATTTAGATGGATAGCGTTATAGTAGGTCTTAATGTCTGGGAGGCGCAATCCCCCCCTTTCTGTACTTCTGGTCAGAACCTCGCGCTTTACCCTGGGTTTTTTCCGCTGCCAAATAAATTGTTGGGTCAGGGTTCTAATGGTTTTGAACCATGTATCTGGGACAGAAATTGGAAGGGCTTGGAGTATGTAGAGTAGTTTGGGTAGAGAGTTCATTTTAGTGACATTTATTCTCCCTATCCAGGATAAATGTTTGTTATACCATCTACTATAATCTGCTCGGAGCGTTGCAAGGAGAGGTTGATAGTTTAAGGCGTACAGCCGGGTTAAGTCTCTAGGTAGGTTTATACCTAAGTATGTGATGTGGGATGGTTGCCATGAGAATGGAAAAGAGCTCTTGAGCTGAGGGACCGAGTTGGGGGGTATGGAAACGTTAAGGATGCTAGATTTGGACATGTTTACTTTAAAGTCGGAGAGGAAGCCAAAGCGCTCTAGTTCTTGTATGAAGTGGGGGAGTGAAGCTGCTGGCTGCATAATAATCGCCAGCAGGTCGTCAGCGAAGAGTGCTAACTTGTAGTCTTCCTCTCCCACTTGTATACCTGAGATGTTAGCATTAGCCCTTATTGTCCTGGCTAGCGCTTCCATGCATAATATAAAGATCAGGGGCGAGAGGGGGCAGCCTTGTCTCGTTCCGTTGCTAATAGGGAAGGGGTCAGATAGGAAGCCGTTCGTCCTCACTCTAGCTGTGGGCATATGGTAAAGGGCCAAGATTCTATGGAGGGATAGTGTGCCCAGTCCGATGTGCTCCAGCACAGTCTGCATGAAGCCCCAACACACCCTGTCAAATGCCTTCTCGGCGTCTGTGGAGACGAGAATAGTGGGAATTTTGTGGTGAGAGGCAAGGTGAATCAGATTGAGGATTTTGGTGGTGTTATCCTTTGCCTCACGGCCAGGAACAAATCCCACCTGATCGTTATGGATCAGAGCGGGGAGAAATTTATTTAGTCTGTTTGCCATCAATTTCGCGAAGAGCTTGATGTCAACGTTCAGGAGTGATATGGGTCTGTAGCTGGAGCACATGGAGGGGTCTTTCCCTGGCTTCGGAATCACTGTTATGTGTGCTTCTAGGGATTGTTTGGAGAAGTGTGCCTCAGCCGATATGGTGTTGAAGGCATGTAGTAGTTTAGGTGCAAGTATGTTTTTAAATGTTTTGTAATAAATAGCTGTGAAGCCATCTGGGCCAGGGCTTTTGCCTAGGGGCATTGAGGAAATGGCTGACTCCAGCTCTACCTGAGAGAATGGTTTCTCTAATAAGTTTCTATCAGCGGGAGATAGGGTGGGGAAGGCAGCCTTGGCTAGGTATTCTTTTGCTTGCAGCGTTTTATGTATCCGTTCTGTTGGGGTAGGTGCGTCATGGAGATTATATAAGGAGAAATAATAGTTTCGGAAACACGAAGCTATCTCTGGGGTCTTAAAGCAGAAAGTGTCTGCGTCTTTCTTTATCTTACTGACAAAGGAAGCTGCTCTTTGTGCTCTGAGGGCCTGTGCGAGTAGGCGACTGGGTTTGTTACCCCATTGGTAATGTCTGCTCTTGCACTTCCGTAACTCCAGTTTGGTGCGTTCTGTTAGTAGTTTATTCAGGCTGTGGCGTGAGTCCTGTAGATCTGCTAGCAGTGAGGGTGAGGAACCTGTTTTATGCATAGTTTCAAGCCTATGGATATTTTCTAGTAGTGCAGATACTCTAGCCGCTTTTTGCTTTTTCATGTATGTGCCCAGCTGTATTAGTTTGCCTCTAACTACGCATTTGTGTGCCTACCATAAGGTTATTTTTGAAATGTCCGCAGTGTCGTTTAGTTTGAAATATTCTGTCAGTGTGTTGTCTAATTCTGATTTACAGTATGCATCTTGTAACAGTGATTCATTGATCCTCCACGTCCATTGGCCTGGGGTCTGTAAGTGAGATGCTAAAGTTATTGAGACCGGAGCGTGGTCCGACCAAGTGATGGGGCCTATTGTTGCGTCTAGAAGTAGCGGGAGATGTCTGTGGCTTAGAAAAATGTAATCAAGTCTGGAGTATGTCTGGTGAGGGTGGGAGTAGAACGAGTAGTCTCTGCCTGAGGGGTTTAGGGTCCTCCAGGAATCCGCTAATTGGAGGTCGTGGAGGAGTTTCTGGACTTTCCTGTATTTGTGGGCAGGGAATCTACTGGAGCAAGTGGATGTGTCGGTAGTTGGATCTAGAGTCCAATTGAGATCTCCTCCCAGGATTGTTGTACCCTCGAACAGTGAATCCAAGTGTAATAGGTGTGAGAGGAAAAATGAGACTTGGTCCTGGTTAGGGGCGTAAACTACTACAAAAGTGTAGGGTTGGGTTGATATTTTACATTTGATGAGGAGTACTCTACCAGGGACCGGTTTATGTATTGTTACATCTGTTAGCTGGAGATGTTTAGAGAACAGGATTGCCACTCCTTTAGATTTACTGTTTGGGGTATTGCTATAGTACGCGGTAGGGTAGCGGTGGTTGGAGAGTGATGGGTTTTTGGCAGAGAGTCTAAAGTGTGTTTCTTGGATCATCGCTATGTCTGCTCTCTCGGCCCATAGGGTCCTGAGTAAGCTAGTCCTTTTCTCTGGGGTATTGAGGCCTTTTGCATTAATGGAGAGGATCTTCAATTTACCTGGTGTGGTCATATGTAGCGAGGTCAGGTGTGGTCTGCAATGTGTTTTGAAAGGTCAGGGGGGGGGTTGGAGACAAGGAGGAGGGAAAACATGGAAAAACAAAGTACATTTAAACATATTGAGTAACGACATTAACATTTGAAAAAGAAAAATCCCGCTGTGAGGCGACTGGCGAAGTAAGTCCGCCAGCGACTCAGTAGGCAATAGAGCCTAGTGCGGGTATGGGGTGAAGGGAGTCACCGCTAACAAATATCGTATAATCTCCCGGTAAGGAGATATCATTGAGGGGAGCAAGTGCATCTTGTCCGAACCGTTTATCTCTAGTTACATTCTGTGAGTGGTTGATGAGGGCGGAATTTCCCATAACCACTCAAGTTGTCTCCTTGCACGCCTACCTCAATAGGGTATTTACTAAATACAACCTGGAGGGTTAACTGGGGGTTAAGGTGTGGTATCATCGTTGCAGGAATCCCATAGGGGAGTCTCCTGTGTGGGGGTGAAGGAGCGGCTTGGACTGTTACGTCACATACCTTCTCTCTAACAACAGTTACTTAATTAAACGTGATATGTAAGTATAAGGTCGAACTTGGGTGACTTTCGTGCCGGGTCTCTAATAGGTGTATAGGTGTGACGGAGCTCTAGGGGTAACCTATGTTATCTCCATTCAAGTCTATCTGTTAGCATTTACCCAGCTCACTGACTATGAGGACCCAGCTTCGTGTTAAGCTGTGGTACTAGCATCACAGTGTTTACCCAGGTCCTTACTAGTCGTGGGGCGAAATACCATTGCATAAACTGTTTTCTAACCCGCATGAATTTTAAGAGTCAAAAACCTAGTAGTATATAAAAAAAAAAAAAAAGCAACAGACATATCCCCTAGGGTAAAACCCAGAAAGAATTGTAACCAAGTGTTATAGTCACCAGTCCTGTGTCTGGTCCCGTAATAGAAAAGGTTCATGGTATGGATCGGCTGGTTGGTCTTCAGGGAGGAGCTGGAGCCTGGCCTTGTTTCTTATTAGCATGGCTAACTTCTTGCCAGGGGTGGCCATGTCCTGGTTGTTGGATTGGAGGGAGCTCCGGGTGGTTGAATTCCCAGTTGGGTATGTCTGGAGTCGGTAGGCCCAAGGCTGTACAGAACGTCGGGAGGTCAGAGAAGGAGTTTAGGGTGTGATTTCTTCCCGCGGAGGTCACTTGAAGGTTGAATGGGAAGCCCCATTTGTATTTCAGCTGTCGCTTGCGGAGTTCCGAGGTGAGTGGTCTCAGAGCCTTCCGTTGCTGAAGTGTGTGCCATGACAGATCTTGATAAATTTGAACAGTTGAACCGTTGAAATCAATTCCGTCTAGTTGGCGTATCTTACGTACAATACTTTCTTTTTGCGAGAAGTAATGCAGACGGCAGATCACGTCGCGTGGGCGGTCAGACGGTGATCCTCTGGGTCTTAGAGCCCGATGTGCTCTATCTAGAATTATAGATTCTGAGGGGTCATTCCCAAGAATTTCGTTGAATATCTTGGTGAGAGCATCTGTCAGACTGTCCTGGGAGACCTCCTCTGGCAAACCGCGGAGGCGGAGGTTGTTTCTTCTCCCTCTGTTGTCAAGATCTGTCAGGTGCATTTGTAGGGAACGGATCTCTGCGGATTGGGCAGCGAGAGTCTCTGTAAGCGAGTTGCAGAATGTGACCGTTTCTTCTTGACATTTTTCCAGATTAGTTGTACGCTGGGAAAGCTGGGACAGATCTTGTCGGACCGCCGCCATTTCTTGGCGGACTGTGTCTTGGATGTCTTGCTTCGTTGGGAGGGTTCTCATGTAGGCCAGGGAGTTTCTAATTTCGGCTAGTTCCGTAACCAGCAGTGAGGTCTGAAAGTCTGGCGGTGCGGTGGATGAGGTGTGGACAGGTGAGTCGTCTGCTGGTTTGGCGGGGGTGGATTGCAGGAACGGTCTCATATCTGCTTGGGACATGTTTTCTTTAGGGAGAGGCGTATCACCCTTTTGCAGAGCCTTTTTGCCTTTGACCATAATTAGCCCAGAAAACCAGGTTAGAACCAGTAGGAGAGAGGCTCTTGGGACTGGGAGGGTTGCTGTAATTGCACTCGCATCAGTGTAGCATAATTCGTCGGGCGGTGACTCCCGGGGGCCTGGCTTCTAGGGAAGCATCCTCACTTGGGACGCATCTTTTGTAAGAGAACCTTAGTCACCTCTCCCCTCCTGCTGCGTCTCAGGCTGCTGCTGATCAGTAGTAAGGAGTCGGTTTACTTTTCTCTCTTGTGTGTCTTCTTTGTCAGAGGATAGCCCTTTTTGATCAGTGGTTGCAGTTTGCACCAGTGAACGCTAGAGGGCAGGCTAGGATTACAAGTGAAAGGGAACAATTCAGCAGCTTATGCAAAAGCACGGGGGCTCATTTCCCCTCTACTTTGTTGAAAAGGCAGGGATTAGAGAGTAACTGTCCCACTGTTGTTTGTGCTCAGTGCTGAGGGCTCTGAGGGTAGGGAGTGAGAAGTGTTGCAGATAGATGGTAGAGGGTTGGTGCTGTAGTGGCCTTAAACACCTGTTTGGTCCCTGCTGCTCCCCTGCATATTTGGTAAGAGCAGAGGGGATTTGTGCCCCTTGGAAGGGGTGCTTGGTGGGGACCCAGGGAAGGGGGGATCTACAGGGAGGTGAGGGATGTTTGCCTTGTGGTTCCTGTGAGGCTGTGGGCTGGGGCGCTGGTGATGGTGTATTTCCAAGATGGCGGCTGAAGGCTGATGGCGCCGTCCCCCTCCTCCAACACCCCACGGTGTCTACCAAGCTCCCCCTCACTCACCCGCCGCTTGCTGGGTCCCGAGGTGAGTTCCGCTGGATGTGGGAGAGGGCTCCGGCCGCCGGGTGGGCTGCCCGCTTCCCCGCGCCAGGTCTCCGTCACGCTGGTCGGGCGCGGTGTTGGGGTCACGGAGGGTGGACTCCCTCCCTTGGCGTCTGGGGTGGGTGTCCGCTTGGGGGTTCGGTGTGCGGCAGCCTGGGACGTCCGTGGTGCGGTTACCGCGCTCCCGGGCGACGCGCGGCGTCTCCCTCTGCGAAATTTAGGCCCCGGCTTCCTCTGTATGACCGGGCCGCAACCTGCGGGAGCGCTGAAAAGCACTCCCCGGCTCCGCGACTCCGGTCACCCGTTGCCGAGGTCTCTGTGCTGCAGGTTAGGCTGGTGGGGTGAGGCAGTTCAGGGTCCCCTGCTGGTTTTTAATCTAAAGCCCCAAGCCTGGCTCCGGAGCTCTTGCTGCGTGCGTCTGGTCAGGTCGCTCGCCAGGCCACCCTTTTATTGGTTTTAATATTTTTTATGGCAAGGAATCTTTTTATCCCAGTGGTGCATTTATTATGGACCTCCTTAAAATGCTGAGATAAGGCATGTGTGGCGAGCCCTTTTTTGATATTTCGTAGGTGCTCACCTATTCTAATCTTCAATGGTCTTGAAGTACGTCCAATATATACCAAGTCGCATTTGCATTCTATCATATAGACCACACTCTTTGTATTGCATGTCAAAAAGTCCCTGGGTTCAAAATTTATACCATTGATGGTTATGTTATCAGTTTTTTTTACCACCATCACCTTTAATTTCCCTACAGCCAGGGCATACCCCACACCTATGGAATCCTTTTGTAAGGATATTGCCCTCCTTTTTCTTCGGGGGGAGGGCACTTTTAACAAGTTTGCTCCTAAGGTTGTGGGCCCTTTTGTAAATGAACTGCGGCCTTTTCGGGATAATCTCCCCTATTATTGGGTCACGTAACAGGATCTCCCAGTGCCGCCTAAAAGAATTTTCAATGTATTTGTGTTGTGCGGAGTAATTAGTGATGAAGGCCCATTCAGCTTTATTATTTTTTCTTGGTTCCTCATCCTCGTTAGTTTTGGTTTCTAACAAGACTTTGCGGTCTGTGTTGTCTACCAAATTTCTGGCTTGTTTAATGGACCTTTCTTTATATCCACATTTTTTTAATTTTATTTCTAATTGGTCGGCCTGCATCTTATATACCTCTTCTTCACTGCAGTTTCTTTTGATTCTTTTTAATTGGCCACCTGGAATAGAATCCAACCAATTGCTATGGTGGCAACTCGTGCTTTTAATGTATGTGTCCGAGTCCGTTGGTTTGGTAAAAGTCTTGGTACATAAAACGCCATTTTGAATAAAAATAGTAATATCTAAAAAGTTCACTGTAACCTCACTAATATTAAATGAAAGTTTGATATTTAAAACATTAGTGTTGAGGTACGTACAAAAGGAAGACAATGCTTCCCGACCCCCTCTCCAGAGGAACAGTATATCGTCGATATACTGTTTCCATGATACCAGGTTCGCCCCAAATGAGTCTTGCTCCCACTTACCCATGAAGATGTTCGCATAGCTTGGGGCGGACCTGGTACCCATCGCCGTACCGACCTTTTGTACGTAAAAGGTCTCATCGAACATAAAATAACTATTGCTAAGAATAAATTTAATACCTTCTATTAAAAAATGTTGTAGTGGGTTGGCTAAAGTGCTCTTAGAAAGTGCTTCTGTGCAGGCTTCCACTCCAGCCTCATGATTGATTATCGTGTATAACGATTTGACATCTGCAGTCACCAAGATATCTTCCTCCTCCCACTGGACCGTGGATAGGTAGTTTAATAGATCTTTGGTGTCCTTCAGATGTGAGATGCTGTTTAAAACAAGGGGCTGCAAATGGAAGTCGATGAACTCCGATAAGTTTGCCGTAAGTGATTGGACCCCTGACACAATGGCCGCCCTGGGGGGTTCAGGGAGTCCTTATGTACCTTGGGCAGAAGGTAAAGTACCGGAGTAGCTGGTTCCAGATTCAATAGATATTTGGCCTCTCTATTTAGGAGGACTCCTTCTTCTTCAAATTTTTCTATCATTTATTTTTTTATTTTTCTAGTATGCCCAAAGTGGCGTCTGTTGTTAGTTTGTGATATGTGGTCCTATCTTCCAAATGTTTATGTACTTCAGTCTCATATCTGGCTCTATCCATTATGACTATACCCCCCCCCCCCCCCCTTTGTCACTGGGTTTGATGGTTATGAGTTTATTTTCACTAAGATTTTTTATCGCGGTCCTTTCTTTAAAAGTCAGATTCGATTTAAAGTCTTTGGGTGGTGCTCTTTTGATGTCCTCTTGTACTAACGAACAAAATGTATCTATATAGTTTCCCTTCATAAAGGTTGGGCAAAAAATAGATTTAGGTCTGAAAGGGGTCTCATTAGATCCTATAGATTCCTCCTCATTAGTGATAGGCTCTTTGTTAAGGAAGAATTTTTTCAGGCACAATTTCCTTAGGAATTTGTGTACATCAACAAACGTAGTAAAATTGTCCAAAGGGACAGATGGAGCATATTTAAGTCCTTTACTTAAAACCGCTGTTTCTATATCGGTAAGGACATAAACTATTTCAATATGGTTTGGAATGTAGTATAATAGATAGAATGACACCATTAAAGTCAACTTAAAGACTTGTTGACTTTGTATATATTGGTATATATTGGACGTACTTCAAGACCATTGAAGATTGGAATGGGTGAGCACCTACGAAATATCAAAAAAGGGCTCGCCACACATGCCTTATCTCAGCATTTTAAGGAGGTCCATAATAAATCCACCACTGGGATAAAAAGATTCCTTGCCATAAAAAATGTTAAAACCAATTATAGGCAACGGAATTTAAGCACCGCACTAGCTAAAGCAGAGATGCAGTGTATTTATGATTTCGGGACTTTGAAACCAGGCGGACTTAACGCTGACTTTGGAATTAAATGGTTTCTTTAAGTTGACTTTAATGGTGTCATTCTATCTATTATACCACATTCCCAACCATGTTGAAATAGTATCCTTCACCTTTTTATCCGTTTATTTGTATTTTACCGGTATTTTTATTCAGTGTATTCTGTATGTTTTTATATGTATTTTATCTATATTTATGTATATATACTCATGTTTTTTATATATATATTTATATATATTTATATGAATTTTTGCACATTTTAAAATATGCACCTTATGGGCAGTATTTTGGTTCACTACGATATTTAATTACGTGTCCTAATTACTGCCTCATTATTCTGCCCCATTTCAGATCATATGTTGCATCAGGGGCCGAACATGAATAGAATGAGCATTAGTTGAATATTCTCCTGATGTTCTCCGAGTCACGGAGGATCAGGAAATCAACTGTCCGGCCGGCTGGAACGCAAACAGCGTTACATCCACCGGAAATGACGTTACAGAAGAACAGAACCCGGAAGTGATCAGCGGTGCTAGCGGGGAAAGGAGGTGGACGCTCGTTCACCGCTGATTACTTCACTTAAGGAGCAACTAAATAACACAGAAGCTGCCCATGCCATATCACAGCCTTGATAAAGACCCACTGTGTACAGGGTCGAAACGCGTTGGAGGAGTGAAGTGGCAGCCGTTTACTTGGACCAGCCCAAGGAGACACCAGGACTTTACCTATTGGTATACTACCCCCAGGACTGCTACCCGGGACCAGACTGGTGACTATTATACCATGCAAATGAACTGATTAACACCCAGTTCTGATACACTTTTTGGTAATTGCACCTATGTACCTTGGCAACTGGACTTTTTATTCAAATTGCATTGTTGGATCTATTACTGTATTTTTTGTGTTTATGTCTGTATATGTACATTAAAAAAAACTGGCTTCACTATTTTAAGCCTTTCCATCTTTTACATATACTGGAGTACACCACCCGACAGGGATACTCCACATATGGGATGTGACCATCTAACATTAAGGATATATACTTTTGTATTATCCTTCACTGGGTCACCTATTGTTGTTATATGATCACACTAACTCACTGGCGCCATCTGGAGTTACAAAACTTTTGTTGTCAAGCATGAATGGGAACCTGGTCGACAGTAGCAAGGTCAACACAAGTTTTTTTTGGTGATGAATTTCAGAGAAGTGCCCATGGACACTGTGTATATGCACAGTGTCCCCTCGCACGGCTCGCTGCGCTCACCATGCTTCAGGCATGTTGCCTTGCTATGCCCACTATTATAATTCCACTCAGATAGAAGAGTAGGAACCAAGTGGACCAATACCAAACAAAGCAGGAAAACCTGTATTCTGATACTGTTGGCAGGTTCCCATCCATGCTTTCCTCCTGTCAATCCAGCAGCACTGTCTATGTAAACCCGGTCAACCAAGTATATGTGTCTAACTAGATGTCGTGGACCTCTAGTGGTCAACCATATTATTGTCAACCTGTCTTGCACATGATCAATGAAAGCAGGCAGCAGATCACCTCCCGGTACTGGTGCTGTCAGTGGGGCCTGCAGGAAACCATTGCCCAATGCTGTCTCTGCCCTGCTGCTGATGAAGCCATTACTCTATAAAGAGTACAGTCTTACAGATGTAGCCCGGCTAATCTTTGAAGGGGCTGACGTTTCTATCGCCAGCCCCTGCCAGCGGCTGGCTACCGCCAGGGGCGCGCACGCATAAGATGATCTCGCGCCCTGTGGCGACGGAGCCTGCCGCCGGTCCCCGCCGCCTCCCCCGCCATCGCTGCCGGTCCCCCTCACCGACCCACCCCTGAACTGGGCAGCGTCTCCCTGGAGCGGAGACGGGCAGGGAGACTCTGCCCAGCCGCCGTGATACTGGGATGCATGTGCGTGTGAGACACACGCGTGACCCAGTCCCTATCGCCGGTGCTCGCCAGTGAAAGGGATCTGGCGGGCGCACGGCAAAAATGAGCGGCGCTACATCTGTGCATTACTGTGTTCTATATGGTATTGAGCAGGGTCCAGCAGTAGAATAATACAAGCTCAGTAGAATATCGCTGTTGAAAGATGACGAAGGTATCTCTTGCTTGAAATGCTATATTACATTACCCTACACTATAAAAAGGGCCTTTTCATCTCGGAGAACATCTGCCTGCTTACACCATGCACTGATGCTAATGTTATTTGCCCAATTAAATCTAAGGGAATCTTTTCCCTGTAGACTTTGCGATGCTGATTTAATGAGGACTTGACATTAATACACCTTGCTCTGTGCATCTATTACTAGATTAATATTTGATCATCAGATTTCCTAACTTTCCAAATTTCAAAAAGTGAAAAAAAACCCCCATCCTGCGCTTCATCCGTACTCTTTGTGAACTTTGTGGCTCTTTACCGGGGAACGGAAATTATGAATTTTACAACGGGGGCCAAGTTTATTCTGCTTCTGTTTGGCTCTGTCGCCTTTATTTCTCAGAGAAAGCAAAACTCATACTGACAATAGAATTTCATAATGACAATAATAAAGGTGTTGACTTCAGCTGTTAGTAAATAAATTAACTAGGGAATAAAAAAGTGATATTTGGCATTTAGGGGTAATTCAGACCTGCTCAACGGGCTGCATATATGCACAGCCTATGGAGCAGGTAAATGCGGCCCCACCGCCCCGCCACATGCATACCCCCATGCGCTTCCATGCAATCCGGTCGCATGTGGCCGCACAGAGGAAAAATCATTTGATGGTCGCTCACTATCGAATGATTTTTCCTCTTTTCATTCTGAAAAGTAAAGGCCCATACACACTGGGCAACTTTCAGCTCAAAAGCAGCCCATTGTGTACCGATGAGCATTGATGCGGACTCCCGCATCATCGCCGGCCCCCGCCGCTCTTCTGCTTTGGAAAATGATGCACACCCCAGAAAATCGCTACAACGGGCAAAAATCGCTCGGTGTGTATGCACTGAGCGTGTTTCAGCCCAACGATTTCCCCCAGTATCAGTCAGCATCCACGCCCATGAAATACTGAAAGGGCCCATGGGGAACCACCTGCCTGCACTGAAGCAGCGAGCACCCCGACAAATGAAAAAAGTTGACCATGCGCAGACCCTCGCTATTGGGGTCAGTTCCAAAATTATGAATTGGTCCCTTAGTAATCAGAAGAAAGCCGTACAGAGCTTAGCAACAGGTACTTAGAGGTAATAAGCCTCAAAAACGTCAAAGGTTGTTGTAAGCAAATAAAAATATGCCAGCTGTAAATACACATTGACTGAACAGAATGCTTATACTTTATGTATTCAATAAATACAAAACGAGCATAATATATCTAAATGGTATTATTACATGCACACTGAAATATACTAGAAGTTAGGGTGGCCAATCCTGGGATCAGGATCGGTGGGATCCCGGGATTTTGCCCCTAAAACGCCAGGATTTCAATCCCAGGATTGGAGTGGATTTTGGGATAATGCCGGGCAGCGTCTGAGTGTGTGCTCATACACTGCCCGGCTTCTCCCTTCCCCGGCAGTGTGGCCCTGTGCAGCGTGACGAGGCCAGAGGTCATGCTGCGCAGGCCAAGCAGCTGCACAGACCTGCGGCATCACTTCATTCATCACCCCCCCGCCTGCCTGCCTGCCTGCCCGCCCGCCCGCCTGCCCGCGGCTTCACTATGTGGCCGCTCACTCTCACCTGGACGCCTCCCGGCATCAGTGATCGGCCGCCCACCCTCGCGGCTGCACCGCACATGTAAGTAAATATGCAGGGTGGCCGGGGTGGGTATTTTTAATTAGGGAAGCCAATCCCGGGATCCCAGGAATCCCGGGATCGGGCATTTTTCAATCCCGAATTCCGGGATTGAAAAAATGCTCCGGGATTGGCAACCCTACTAGAAGTACAGTAATCGGCAAAATTCCCGGCCGAATGAAGGGCCTAATGGGCCTGGAGCTGGAAATATTCAAGAAACTATTATGAGAAGTGGAGGAGGTGAGGCCAATGACATGTCGGCATGTAGGACCAATACACTATACGCCCCAATGTCAAATGTGTAAAACAGGAATGTAATTGTAATGCCTATGATTTATGGGAGACCATGTGACCAGCTGGTGTCTGTCTGGTGACCATCATGCTGTCAAGGTGATGGGCCTATTATTATCTGGACGCCTGGAGCTGCAGCTCTAATCGGCCTATCGTTAATCTTGCCCTGTGTGGGGTATATACGTAACATATTTGATCCACTGCAAACCTCATATTTAATATACCCCTTTCAGACAGAAAAAAAGACCCGGGAATTTCCCTGCTCTTGCCGTGTCGACCCGGATTTTTCTTCTGTCTGAAAGGGTCAACACGGGTCTAAAGTTCCGGGACTTCGACCCAGGTATTTACCTGGGTTTTTTCCGGGTCTGTATTCCAAAAACCTGGGTCGCCGGCTGTCTGAACGGTAACGACCCGGGTTTTTGGGATTATTACACATTGTTAGGCACTGATTGGCTCTCCTGGTGGGGTGCTGGCTGATTGGTTGTGAGGATAGGCTTCTTTGATTGGCTGGGAGGGCATGGCAATAGAGCTGGCCTCTGAGGTCATTAGGGAGCTGAAAAAAGGATAGCATGGCCCACTGGTAGAAGCAAGAGGTGAGAGCTGCTGGCAGTGAGAGGGGAGGAGGATATCGGCAAACAGATGACTGGGACAGTCAAAGATGCCACAGTGTACTCAAACATTGCAAATATACTGACAGCCATGTGAGGTAACATGTACCTTCCAGTATATAAAAACAATAAAACTTGTTTACAACATATCCTTGTGTCATGCCATGGTTAATGCAATGCAGTGAGCAGTCACCACCCACTTTTGATGACCTCATCTCTGTGTGCCTTTAAAACTGTCCTATTCTTATGACACACAGAGTTTTGCAGGAAAAATCCAGCTTCTGTGTGAAAGGGGTCGACACGGGAAATACCCGGGTTTTTGCTCCTGTGTGAAAGGGGGTCAGCCCCTTGCTGCCTAGTTGTACCCGGGTTTTTGTATCCGGGAAATACCTGGGTTTTTGGGATTTTTCTGTCTGAAAGGGGTATAAATGTTTTCTGGGAGTTCGGTGACTCTCTACAGCAGCATTTCCAAACCTCTGTACTCAAGGCACTTTACTAAACAGCGATTCCGGTTTTTTTTTAGTCGATGTTGATTAATTTTTAGATGAATCCCCCCCAGAACTTAATCAGATTCTGTCATTGTCTAGGTTACTATAGAGAAATGATGACAGAATCTGATTTATTTTTTGAAACTGTAGTAATTGTAGTAAATTTACCCCTTAAAGCCCCCTTCTGCTAGTGCAGGGTATTGCATGCGACACCCCGCCAACCCACCCAGCAGTTCATCGGCGGCTGGACGGCATACAATGCATCATATGCCATCCTTTTGCATGTGATGTATGCAATCCGAGTCATGGCTGTGGGATCCGATACATTTTCATGGCATCTATGACAATCTGCGACTCTGCTACGAGGAGCATGGGAACGCGCCTAGGATCAGAGGGAAATTACCTGGCCACTTTTCCTCCAATCCTTTGTTCCATAAGATCAGAATCAGGTAAAAAGAGGCCATAACGCACTACTGGGGGGGGACCTTTAGTGTGCCTATAGATTGTAAGCTTGGGAGCAGGGCCCTCCTTCCTCTATGTCAGTTTGTTTCTACCCAGTTTGTTTAATCACTGTTGTTTCCAATTTGTAAAGCGTGACGGAATATGCTGCGCTATATAAGAAACTGTAAATAAAATAAATAAAGGTTGGAAAATACTGCTCTGGAGGATCTTGCAATTAGAGTCATCTGGAACAGTGTTGCAGAGACTAATGAGCCACTGTTCTTCACCAGGAGCCTCCAAAAAGCTGTATGTGCTCATTTCCAAGGCCAAATTACAGGCTGTGGTCCCCTGACCAGGCTTCCAGCATTGCAGACTTATAAGACGGAAGTGACAGTAAGTTTCATTTTGCAGTCAGTCAGATCAGGGCAATCTGAGGCAAAGGTTTAGGAATGGGATGCAAGTCAGAGGTCAAGTACACAAGATATCCCAATGGAAGATAATGACAAGGGGCGCTATTATCTGCGCTGAATTACATGGGCAGTGCATGTTTAGCGATCACATACCCAATTTCTGAAAAGTGGCGTTCTGTCCTCCCAACACTAGAGGGAGCAGAAGAAGAAGAGAAAAGTTATTTTCCTAATGAAAGTCATCCCCCGATGCAAGACATTTTCCACATGAAGAAAACAGCCCCGAGTAGCTCAATCTAACTTTGTAATGAAGACTGTGATTGGGGGGCTGCATTTTAGCAACTTTGTCTGTCTTCATCTCCTCTACGCAACAATTTGTGACCTAAAATACTAAGATGTTCCTGAAAGCAGGATGATGGTGTTCTTGGAAGGTGAAATAAATTGTGGAAGATTGATTTAAGACCCATCACATCAAGAGAATTCAAATGCCGGGGCAAACACCAGACCTCAAAGTTAATGTTTGCAGCCTTTGAACAAGTTTATATTGGCACTCGCACACACAAGATAGAACGAGAGCTGCATAGGCTCGACTGAATTTAAGAGCCTGTGAATTTGATGGTTGTAAATAAAGATATAGAAGTGATTGCAAAGTGCCCAGGGGAAATAGGAGGTTGAGTGTCAGATCAGCCAATCAGGTAGCATAGGGGCGTCAGCTTAGAGAGGGGTATATTAGGTGATGCTGGCAGGAAGTACTTCCTCTTTGAGTCTGGATCCCCACCTTCCCTATCCCTTTTCATCTGTGCTACCTGGCCTCTGGGCCTTCACCAAATTGGCTTCTATAGCTTCAATTATAAATCGGCGAGAAGGTGCTCTCGGCCAGCAGTCAGGTGGGGTGTCAGATGGTCTCTGTGCGGTATTGCCCCCCTTTGCCAGGACGGCGGGCGAGTCCCGACTCAGGTGGTGGGACGTTGGACACTTCATGGAAGTGTCCTCGCCAGGCCATAGAAGGGGTGGTATGTCCGTCTCAGCGCGGGCTGTACCCCACAAGAAGGGTCAGATTGGGGGCGCTTCGGTCGCTACCAGGAGCAACACCCGAGATGACTGGTGCTGGTCTCAAGTACTTTCTTTGCTATCCCTTAGACAAATAGGGGTCATACCATTACAATAAATATTCATTTAAACTTACACAGTGGTTGTCTGTGTCGTTATTTATAGATTAAGGCGTTCGTGTGATTTATTTCTAGGCATAAGAGTTAAGTAAAGGTATAGGCCAAGCAGCATAATTCATTAGGCGCCTAAGACACATCAGTTATTTGTGCCCACATGGTCCTCAGGAAATTGCCACCTGGATAAAGCAATTTCACGAAAGCCTACGTCCGTTTCACGCAGAGCTACTTGCCACTGTGGGTGCATCATGTGACGCATTTGTAGACCCTGCTTGCAGCTTGCCAAGAATGCATAGCCTTGGAAAATTGGTGTGAAATGTTTATTTCTGCCCTTTTCTCAGACCCTCTGTGCTCTGATTTAAGGGGGTCATCTGATTGACTGTGATGACGCCCGACGAATAAGACCCCCCGCCCCCCGCCGGAATATCCCTTCGCAACCATGCAAGGGGATGGGTGAGGAAGACAAATCCCCTCGCAAGTGCCCACAGAAGGATAAATCATTCGATGGCTGGCGGCCAATTAATGATTTCCCCTGCTTTCACAAATATAAGTCAGTCGAGATCGTGACGAAGACAAGGCGGCGGGTAATGTCATGTGATGTCAGCCACTCGCCCCCGGCAGGCATCGTCCTGTCCGCGTACCCATTGCAAACACTCATGAATCGCTGGCCGTTCCCATGCCCCAGCACAGCCACCGCCCCCGTTCCTCCCTCCTCTCTGCGAACTTCCCGGCAAGTGAGCCAGTTTGCAGTTGGGGTTAACACATGTGCAAAACTGCGTATGCGCAAATGCGACCGTCGGGGCAGGTGTTGAATTTGATTCAATGCATGTGAATCAGAATCGGCTCCTTAGGCAAGACAGTTAACGATCATAATTTTCCATCTTCAGAGTTGTCTATTTATAGCGCATGAAACAAAATTATTCTTAAAATATCGTTCATTTTATTTAAGTATAAATCTGCCATCTTTCATTTACATTAACCTTCCCAGAAGACGTGCGCACGAGCTGCATACAGATCCGGCGGATGAGTGAGTGAGACTCCGCCAATGCATATTTATGACTGAAAAGTTAAATTGAGGCACAATATTTACACTGGAGCTGTAAGAGTCTGATCAACGCAGATCCCAAAATATCCTCCCCACTATTCAAAGTAATTAGATTTAATTCACTCGTCGGAGTTGTGTGCTTCCTAGGCAAAACACAGGGTGACATCCCCCGGCATCAGTATAAAGGAAAATTGCTATACCTTGCAAGTAGTTATTAAGTGCGGCGTACAGTCACTGTGCTGAGGGTGCAGATTATTATAATCATCTAAATGGAACGGAATCACAATGTTCAATATTAAACTATGATTCCATTTTCCAGAATAAAATCTTAGAAAAATAAATATTGTACGTTAAAAAACCGTTAATATAAGTAAAATCCCAAAGAAGCGGGCCGGAGTACAGAGGTTTGTACTGCGCATGTGTCAGTCCCGGTGCCTGTCATCATAGCAAAGGCGCTGGGAACGCTGCGGCAACAGGGAGGAGCGGCGGTGGTAGGGGAGTTGTGCCTGCATCGCGGCACCGCCACGGCAGCTGCGGCCAGTGGCAGCCCCCCAGAAGGTACAAGCTGCCACTGATCCTTCCGCTGCACCTCAATGTTATTAATGCTCCTCCTATGGTATTGAAGCCTGTAGTATTTGTTGCCGTTCATATTCTCTTCAAGTCTCACCAGTTATATCATCTATACCATCTGTGGTATCAATAATGACTAGTACTTTTATAATTGTGGTCCGTCTTCTGAACTAACTGTCCTGGGTGCCTCCTGGTAAAGCCCATTCAAAGAGAAAGCTAGTCTGCTACCTTGTGATTGCATCTGTGTTTCTGTATTTGTGATTGCCTCTGTATTTCTGTATGTGTGAAAGAGAAAGAGATATAGTTTCACTCGCTTCCAGCAGATGGCAGTGTTTTGATTACACACAGACACTAGACATATATATATATATATATCTATATATCTATATCGAGAAAGAAGGGGGATTGGGGTGCGCTACCTAATACAAACAATGTACCTCCCAATATATCATAATATAATAAAATCACAAAAACATTTCTAAAATTCGTTTCCTTGTATTTGATGATGTTCACAATGATTAAGCACAGTCCATTTCAGGATAAATAGTCCTTTTATTATTGATGGAAAAAACCCGACGCGTTTCGTCACTAAGACTTCAGCAGGAATTCCTATTCCTATTCTGAATGCAGAGCAAGGAGGTTACTACTGAAAGAGTGTCCTGAAATTCTCCCTTGCACGGATCCACATAACTTTCAAAGAAGTCCACTTTCAATATAATCCAGGATTACCCTAAACTGGATCATATCGAAAATGACATTATGTGAATTTTGACACAATCCATATGGCATTATGTTTATTTTGGCTCAATCCATTTGGCATTATGTGAATTTTGGCTCAATCCATGTGTTATTATGTAAACTTTGGCTCAATCCGTGTGGCATTATGTGAATTTTGACACAATCCATGTGGCACTATTTGAATTTTGGCTCAATCCATGTGGCATTATGTGAATTTTGGCTCATTCCATTTGGCATCATGTGTAAGGGGCAAGTATAATGGGGTCTAGTGTTTTGTTGCATAATGTGTAGAAGTTTTATATGGTGTTGTACACTACACTCAAGGACACGCCCCCTGTTGAGTGGCCACACCCCATTTTTCCGGAGCGCACCTTCGGCGCGCGCACAACTACATCCTTCACTTTTGTCACCATGGTGGGCCTGCGTACTTTAAATGCCAGGGCCTATTTTTAATCCCATTCCCACCCTCTCTCTGCCGCTCTCTTAGCATGTACACTGGCACAACTAACACCGCCCCTCCCCCACCTAAACCCTCTTTTATCATGGTCCCCCCCCCTGTCATTTTATCCTGTATCCGCCCCTGAATACAAAGAAACAAATTTCAGAAATGTTTTTGTGATTTTATTATATTATGATACATTGGGAGGTACATTGTTTGTATTAGGTAGCGCACCCCAATCCCCCCCTTCTTTCTCGATTACTATACTGTTCCTCACTAACAGGAGGAATTTTGGTGGTGCTGCAGATATAATTAAGCGCAACTCAGAGTCAAACCCTTTCATATATATATATATATATATATATATATATATATATATATATATATATATATATATATATATATATATATATATATATACAGTATATATATATATATATATATATATATATATATATATATATAAAAGATTATATGTATACATTTGCATCTTTATAACCCGACATTTTTTTTTTAATCCAAACTGAGCGATAATAATAATTATGAGCACATAGCGTCTTTGTCTCTGTTGTACTTGGAGAGATTACAAAAAAGTTCCCCGGTATGTTTGTTTGGTGCAGCCACATTCACCGTCTCCTTGATAACATGTAAATTATTGATCTTTGCAGGGGAGAAGCTACAAAAAACATATCAAATTATTCCCCCGGGCCCTTTTATTTCTGCCTGAGCCGCTGAGTGTGAGATGCCTTATTTAAAGGTGAGGAAATTCAGACTTGTCTCTGTCATCTAATACTGTGAGCCGTGTTACACACAGAACATGGAGAGAATCACGTCTTCATGTACAATATTGCCCCAAACCGATCGTGCGCACAGTCGGGGCAATATCTGACACCCTCTTACCCCGGACAGGTTAAGAATTTGTATTCTATAGTTTAAGCAAGATTGATTGTTTGTTTCTGTTTTTTTTTCATTTGTTTTTTGTTTATTTCTGTGATCACTTATGTGTTTCATTACGTGGATGATAGCTCTTAAAGGTGAGTGCACACTTGGCACTATTGTAGACTATATCACTCAATTTGGCTCTTTGGAGCGGTATTGTTTAAAATATCTCTGATGTGCACGATACGAACGATGATCCGCCGCACTCCAGCAAGTAGTTAATGACACCCCCATCATCTGTACATGCAGCTCAATTTAACAACATCGCCAACAATTGAATGAGTGGAGTGGGGAACCGATGACGTCACTGAACAATTGCCTCAATTCAGACCCACTCGCTCTGCTGCCCGAGCGATTCTCAAAAGAGCTGTGCACATGCCCGAGCCATCCTTAGCCATCGCTGGCCATATGCCAGTTGATTGACAGTCGCCGGGCATTTGGTGGCGGGACATCTGCATTTTTTTGGGAGTGCCCTGGAATAAGCAGTGGGATGGCCGCTGATGTCAGCAGTGGCCTCCTTGTCCCCACGGCCTTTGCAGCACTGTGTAAGTCTACACTTACTCGGCAGATGCACACTGGGGGGGGGGGGTAGGTTGTGGGAGATTACAATTTTTTTTTAAATGACTGCCCCACAGAAGCGCAGATTGTAGGAATTTCAGTTTGTGGTCTTAGGCTGTGTCTGGTTCCGATGAAGAACAAGGGGGACTGCAGAGTGCTCGGAGGATGGAGACCCCTAGCGGCCCGCACTCCTTGGGGAAAAGTCTCGGTTCTCCTGTAGGTACAAAGGCAAAAATAGAAGGATGGAGTGCTGGCGCTCAGGGTTTTTTTGTGGTTGGTTCGGTGTATTGTCAAATAATGGGAGCTAAAACTGTGGGCTGGGTGTTCTGCTGGTGGAAACAGGGGGCAATAACTGTGGGCTGGTGTGTTGGTGTTGAAACTGAGAGCAATAACTGTTGGCTGGGTGTTGAAGATGAGAGTGACGGGAAGGCGATCTTTGACTAGATGATTGCAAGCTGTTCCGCGGTGAGGCAATGCCTGTTGTCTCCCCGATGGGTGATGGTGTTAAGGTATCTAGATCCCTTCACGTCAATCCTGGGGTTGGTGTATGTACCTCCAAAGACCACGTAAAATGGTTCAGGGTATGCAAGTTGTGTGTGGAAACGGTGATAGTATCTTACCGTGAGATTCCGATGTAACGGTGGATGTCGATGGTGTGTGCCTTCCCCAATCCTGATGCGTTGACACGGTTCCAGATTTTAGTGTGTCCGTGTAGTGGGTGGAAGGGGACTTATGGGGGTGCACGTATACAAATGAAAGAGATGAGCTGGTGTATTTACAAGGTAAATTTATTGTGACTATTTACAGATAGAATAACAATAAAGTTAGCAATGATAAAATTACCAGTAGCAACTGGAATAAGGAAGCATATATTGAAAAAGAGCAGGTATTACCATGAGTAGTGTGGCCAAACGCGTTTCTTCCTTGGTAAGGACTTTTTCAATGGCAGACTGGTGCTGTGGTGTCCCAGGGTTTAAATAGGGTGGACAGTGATTGATACAGCTGAGGAGTCTGGTGTTCTTAATTATTTCCGGGTGTAAAGGGAGTAATGCACCTGTGCAAACAGGCTGGGCGCTAGAGCCCGATGTGTGTGACACTGATTGCATGCACTGCGCAGGTGCAGGATATCGGGGATAGCGCCCGATTGTAGAGTAATGTAATGTAGCAGGGTTGGGGCAGGACGTGACCGGATGTGGTCATAGGTATTGTGGTGGCTGCCGGGAATTGTAGTTATTGCGGCGGCTGCTGGCGGGGATGAGAAGTGGATAGGGACGATATCAGGTGACCGGATGTTCGGTCGGGGATAGGAGGTGGCCGAGAGTGGTCATAATTGTGTGTGGGGCTGCCGGGAATTGTAGTTCACACGGCGCCTATATTGCGGAGTGAACGGGGACCGGAAGTGGTCATCTGTGTGGATGCGGCTGCCGGGAATTGAAGTCTTACGGCGCCTGAGGTAGTAAAGTAGCGTTCTAGGATGACAGAAGGTGATAGGCAGGGCGTCTGCGCTGGGCAGGGGCTGCTGGGAGATGTAGTTTTAAGGATGATGGGGTAGCAGGGTCGTGGATGCCCTGTGTATCAAATGGGCATGGGATGGCAGGAGGTGTGGAAATTAATGGGTTGTTGGGAGCAAATTTAATTGTGGAGGATAACGGGCATAAAGGATATGGGTAGGTATTGATGTCTATGTATAGGTGGTGCAGCTGGCTAGGTGAGGATGGAGCTCCTAGGTTGTGGTTTTGAGGACCACAAATGGCAATATGGATGTGGCATTAAATGATAGGACAATATGGTGGATAAAAAGATGCTATTGATATGGACTGAGTGATTTAATGGAGCACGGGGGTGGTAGATGTGGGAGGGGGTAGGAGATAAATGTTGTAAACCTGGATGGGAACCTGGGGGTAGAGGAAGGAGCGGGAAAGGAGGGGGGGGGGTGGGGGCGCGGAAGGGGGTTGGACTCAATGGGCTGTGGGAGAGGGATAAGGGATTCAAGCTGAAGGAGGCAAAAATATATATGAGGCAACTAGGGGTCTATGTTTAGACCTTGTGGGATCAGGGTTTGCATGTTGAATATCCACCTGCTTTCGACATGATTGATCCTCTGGATGTGATCTCCTCCACGCCAGAGTGGGGTGACTAGATCAATAGCAATGAATTTAAGTCCTTGGGGGTCACTATTATGCTGTAATCTGAAGTTCTCTGAGACACTGTGTTGTTGTCGTCCATTTTTTATATTGCGGATGTGTTCACTGATTCTGGTGTGCAGTTTGCATATAGTGCGGCCCACATATTGTTTTTGACAGGGGCACTCTAAGAGGTAGATGATGTTTTTGGTGTTACAGGTGAGGGTTTTGTTGATGGTGAACTGTTCTTTTGTTTGGTTTGATGTAAAAGTGCTTGTTGCTTTGGTGTGCCTGTATTGGAGTGTTTGGCAACTGTGACATTTGCCGCAATGAAAGAAGCCTTTACTGATGGCCTGTCCCTCTAGGGTGGTTTGTGTTAGTGTGTTGTTGGTTGTCAAATGGTTTTTGATGACTTGTCTCCCTATGTCCTTGGCTTTTCTAAAGACAATGTCTGGTTTTGGTGGGAGGAATGATTGTAATTTTTCGTCTAGGTGTAGGAGATGCCAATGTTTGTAAATGATGGCTTTGAATTGTGGTGCTGCGTCAGTTTAGCCTGTTATCAAAAAGACTTTGTCATTGGTAGATGGGAGGGGATGTTTATCTTTGTACTCTAGGAGTTTGTGTCTATCTTTTTGTTTCAGGTCTTGGTAGGCTTTATTGACATTGGTGGCATTATATTTCTTTTCCAGAAATTGTTTTTGAAGGTCCTGTCCTTGTGTCTCATAATCTGTTAGGGTTGAACAATTGCGTCTGATGCGTGTAAATTGACTGCGTGGGATGCCGGCTATCCAACTTGGGTTGTGATTGCTATCTGCCCTAATATAACTGTTGACATCAACATTTTTATGGAATGTTTTCGTGTGTATTAGGTTGTCGCGGATGCTGATTTCTAGGTCGAGGAATTCTGCTTGGGTGTGACTGTAATGGGTGGTGAATTTAAGGTTCTTGTTATTGTTATTGATGTGTTCAAGAAAGGTTAGCAATGAGGGTTCGTCACCACCCCAAATGAACAACACGTCGTCTATGTAACGGACCCATAGGACCAAATTCGCCTCCAACTGCGCCCAGATGTTGACATTTTCCCAGTGGCTCATGAAGAGATTGGCGTAGCTGGGGGCGAATTTGGTCCCCATGGCTGTCCCGTGGCGCTGTAGGTAGAAGTCGCCCTCAAACCACATGTAATTGTGTTTTAATATGAATTCTATCCCTTGTAGGATGAATGTCTTTTGTGGTAATGCGAGTGTGGAATCCTGATTGAGAAAGTAGTCTATGCTCTCTAGGCCTTGCTGGTGATCAATAGCTGTGTAAAGTGAAGTGACATCACTGGTTGCTATGAAATAATGTTCTTGCCACTTGATTTGGTTGAGAATGTTGAGTACTTGTGTGGTGTCTTTGAGGAAGGCCCTTTGTTCTGTCACGTATTGTTGTAGGAAGTGGTCGATGTATTGTGATAGGGGGGCAGTCAGGCAGTTTATTCCTGACACTATGGGTCTCCCTGGCGGTTTTGTTTGGTGTTTATGAACCTTGGGCAGGTAGTAGAATACAGGTGTGACTGGATTGGTGGGACTAAGAAAGTTGTGCTCTGCTGTGGTTAGAATGCCTATTGATTTGCCCTGGTTGAGTAGTTTGTTTAATTCAGTCTTGAAGTGTGGTAGGGGATCGGTCTTGAGTTTTGTGTATGTTTTGGTGTCTCCTAGGATGTTGAGTGCCTCTGCGATGTAGTCGATCTTGTCTAAAAGGACTATACCTACCCCCTTTTCAGCTGGTTTGATAACCAGTGACGTGTTGTTACTAAGGTTTTTCATGGCTATGGACTCTGCTTTTGTTATGTTGTTTCTGGTCCTTGGGGGTGGATTGAGTGCTTTGATGTCTCTCATTACTGCTTCTTCGAATGTATGTATATGGTTGCCTTTAAGATGTGATGGATTAAATGTAGATGGAGGCCTAAACGGTGTGTGTTGGAATTCACTTGGTGGGGTTATCAAAGACTTTGTGCACAGTGTGAAGAAAGTGTTTTGTCGCAAAGAAGTGTGTATAAGTGGATAGAGAAGTTCAAAGAAGATCACACAAGTGTCAGCCATGAAAGAGGAGCCGGACGCCCGTCCACACCCACAACTGATGAATATTGAGTGTGCACAGGAACTGATTCTGTTTGATAGACGAGTGACAGTGGTTTATGTTGCAATTCAGCCATGGCTCTGCCACAATAGACTTGGGTGCATTGGTGGCTCCCTGCTCAGCCCAAAAAAATGTTTTAATAAGGGAATACAAAAGTTTTTAGGCGAAGTGTAGTGAAAAGCCAGGAAATTAGGTAAAAAGAATAATGTATCTGTCTTTTCTGAAAGTTGATTAAAATAAATTTTACAGTCACCTTTCAGACTGCGGATCATTTTTGACAAACCATTGTATACAAATATTTATGTACTATATTTAAAATGAGGGCATGGTAATGCTTCTGGGCCTTCTTGTTGGCCATGGGAGATTTTAGTTGCTCTGCAGTCTACAGACAGATGTTATTGATGGCTTCTCTTCCTCTTCCTCTGTGTTTTCTTAAAATTGAGTTCATCTCTTTGACTCATTATGACCGTTTAGGACCAATACACAGCTCAATCGATACCTACAAGTACTCGCTAATTAAAATAAATAAACAAATAACAAAGCAAGTAATTCCACAACAGATTAGAACTCATCTCTGAAGCATTGTCTGGCGTAAACCAAACTATTGATCTGCTGTGAAATAATTTACTTGTAATTTAAATGTGTCTTCATCAGTGATTTGAGTTTGAACACTGGGGTAAAATTGGTTCTGTCACTCAAGCAATTGTCATTAATCTCAGCCAAGCTATTGGCACTGTTCTGGAATTGGTTGCATACACAACAGAAAGTGCAGCTGCCATGGGGCCCAGAGCTGAGAGGGGCCACCTTCCCTGTCACAGTTACATGTGTTATATACAGGGATGTAGGCACCATAGGTGCAGGGGGTGCAGCTGCTATGGGGCCCAGAGCTGAGAGGGGCCACCTTCCCTGTCACAGTTACATGTGGTATATGCAGAGCCGGCATTAACCTTTCTGATGCCCTAGGCAAGATTTTGGCTGGTGTCCTCAAGATTTCGGCTGGTGCCCACTAGCACCACTGCTAGTTCCACCTCGGATTGTGTATCTTTCTCTCAGAACAGCACCCGTCACCCAGCAGCACAAATCACAGCAGCAGTCAGCAACTGCTATATATACACACACACACACACACTATATACCAGGGCCAGATTATGGTGGTGGTGGGGCGGTAGTTGGGGGGGGGGGGGGGGTGGTTCAGGAGGTCAGTCTAGGGTCCCTCTATCTAGGGCCCCCTGTGGTCAGCATGTATTTTTTTTTTTATATAATTTTTTTTGGTACTTGTTTCCTAGAACGGCGCCCATTGCGGGCATCGCATGTACATCGCATGCCATTATAATGCCCGCGATTTTACATAGAAATGCATGGTAAAATGTAAATCGTGTCGGTCGCATCGCATGCTGCCAAAAAATCGTATGCGATGCGACCGACATGATTACCGATTTTACATAGGTAACAATGTTAAATGGCCCATTTGACCCGATTTTACATAGGGAACAATGTTAAATGGCCCACAGACCCCAAATAGCCACCCTTAAGTGTGAAATGGCCCCCACAATTGTTAACGCCACCCCACCATCAACGTCAACCCGAAGCGTGGCGAGCGCAGCGAGCCCACGAGGGGCGGCGGTACGCGTCCTCCGACCTTTTCATACCCTCACTATCCACGTCGGCGTGGAGTTGAGAATAGAAAGTGTGGCGAGCGAAGCGAGCCACCGAGCCCGAAGCGTGGCGAGGGGACGCGGAATACGAGCTCGAAGCGTGGCGAGCACAGCGAGCCCTGCGAGGGGACGCGGAATACATGTTAAGTAATTTGTGTCCCCTCGCAGGGCTCGCTGCGCTCGCCACGCTTTGGGAGCGTGTTCCGCATCCCCTCGCGGGGCTTGCTACGATCGCCACGCTTCGGGCTCGGTGGCTCGCTGCGCCGCCACACTTTCTATTCTCAACTCCACGCCGACGTGGATAGTGGGGGTATGAAAAGGTCGGAGGACGCGTACCGCCGCCCCTCGCGGGCTCACTGCGCTCGCCACGCTTCGGGTTGGCGTTGATGGTGGGGTGGCGTTAACAATTGGGGGGGCCATTTCACACTTCTGGGTGGGTATTTGGGGTCTGTGGGCCATTTAACATTGTTTCCTATATGAAATCCTGTCAATTGGGCCATTTAACATTGTTCCCTATGTAAAATCGCGGTAATCGCGTCGGTCGCATCGCATGCGATTTTTTGGCCACATGCGATGCGACCGACGCAATTTTTTTCCTTGCGATGCCTAAGATCAAAGTCGTGGGCGCCGTTCTAGGAAAAAAGTACCTTTTTTTTTAAGCTAAAGGTTTTGTGTATAGCAGTGGGGTAGCGCTAGACTGGGGTGCAGCTTCACCTATCTGCCAATGTGACAGTGATTAATGGTGCTGAGCATCTGGAGCCAAGGCACACTGACTGCAAAAATGTGCAGTGCATAACTGGGAGTTGATCCATGAGACTTTGCACAAGAGGTCAGAGGCAGAGCAGCTTGTGCTGAGCTCTGATTGATGGAGCTCATAACATGCTTCTCAGGCCCATGGAAGACAGCAGCAGCAGTGGCTTCTTCATGGGAGGGTTTTTAATCAGAGGCAGCGCTGAGCCTGTGAGATCTCCTACAGAGCAATGTACAGAGGGACAAACACAGGCTTTTCATGTGATATGTATATAATCCCCCACCCTGCAGTTACCCATTGACCAAATTTATACTGCCTTTACTCTGTGTTTGACAGTGTAATATTCTCCCGTGCAGTTTGCAATCAGTACTGACAAGTGGGAAGGGGCCCCCAGTCTTAAGTGACCCAGGCCCCCCAAAGGCATAATCCACCCCTGCTATATACCCTATATTCACCTATATTCACACTAGACATATTGTGCAGCAGCAGAGGCGTAAACAAGGTAAATAGCGCCATAGGTACATTTGAAAATGGACCTCAATACAACTATTCTTTACAATTCTGTCTGATTTCTTGCATAAGTAGTCATACACAAATAAAGAGGAAACGCGAAACTAAAGTAATACATCGGGCAGCTTGAATGATAAATGGGCCCTTTAACCTTGAAATAGGATCTCAGGCCAGTATTCTACTTGACTGTATGTGGAGATGTGTTTAGTATCCCAGAGGTGGGGATGCCGGCATTCACAATAATGACACTGATGCTGGCATCTCGACTACTGTCAGGAGACTGGTGCCTGAATCCTGACATCAATTGCACCAGAATCCCAACTGCCGGGATGCTGAACGTAATTATGCATGGTGGGTTATGGTTAGGCTGAAGATGGGGGTGGGGGTGATGTAAGCTTTAGACACTAGGGAGGAGAGACTGTGGGGGTAGAGAATGGGTATTGGGGGAAGGTGTTAGGCACTACCAGGTAGGGTTAGGGTCAGGCTGTAGTGGTAGGGGTGGGGGGGGGGGGGGTAGATTGCTGGGAGGGTTAGGTGGGGCAGTGGGAAGGTATGTATCCCTACATAATACTGTAAGCTTCAGAGAGGAAGAAATAAACAGGTGACAGCAGGTGCTAGAGTAGAAGGAAGAGGCAGGGTTTTGGGAACAGTAGGGTGATAGAGTTGGCAGTGTCAAAAATCTCCAACCCTCCCCTGTATGTTGCTTAATTTCAATAATGTGCTCCTCACCCCCTTCTACCCACATATAATTTGGCCTGAAACTACTAAAAAAAAGTCCTCCCATGGTGTATGGTCCTGGAAGGGCTCTCCTTTCCCCCACCCACACTATAGTGTACTTACCAATTCTTCGCTGTGTATTCTCCCGGCTCCTCTGAGGCACAGTCACGGCCTTCATTACAACATAAGTGCGACACCACCGGGAGCAGGACAGCAGAGGAGATTGCAGAAAGGTAATGCACACTGGTCCCTTGTGAGCAGAAGAGCACCAGGCACCCGGTGGGGAGGGGGGGGGGAGGGGAGGTGCCCCCCCATTAACGGCGGGGGGGCGCCCAAAACCTAGCTACGCCACTGCACTGAGCCATGCAGAATGGCCTTGTATTAATGAGTAGGAATAATTTCTGTAATTTGTACAGGAAGTCTTTTGCCAAGGACAAGAACGCATCTGACTAATGAAATACGTGCATTTAAGGTAAACCTATGACATCTGCAAATCCTGAATTATGGTGGAATCTGAATTAAGGTGGATGTTAGGGATGTGCCCCGGACACTTTTAGTGTTTCGAGAAACGTGTTTTGGATCTGTGTCTCCGGCAGTGTTTTGGCTCTGGATCTGTTCCAAAACAAAAGCCCATCTAGGAGCGGCACTGCAGCGGCAGACGGGATGGCAGTTTAAAAAATTAGGCCCCAAAGAGAACACAATACCAAAAACAAGACGTGCAAGATGAAATTGTCCTTGGGCCCTCCCACCCGCTCTTATATTGCGTAAATAGGACATGCACACTTTAACAAACCTACCATTTCAGCGACAGGGTCTGCCACATGACTGTGGCTGAAATGATTGGTTTGTTTGGGTCCCCACAAAATAAGAAGCAATTCATCTCTCCCGGAACAAACCGGCTCTACAGAGGCAAGATGTCGTCGTCACTCATCATCCTCATCCTCCGATTCCTCACCCCCTTCGTAATGAACATCCTTATCCTCACAGATTATCATTTTGTCCCCATTAGACTCCACAATCACAGGTCCCTCTGTAGTCTCTGGAGGCAATTGCTGGTCTTCATTAAAAAAAGTGATAATTAATTTTGATGAACATCATCTTCTCCGCATTTTGCGGAACCAACTTCCTACACTGCTCACTGACCAGGTTCCCGGCTGCACAAAAAATTATTTCAGAGTGCACACTGGAGGGTGGACAACTCAGGTAAAATAGACAGTTCGCACAGGGGCTTCCAAACTGACTTTTTTTCCTGTGATAACGCAAAGATTTGATTGATAACCCAAACTTGTATATATTTACTTTATTACCTTTAAATATAACGGCAACGCTGAAATGATTGCACACCAACACAACCTTGTTATAAAATGTATGACAATGCTTTACTTAAAGAATAGCTTCATTACAGGTATTTGCAAATGCAGACTAACACAAGAAACAAAAAATTGATTATCTAATACTTAAACAGTAATTCTAAATCAAATCAAAATGGACACCTTTCAAGGACAGTGATCAGCCATGATTAAACCTCCTTCATAGTTACCTCCAGCCCCCTGTGCCTGCTTGTTCTTCCTCAACTGCCTCCCTCCTCCTTCTCTAACTCTGATATTTAAACCTTAATCACATTAATTAATTAATTACTCATAAGCATTGAGTCTTATTGGAAAGCTCTGCTTTTAATCATGATGTCATAATTAACCCAACACCCAACTTCCTTGTAACTAGGCACAGTGGCCTTGGGGTCTATGTGTGGCCCTGTTCCCATATTATTCAGTTTGTGGAGACTAGCTTTCTGTCCTTGCTTCATTATAATGTCAACATCACATTCTTAAGCTTCTAAAACCAAAAGCAATTCTCTATAAGAAATCACTTTTACAGCACTGTTCTAAATGATCAGCCATTTTATAATGTTATTATGCAAGTCATGCCTAACAAAATGGCCGCCATTTCTGACATATTATAACTGTTCAGCGCAAAGGGAAGGCCTCATACGCAGTGAATAGTACATTGTGCAACAAGCTAAAGTCATCTGCAGCAATAATAACAATAATTGAGAAAACAGAGTATAACAAAAGTATAGAATTATTGATGCATTATTTTTTGTTTTAACACCTGCAAGTACAGGTACGGACTGTCTGAGTGCCGGATGACTGCCGATAGTCGGGATTCCAACAGCCTGTACTCCGACATCAGAATCCTGACTGTTTAAATGCCCAACAGTTGGGATCCCAAATAACAGGGGTTATTCTCCCTTGTGGGGGTCCACAACCCCCACATAGGGAGAATAGAACCTGTGGCGAGCGAAGCGACCACAGAGCCCGCAAGGGGCTTCATTGCGCTAGCCCCCCTTTTTGAGCACCGGCAGTCGGGATTCAGATATCAGGATACTGACCGACGGTATCCCGATTGTTGGACCGCCAGTCTGTCTGACATGTCTACTTGGATGCTGTCACCTAAGTATTCCTCCAACATTTTTTCAATGGTGACAGCATCGACAATAGACATGTCAGCAATCATTGGCAAGTCCTTCAATCTGGATCAGATGTCCAAACTGGCTCCTGCCTTCCCTGCATCCCCGCCAGCAGGTCGGGTTTCCTTGCAGACACTGGTGTGGGAGAAAATGAAGGAGGAGCTGTTGTCATGTCACGGTCCGCTTCAAATGACAATCTCCTTACCAGCAGGTCTATTAAAGTCCTCTGACTTTAATAGACTGACCACCCTCATATCCTGGCAAACAGTATGGAGAGGTTCATCCCCGAGAGCTACATGCTTGGCAGAATCGCCACGCTTTAGCTCCTCCTTCACTTTCTCCAGCTGGTTCTGCAACAGCCTGATCAGGGGAATCACCTGACTCGAGCAGGCAGTGTCGGAGATGACTTCACGTGTGGCAAGTTCAAATGGCTGGAGAACCTTGCACAACACGGAAATCAGCTTCCACTGTGCTTGAGTCAGGTGCATCCTTGCTCCTCTGCCTACTGTGCAGCATATAGAGAGTGGAGTTCCAGCGCTTTACAACCTCTTGTTTAAGGTGATGGCAGGGCAGGTTGCAGAGTTTTTGCTGCTGCTCCAGCCTTTAGCAGGCAGTGTCAGAATGGCGAAAGTGTCCTGCAATTTTGTAGCCCACCGCAATCATCTCCTGCATGCTCCTGTCACTTTAAGGAAATGCTGCATGACCAAATTTATTGTTTGGGCAAAACATGGCACATGCTGGAAATTGCACAATGTTACTGGCATTGTCTTATACCACAAATCCCCAGGAAAGTCTAAGTGGGGTAAGCCACTGTGTGATGATTTCTCTCAGTTTCTCTAAGAGGTTGTGAGGGTTTTGTGCCTCTTACTGAAACTGGTGAACCACAGTGTAACCTGCCTTGGATGGAGCTGGTGTTTCAAAAATGCTGCTGACGTTTCTGCGGAAGGCGATGCATCTACCCAGTGGGCTGTCACAGTCATATAGTCCTTTGTTTACCCTGAACCACTTGTCCACATGTCCGTGGTTAAGTGGACAGAGGGTACTTGTTTCCTAGCACGGCCACCACGATTTCTATCGTGGTCGTGTCGGAAAAAATTGTGTCGGTCGCGTCGGGTGCATACCAAAACGCACACGACGCGACCGACGCGATGTACCCGATTTCTCCATAGGCTTCAATGTTACATTTTTTTAACATTGAAACTGAGTCCATTTAACATAGTAAAAAATGGTTAAAGGGCCAATATGGGCCATTTCTCATTGGGTATGGCCCCGTCATGTGTGTAAAAAATAATGGCCCCCCATTGTGTCCGCCACCCCCACGATTGACGCGAACCCGAAGCGTGGCGAGCGCAGCGAGCCCGTGAGGGGCGGCGGTGCGCGTCCTCCGACCTTTTCATTCCCCTACTATCCACGTCGGCGTGGAGTTGAGAATAGATTAGTGTGGCGAGCCACCGAGCCCGAAGCGTGGCGAGCGCAGCGAGCCCCGCGAGGGGACGCTGATACCTTCACAGATCCCTGAGTCCCGTCGTGGGCTTCGCAGGTATCAGCGTCCCCTCGCCACACTAATCTATTCTCAACTCCACGCCGACGTGGATAGTAGGGGAATGAAAAGGTCGGAGGACGCGCACCGCCGCCCCTCACGGGCTCGCTGCGCTCGCCACGCTTCGGGTTCGCGTTAATCGTGGGGGTGGCGGCCACAATGGGGGGCCATTATTTTTTACACACATGACGGGGCCATAGCCAATGAGAAATGGCCCTTAGTCGGCCTTTTCCCATTTCTTACTATGTTAAATGGACTCAGTTTCAATGTTAAAATAATTTAACATTGAAGCCTATGGACAAATCGGGTCCATCGCATAGGCTTCAATGTTAAATATTTTAACATTGAAGCCTATGGGGAAATCGTGGGCATCGCGTCGCATCGTGTGCATCGTGTGCCTTAAAGTTAAGGCACACGATGCCCGCGATTGTGGCCGTGATAAGAAACAAGTACCGGACAGAGTACAACCACCTTTTTCAGGGCACTTAGGACACTTTTTCGAAAGTCTCTGTACAGCTTGCGTATTGCCTGCCTAGTGAAGTGGAATCTAGATGGGATTTGATACCGGGACACAATACTTCCATCAACCGTCTAAATCCCATTCTACTGATGGCGGACACCGGACACACATCTAACACCAACATAGCTGTCAAGGCTGCAGTTATCCACTTTGCCATAGGATGACCGCTGTTGTACTTATCGCAAATGAATGTTGGACGGTCATTTGCTTAGTGAAAGACGTAGCGGTGTTAGAACTTTCTGTCTGGGGTGATGACCAACTCCCAGCAGCAGTACCAGTAGGCGTAGCACTGCAGGATCCTCCAGGGGAATCCCGTATAGAAGGTGTGCTGGTGACATGGCCTGCAGGACTACTTCCGATCCGGATCAAGGAGGAAATTGACGACAAGTGACTTGCTGGTGTCCCATGGACAACAACTGTCTCGCCCGGTGCCTCATTTAAGCAAACCACATCACCATCGGCAGCATTCTCCTTCGTCAACTTCCTCCTCAGCACCAGCTACATCAATATCCTCCTCCTGGTGTACAACATTGACCCCTTCAATCCCAAAGTCAGGAACAGGACAGTGGGTGATCCTTCTAGCATATGCAGAGGGCGTAATAACCTCAAATGCAATATAGCAAGATATTAAAAGGTCTATCATATATATTTAGTGTGCACCTGCAAACTCCTCCTCCTGCTTGCTGCACTACAAGTCTCAGCAGGTAGCACCTCATATGTCCAGGGTGTGCAGTTTAGGGCCCCTCCCCCTATGTACTATATATTGTGTATTCATACACACTGGAAGGAACTAGAGACGCCTTCCTCCTTAACTAGCACCCCACCCACCTGTCCCAGATTGATTTTAATTAGGTTGGAGTCCCAACATTCAAGACTGCACATCTCAGCTTGGCACTATGAGGGTAAGTCCTACTATACATACATGCTGAGTGTTGGTCTGTGGGACTGTGTTTGGGGCGCTGGGCTCTTTGGGCTGCTGTTGCTGGGCTGCTCCATGGCATCATATCGTATACTTTCAATCACCCCTTTAGTTTGTTTAATATATATGTAGCACCCTTCACATTTATTATTACTTCTTACCTACTGTAGGTAAGTCCTATCACATATAATTTCCCCTATCCCTTTTACTATCACTTTAATTTCACACTAATGTGATGCTATGGGGTGGTTCTGCTGGGCTGACCTGGGGGGCCCTGTGCCCTGGACCTGTCCCAGAGTAGTGTTAGGGACTTGTCCTATTGAGGTAACCTGGACGCGGTGGACAAGCCGATACTAATGGCCATTACTATGCTAATAACCTCAAATGCAATATAGCAAGATATTAAAAGGTCTAGCATATATATTTAGTGTGCACCTGCAGACATTGGGCATCGGCCTTGGCAGATGACGTTGATGGCATTTCAGCATTTCATGTTCTGACTAGTGGCAGCAGCTTCAGCACTAGGGGGAAGTGGTTCTTGTTCCCACTATGTTATCCTCCAAATTTTTGTTCTCCCTTACCTTTCTGGAATTCTAATAATATGCGGCACTGGAGAGTATACCCCTAAACCACACATACGGCAAAACCTGAAAAAAATATACGGCTTAAAAAAACCCTTCTAGTTGTTTACTATATGAGGGCGGCACAGGAGAGTGTATCCGGCCCACACATACTGCAAAGCCTAAAAAAAATTGTACAGATTTAAAATAACCCTCTTAATTTGGGGTTAATTAAAAATTATTATATGCGGGCAGCACACGATAGTGTACTCGGCTTAAACCACACACACACGCGGATTATACGGATTTAAAATAACCCTTTTATTTTTTTTTTAACACTGGACTGTTACTGTAGTTTTATGGCTGTACCACTGGACTTATCGACAGTACCACTGGACTTAACGGCAGTACCACTGGACTAGCAGTATCATTGGACTTATCGCCAGTACCACTGCACTTAACAGCAGTACCACTGGACTTTAACATCAGTGTCACTGGACTTAACAGCAGTGCCACTGGACTTAACAGCAGTGCCACTGGACTTAACTGCAGTACCACTGGACTTAACTGCAGTACCACTGGACTTAACTGCAGTACCACTGGACTTTAATGACAGTACCACTGGACTAGCAGTTCCACTGGACTTAACAGCAGTGCCACTGGACTTTAATGTCAGTGCCACTGGACTAGCAGTTCCACTGGACTTAACAGCAGTGATTTTAATGTCAGTGCCACTGGACTATCACTGGACTGGCCTATACAGCACTATCACTGGACTGGACAATCACTAGACTGGACAACCGCAGTATCCTCACTGTACTTGTAGTATTAACTAAGTATCAGCTGGCAGGCAGACGGGCAGGCAGGCAGCCAGGACACATGCTTCCTCTTCACTCTCCTATACTGGAGTGAAGATGGCGTCTGGCCGCCCGCCCCTTTAAAGGGTCCGGATCTTGCGAGATCTGATGGCAGGATCTTGCGATGTCCGGAGACCCATGCTCCGAGTCTGGGCTGGAATTCCCAAGCAAGATTGGATCGCAGGTTCGGATTGGGGGTGTCCATATTCCCCCAATCTGAACTTGCGCATCCCTAGTGGATGTAATAAAACATTAGTGTGCAGTAGGAACATGTATGATGTGGTCATCTTGAAGATGCTGCTGTAAATGATTATTCTATAGATCCCTGCAGCCACCTAGTCCCCTCTGGTGCGTTTGCCTTGTGTGCTGTTGTCATACCAACAATGTGAGTTTGTGAGGTCAGTGATATGTCACTATTGCATTGTGTTTTTTTTGTTTGATTCCCTTTATTTTTATTATATTGAAATTTTGTATATATGTACTTTGCAATAAGTACTTAGATTATATAATACTTTTCCAGAGCTTCTAGACTTAGATTGTTTGAAAAACATTAAACATGTACAACAATGCACTATGATAATCGGTGTATTGTGTTAAATGCATTTATGTTATATATTATTACCTTGACATTCAAGCCAAACAATAAATGTTATTCACTGTGGCAACAAATGTAACAAAAAATATTTCCGCCGAACGATAACCAAACATGTGTTATACTGTATTTACTCTGCCAGATTATACATTGACAAAACCTTCATTTTCCTATTTTACTTTTGAAAATGTAAGAAGAGGGGTCCCCCCCCCCCGCCTACAAGCAGTGCATCACGTGTTCCACAGCCAATGGAGGTTTTCATACCTGACCACAAATCAGATTTTTTTAGCAGATGGACAAAACCATGCTGGGTTGCAGGTGAGGCAGATGTAACATTTGCAGAGAGAGTTGGATTTGAGCGGGGTGTGTTAATTCTGAAATCTAAACTGCAGTGTAAGAATAAAGCAGCCAGTATTTACCCTGCAAAGAAACCATAAAACTCACCCAAATCTTATGCAGCATACAAACATGTATTGCGTGTAGCCCTATTTCTTAACTCACCAGAATTTAGGGGAACTGAGTCAACCAAGTCCCGATTGTTAGCTCCCCTTGGTTCTGAACTTAGATTTAATATCAAAATCTTGGTATCTGGATTGCTTGTAAGTCCCTCTCTTGTGATGTCAGGCACCGAAACAGAAACCTTATCTATACCGTAACACTTGAGGGTGGTTTCGCTCAAAGCCAAAACACGAGTTTCATCTCACATCTTTAGGTAAGATTGTCCAACGCTTTACCTATTTCATTTACTGTATAAATATTATATTACTTATACCCACCGATAAGGCTAAGCAAGCGCTTATACAGTATAATAATATGATTAAAACATATAATTCTATGGAATGTCAAAATTACAGTCAATAGATCGACTACTATTGGTCAACGTGTCAACCACGGCATACCAATGGAGCCTTTCTCAAGCTGGTGCCTTGCGTCAGAATGTGGCACACGATCAATTGAGCCACTAGGGCATCCCAATTGTCCTGCCCACCGCCACCCTCCACCATTGCTCGCCAGCTTAGGGGATCTGGCGAGTGCTCGGCAATACTGAGGGGGGCACCATCTGTATAGTCGACATCAGTTTTTTTTTATTTCATTGAACTTTTTTATTACTTTGTTCATCCTTTTGGACCACGTTTGGGAAAGATAAACCACCCAAAGCATTGTAAGTCAAGCAAGGGATGTAAGTGGACCTGGAATTCTAATTGGGGGTGAACATGCAACAAGATGAAAATGAACACCATAAATAGTGTGACAGGGACAGCATACTGTACGTCCACATGAGGTGAATGTGGAAATATCCGGTCCAGGATTTAGAGCAGCACCAGGGCTAGTGAGATCCAGTCCGGGGTTTCCTAAAATGTATTGTGAATCACTGTCTAATTAATAACATCTGTTACTTCCTGTTATATGTTTACCCAGAGCAGAGTGTCAGTGTTCCCAATGCCTTTTAGTGGCTGGGCCATAGACTGGGGTGAATGTGGGCATTACATTAGGGATTTACTTGAGAACCCTTATTGTGAAGCCTGCTGAAACCTGCCATTGCTGTCACCTGAGAACTGCATGGCTGTACCCTAAGAATTGGCAAGATGTTATCCTGGTAAGCGGTCTATCTGCTACAAATAAAGAACCAGACTTAATTTCAATCCAGTCTATGTGATTCTTTGTCAGACAAAAATTTTCATGTAATTGAAAAGGTAATTGCAACACTGCCCACTAAGGGCTAGATGTATCAAACTTCTAAAAGTGATAAAATGGAGAGTGATAAACAGCCAATCAGCTCCTAATTGCTATGTCACGAGCTTGGTTAGAAATATGATTGGCTGGTTGATTATCACTCTCCATTTTATCACTTTTTGAAGCTTGATACATCTGGCCCTAAGTACAGTATGCACACTTTGGGGTCTATATAATAAGCTTTGGAGAGAGATAAAGTGAACGGAGATAATGGGGCAAATTTACTAAAGGAAATTTGTAAAAATAGGTGTATTTGTATCCAGAAATACACTTATTTTTTACATTTACTATCCCGAAAATACGGCAATTCGTATTCGTATTGATAGCGCATCAATACGAATACGAATTGCCGTATTTTCGGGATAGTAAATGTCAAAAATAAGTGTATTTCTGGATACAAATACACCTATTTTTTTTACAAATTACCTTTAGTAAATTTCCCCAAATGTACCAGCAAATTCGCCCATAAATATCACATCACAGACTGCCAAAATTGGCAGTTGGGGGCTGGCTGGTTGGTGCTTTTGGGGGTGCCCAATTAGCTGCGGTCATTGTCTGTGAGTAAATGTAAGCCAGGAGCTATCCACTAAACCCCAATCCTGTAATCCTTAACCCCTGATGCCTCAGGCAAGATTTACCAAGACAAATTCGTAAAAAAATAGGTGTATTTGTATCCAGAAATACAAATTCGTATTTTCGGGATTTACTATACCGAAAATACATCCATTCGTATGCGTATTCATGGCACATTCGTATTTACAAATATGAATGTACAGTATACGCCATCGGAAGAATACAAATAGAAATCACCATTCAAAAGAATTGTGATTCCTAATTTAATAGGCGTATTTTCAATACGGCCGCTAATTACCGACAATTAGCGGGATACGTATTTGGCTTAAGTCTGCATGGATCAGTCAGATCCGTGTAGGCTTCAGTGTAAAAAAAAAAAAAAAAAAATGTTAAAATGGAGTGGGGGTTTTCCCAGACCATGATTGGCTGGCGGGCGGTGCTAAGTCCCGGTCTGGGGGCAGAGCTCCGGATGTAAACAAACCTGCCCCCAGATATCGGACAGCATTGCAGAGGGCCCCGAAGACCAGCATGGTGAGTATAATTTGCTTCTAAAGGTACCCCACTATGGATTCTACTGGAGATGGGGACCGATCTTCTATCAAGACAGGTGAGTTGGAATGAATGTGCTCCCTGTGTATTAAATTAGTACTGCAAGTGTATCTGTGTGTTTTTATTCAACTATTTGTACTGCTAGGGCACTACTAGTCCCACCGGCCCTTTATTGCCCCGCATGCTGGGACTTGTGGTTCTCCAAGTCCCTGCATGCGGGGAAGGCTTGCTGGGACTTGTAGTGCCACAGCAATACATAATAGTTTATTTTAGTTTTTTGACACATTTATCAGCCCGGTACCCACAGCCCAGGGGTACCGGGGACAGCACCAGGCTTCAACCTGGGCAGGTAAGTTCTGGAGGGGGGTGGGGCCTTCATTGGGGGGTCCCCACCTCCCCAGGACCCCTGCCCATGCTGACTGGTCGGTAGAGTGAATGCTTTGGCCGGGGGGGACTTGTATAAAATGTCCCCCCTGCTGTGGCATTACCCTGCTGGCTGGTTGGGCCAGGGGCTGGTTTTCAATATACGGGGGACTCCTACTCATTTTGTCCCCTGCATTTTGGGAACCAGCCCCCAGGGCTGGTTTAAAAAAAAATCAGGGAACCCCTATTTTAATGTTTTTCAGATTTTTAAAAACCAGGCCCAGCTCTTTGAGCTTGGTGATGGTTATGTCTGTGTGGGGGGGGGACCCCACGCCGTTTTTTTTAAATTATTTTTATTTTTTACACTGCATCCTGCACGGATCTGATTGATCTGTGCAGGCTAAAACCAATACAAATTTGTATTTTAAAACACCAATTTATATTTAAAAATATGAAATTGTAGGTAAAATTGGAATTTGTACCAGAAAAAATACGAATCAATACGTCATCGGATAATACAAATCAGTCAAATACGACTGATTAGTAAATTATCCTCCGGAATATGAATGACAATACGACTACACCAATCGTATTCATTCATATTAAGAATATGAATACAATTTTTCATTTTTGTACTTTCCTGCGTAAAGTCTGGAACTGTGAAAACACATGAAATCATACTGTTGGTCCATTTTCGGACAATAAAAACGGCCTCTAATTGGATACCGCATACATCGATATCATGCAGTTTTTATCGTTCGGAAATAGAAAGGGCTAATAGGATACCCCTTTATTTATATCCACTTTATCTGTCTCCAGGGGGTTACTCAGACCTGCTCACTGGGCTGCGATTAGTGCATTCGTGAGGCCATTCTGCAAAAATATCAAACATATTTTTTTGATCGTTGACTACAGAGTGATTGACAGGAAGCTAATGTTTGGGGGTGATAACTGGATGTTTTCTGGGAGTGTCAGGCCTGTACAAATGAGCTGGGAAGCGATCAGGTCTGAATAACCCCTATAGGCAGTTGCTGGCAGAGCACGGTGCGGCTCCGACTTCCGCGTCATCCCCGAGTCTGATCTGTAATCTCCGTTAGGACTTAAGTTTTTACTGAATAATGGAAATGAAATATGAAGAAGACGCGCTCCATCCTCTCGTGCACAGAACTGTCCTGAGTACACGATGAGGCGCCCGCGTCCGCCTCTGCCTTATCGCCGTATCTCGGAAACTCTGCAGCAGGTTCAATTAATTTCCTCTCTCTGATTGCTCGCTGCAGACACCGGCAAGCAGGCACAATAGATTTCCCTGATTTAACCGCCGTTGTTACATCATTTAAAAAAGGCCAAAGCGAGCACCTACTGTATGTTTTCTAATTGTCTATGGAAATTGCTTTCTATTCCGGATACAATGCATTTTCAAATACCATCCGCTTCCCTTCCAGATCTGCCACTTTGCATCGAGGCGAGAGCACGGACCTGCTTACATTTACATGATACTGTTTGTGATTGTTGGAAATGTTAAACAGACCTTTACCGTGTCACTAAAAGGCCAGGGCCATCAACAATGATGGGGAAAGGGCGGCTTTTAGTGGAAGCGAGATACATTTACAAGACGCGGAAGAAGATAAACATTAGGCACATGTCTGTAAAAGAGATTGTACTGTATGTGGCAACAACACAATATTATTCTTTCTAAGTTTATGATCTGCTGCGTAGATGTTCATTTATGGGGACAGTGCGGAGCTTTAGCATCACTCTGATTCCAGGCAATGCTGGGAGACAGGAACCAGCAGGTGTAACTGGGAGCCTGACAGCGGGGGTGGATTGGCCATAGGGCAAACAGGGAAAAATCCTGATAGGCTGAAGTACCTGTTTTGTGTGCTGAAGGACTGCCCACCAAACTCCTTTGTTCACCGCCACAAACGTCAGTAGTCTACTACGCATGCAGTAAGCGGGGAGCATCTGTGACATAGATCACCAGAAACATGGTGGCCTCTTGCTGCGATCGTCTTGCTGCATCAAAGGCAAGGGTGAATCAAGAATGGAGGAGGCCCATGCATGCCACTGTCTGGAATCCCTACTTTCTAGCCAGCAGCAATACACTCTAGGCCAGGGCTGGCCAAACCTGTCCTCAAGATCTACCAACAGTTCATGTTTTTCAGGCCACCTGTGGATCTATAGTAGGAATGAATGCAGCAGGTTTAAAATGTGACAGTTAGTAATGACTACAGCTGTCCACCAGCTAGGTGATTTGGGGAATGTGACAGTTAGTAATGACTGCAGCTGTGCACCAGTTAGGTGACCTGGGGAATGTGACAGTTGGTAATGACTACAGCTGTGCACCAGCTAGGTGATCTGGGACATGTGATAGTTAGTAATGACTACACCTGTGCTCCAGCTAGGTGATCTGGGGGATTCAGTATGAAATCCCGGCGGTCGGGATCCCGGCGTTCAAAATGTGTGATTCTTGATGAATCGGAACAATCTGCATCCCTATCTTTATATTCCCACGAATTAACCTAATAAGATCTAACAGGGAAAAATATTTTGGTTTAATTTTATGCATTTATATTGATCTATATGTATTTACATTACTTATTTTTATTATTATTTTTATTATTTATTTATATATTTTTTTCATTATTATTATTTATTATTATTTTCAAGATTTTATATTTATTTTCATTATTATTATGTTTATGCTTTTATTTAATTTTTCCATTTTGATTTTTATACTTATCTCTATTTTAAACATATATATATATATATATATATATGTATATATATATATATATATATATATATATATATATATATATCTTTATATTTTCATATGCATTTATTTTTAAAAAAACTATTCTCTAATCCTCTTGGAATATTGCAGTATTACTAAAAAAGTGGCGACATTTGATTTATATTTATTTTTATTTTTATTTATATTATTAAAATAGGTCTTTATATGAAGTTTTTTATATTGATTTTTTATTATTATATATGTATTTTTTATTAATTGCTACATCCGTGCGTTCTCTATATGACACCAATGGGATTCATAACGAGGTCTGGCTGTTTTGAATAATCTTCCTGGTATCCAGGAAGATAATGGTCTGAAAACGAGGCTTGGCTAAAAACCAGCAAGCATACAAGCAGAGCTTTATTTACAAAACAAAAATGCCGGACACACGCTACAAGTATACGCCCAATAGGAGGAGCTATCAACCAATAAAAAGCGAGCTAAGACGAAGCGTAAACTATCTGAGGAAGCCGCCGATTACCCTACAAGGCGGAGAAACGCGTCATCAGGCTACGTCATCACGCACAAACTGATCACGGCCGGAGACCCAGAAACCAGAGCCGAGGACTCCCAGAGAAGGCTGCATTATTGAGGAAGCGCCAGCAGCCGGGGACCCGCTCCTGGCAGCAAGAAGGGACTGTGCCATCCAGTTATAAAGAGCAAGTACACTCTTATTGTTATCGCTCTACACTGCGTGCATCCTTATATAAGGAATTACAATACTATTCCTAAGTGAGCCACTAACTTACTAATCAAAGCTTCAGCCTAAAACAGCTGCTTATTTGTTGCATTAGCAATTGCAATTTCACGGGCTCTGAGGAGCAAGGAACTGTTGCTTATGCCAAGCTTTAACACAAATACTAACCCAGTTCTTATTGCGCAAAATTACTGTGGGAATTGACTTTTATGCCTATGTGTGCAAAATTACTCTAAATCAACTAACCATTGGGTGTCAGAAGGAGAGTGATTTTTATGTGTACTTAACACCGGCCGGTGATATTTTGTCATATATGACCAGAAAATTTTTTTATGAATATGATTGTGATGTATAAATAAAAAGATTTTCTTATGTTTTCAATATAGTCCCATAGCGCTGTCTATTCTGTCCTTTTTTTCTTCATCTATAACGAGGCCATCAGAACCTATGATATTGTTTTCTATATGTAAATATTGTTCACAACATAGCGTTATTTCAAGTTTCTTGTGTACTGTATGTGTAAATACCTAAAAATACTAATATTGTCCAACAAATCCCCAGTGGGAATGCACTCACAATACTACAAATATTTATATGGTGTCCATTAATATACTGTATGTTTATTGTGTTCTTGAGTCTTATTGAAGAAAGAGCGCTTTTTAAATTAAATTAATATTGCTATTATTATTTTTTTTCTTAATTTCTTTCATAAAATCTGTGTTACAGATCTTTTTTACCCCCCCCCCCAAAAAAAAACCCACACAATAACAGTTACTGTACAACACGCATTTGTTTTACAATCACTTTTCTCTTCAATTACAAACACACCAGTGATACATAATTATGCATAAAATATCTGTAATTGTATGTGATAAGCACATTCCTCCTGATGACGGATTGGTCTGTATTTAGAATAAACGTTATCTTATAATAATAATAATAATAATAATAATAATAAGACCATCAGCACATTTCCTCTCCTGGGGTACAATTGGAAAACACGGACTGGACACAGCACCAGCCGTTTAAGACATGATTGGCAAAGACATGGTACTGTAGCGCAGCAATTTCCATGTATCGTGATGAAAAAATGAACCTGTGGTCGATTAATCCAACCCGTATTTAGGGGGTAATTCAGACCTGATTACATGGCCTTGAATTCCCAGCAGTCAGCGTTTAGGAAGGCACCACTCATCTGCTTGCATGTTGTAGCCTGGGAAAGAAATAAATCGATTGTCGCTGACCATCGAATGTTTTCTGCAGCCTTTGATCTGAAAAGTAAGTCAATACTTTGCAGATGGCCGCTGCAGTCCAAATTCGGGTCAGGCGCTGATGCCATGTGATGTCAGCCACCCGCTCCATGCAGCCACCCGTAAAACACTGGACATTACCCTGCCGCCACCCCAGGCTCTCCCCTTACTGTGTGAATGCCTCGGCGAGTGTGATACTCACCGAAGGCGTTCGCACAGGGGTTTTGCACATGCGCAGACGCCCCCCCCCCCCTCCGTTGAAAACAGGACCGAATTCGGATTCATAGGAACGGATCTGAATCAGCCCATACATTTTATTGCACTGGTAGAAAATATGAAGGTACAATTAAATGTACATGCAAAAAAAAAAAAAAATCTAAAATAAAGTTATAGAAATATGTAAAAGAATAAAATGAGGACCTGTTGTACTTTTATAATATATCATTTTAAAAATGGAATAAATCATCTGTGTATAAAAAAAAAAAAAAGTTGTAGAACTCTTTAGAAGTCAGGATGAAATTCCCCCTGATGAAGTTCTTGGCATTGAATGAAACGCATTGGAGTTCTTTCTGTACTTTCCTTGGTTTGTATTATCTGCCGCATCTCAATCATAACTGAATCCTGGACTGCGAAGAACGGCCAAATCTACCTATTGGGCGATTCCCCTGGAGATGAGGTTTAGAAGATCTGATAATTGTCTTATATTGAAGGAGATATATTATGGAGTTTAGGTTTGCTCAAATAATTGTGCCTGCCACCAGTGTGCCCAATTAAAACCCAGTAGATTTTGAGCCAAAGTTTAATGGAAATGCATCTATTAGAATTCCTGGGACTTCGCATGATCCTACCTGCTATGATGAGGAGACATTTAGAGGTTTGCTTTTGCATTCCAAGCTGTATGAAAATGATTGTAGTTTGCAAACCCTATCCAAGATCTCACACGTTTTCATAATTGTCTCCGATTGAATTTCCTGTACCGTAGGACAGAATCCATTACTGCGTTATTCAATGGTCATGTCTCCAAGTTCTGGGTGATATTGAAGACATTTTCAAAGCCCTGTTGTTTTCCAAAGGGATGTCAAGCATTCAAATGTTCCGTTTGGTGCCAGGAACATTCCAAGCACTGAAAAAAAAGCAGACTATTTTTCTGTAATTAGTTCCCAGTGTTCACTTCTCAAGAATCAGACAAAACAATGATAAAACAAACGCTAACAGAGATTGGAAGCCGGCCCAGATGATGCATGACGATGCCTGACAATGACAGATGGAAGCTCTGAAGGCCAAGAGGACATATAGAGCATGCAGCGTCGGGAAGAGAAGCCACAGGACACGTGCCAAGATTCCTGTATGGAAATAAAGGTTACGCCCCGGTTGGTGAAAATTAACAAACAAATATTTCTAACAAACAAAAGTCATCACAGGAGACCAGAGGAGCCAACATTTCAGAAGAGCTCACAATGTCCACATCATATGAATGAAGATTGCAATACGTGTGCAGGGTGGTGGCAGTAGCAACACTCAAAGTGGTGGTGACCACACTAGTGAGAAATCTGTTGGGGGGCAAAAAACAAGGGGTTCATGGCCATTCTCCAATATGATTACTGGGGCTCTCTACAGAAGCTCCATGCTGAGCCCACAAACACGCCCTGACCCATATATGTTGCCTCTCGCTATACCCCCGTTCAGATAGGTACCCCCAAAGATGTGCAGGTAAAAAACCCAGAATGTGAATCCAGGACTCGAACAGAGAGTCACAAAGAGAAAGATGGCATGAGCTAAGGTCATTGATGAAGAAAGCAAGGCATCGTGCTACAGTAAATCTTCATTTATGAGTTGAGTGATACCATTATTGGTGGATGAGTGGATGGTCACCAGAAGAAGGATATTCTGATGGAGGGCTTTGGTGTTGGCAGATGTCTGTGCAGATAAGTTATTCTGAGGACACTTAGGTTATTAACCTACCCTCCCCGAACGGCCAGGAGGCTCCTGAAAAATTGTTTGGCCCTTCCAGGGGGGTCAAATCCCACATCCTCAACGAACCTCTTACACATCCACTCCACCCTTCAGGGTGTGAGCGAGGGCTAAAATAATGCAAGCCTCATGATGATGTCAGAGTCCACTCCTGCCTCCCGAAATGCATGTCCACATCTCCTCTCCGGACCTCTCCTCGTGAAGTAGCTAAGTATGGCTTTGGTGCTGTCTTTTCACTCATAGTTACCACAAGAAATACCAAGGGATCACCAGGTGCTTATTAAGATGTAGATAGTGTCATAATTAATATTCCTTAACCAATGGGTTTCACCTCAAAAGTAAAAAGAAAAGGAACCAAATTATTGTTATATGATTTTAGCATAAGTCCTATTGTAAACATTAATCCATCTGCATTAATGGCACCGTACCATAGGATATAGTCTATACCTGCAGGTAGACAATATTTGTATTGGGGGCACCTGTACCCACTAATAAGCACTCCAGTGTGTCTTATCCCACAAGCAAAGTTCCCATAGAATAGGAAGATGCTCCGGATAGTGTTGTACAATTTTAATGAATAAAAACAAAATTTTACATAGTAGAAGACATGATGGACACTCACCCAGCGGAATTGTCCACACATAAAAAATAGCCCTATTCATATTGGTTAATACACTGTAAGTCTCTGAACATCATGATTACAGGAGCTCACATGATAGCACACAGCAAGGCGGTGGACAATGTTGCCCTGGCAGCTGCAGGCTTCATGGACTGACCCTTTTATATCTGCTGGGAAGCTGGGATTGGCTGCTGCAATCAGCTGGAAGGCTGGCTCAGATTGGATGAGAAGTGATCACATGGGTGTAAGCAACATGGCGGCGCCCATGTCTAGCTTTAGGAGGAAACTCAGTTTTTGTATCAGAATGCAAAGTGGAAGTGGAGTCCTGCAGAAAGACACACTTTGGAATAATCACAGAAGACTGAGAGCGATGTGCAGGGACACCACTTGGTCAGAGATAACTGGATTCTGCTGATTATTCCACACACAGGAGAACTCTCAGCCTGGAAGGGAAGTTTGCAGATAGAAACACAGACTGCAGCAGAGTCACACGTAATGGATACAGCGGTACTTGTGTATTATAGCGGCGCCCCCGATGTACATCGTACGATGAACGCATCGCATGCCATGTACCAGATGGCATGCAATGCGACGCGATTTTGACCCCCTATACGATGAAAAATCGTATAAGCACCCTAAAGGGTGCTTACAATGTTAAATGCACCCCCACGCCACCCCCCCACTATAAACGTGAACCCGAAGCGTGGCGAGCGCAGCGAGCCCGCGAGGGGCGGCGGTACGCGTCCTCCGACCTTTTCATACCCCCACTATCCACGTCGGTGTGGAGTTGAGAATAGAATAGTGTGGCGAGCGCAGCGAGCCACCGAGCCCGAAGCGTGGCGAGGGGACGCGGATACCTTCACAGGTAAACGCGTCCCTTCGCGGGCTTCACAGGTATCCGCGTCCCCTCGCCACGCTTCAGGCTCGGTGGCTCGCTGCGCTCGCCACACTATTCTATTCTCAACTCCACGCCGACGTGGATAGTGGGGGTATGAAAAGGTCGTATGACGCGTACCGCCGCCGCTCGCCACGCTTCGGGTTCGCGTTTATAGTGGGGGGGTGGCGTGGGGGTGCATCTAACATTGTAAGCACCCATTAGGGTGCTTATACAATGTTTAATCATATTGCATCGTATGGCATTGTATGCCATGTACAATGCCATACAATTTGAAAATTGTATGCCATCGTACACTATCGAAGGAAATCACGTTGCATCGCATACCATCGTATGCGTTATGGTATGCGATGCGATGGGCGCCGCCAAAATACACAAGTACCGATACACCAATCAGGATATCCTGGACTGCAGGACAGATATATGACTTAATTCGAGGTACTAGAACAAGAGGAATACAGTAAATTTGGATTGTGACATTCAATGAGCAATGAGTATTGCCCACCTGCATTAGTTCCACAGATGGAAAGATGGTGAATTGCGTCATTGTGGCCCAGCCCCTATGGTCACCATAACCAAGAGCCCAACACAGCCTTATTACAATAAGCCCCACCCCTGCCCCACCCCCAAATATGTCACTGCCTCCCGGAGCTGATTGCCCTCTCCCTGCCTAAAAGTAGGCAACCATGCAATACCCGTCACATTTGAAAAATCCACAGGAGACCTGAAAAACATACATGACCTGTGCAGGGTTCAGAGGACCGAGTTTGAGAACCGGTCTGGGGGGGGGGGAGGGGGGGGGGGGGGGGGACAATATGTCACAAAGGAGCGCTGATATTTTTTATTTTAATGGGGGAACCTTTTATAACCTGAGTTCAAGTTGCTGCCCCCTAGATTCAGAGGTTTTTGTGATCCTCTGGTGGAAACTCTGTGGGGGTAGAAATCAGTGAATATCACCAACTTCTGTTTATAGGAGGCGCAGCTACACCCAGGGCAATAATCACAATTTTTGTATATTAAAAACATAATATTATTTATTTTCCATAAATGTCATAAAAAAACTGTTTATCGGAGTGCACTTCTAACACAATAAAATAGACATACAAGACAGACAACATATAACATACAATGAATATAGAAACCTTATGAGGCTATATTTAGTATAATGAGGCTTTGGTAATTAAGGCTTTTCAATTCATATAAGGCAATGGATAATAGTTACCAGTCCCGCATGACAGAGTAAATATCTCCTGTAAAATAATAAATAATATTATGTTTTGAATATACAAAAATTGTGATTATTGCCCTGGGTGTAGCTGCGCCTCCTATAAACAGAAGTTGGTGATATTCACTGATTTCTACCCCCACAGAGTTTGAGAACCAGTGCTCTAAAGATCACCCCAAAAAATATCCTTTTCACGTTCAAGAATGATGCTTAGATATATCCATAAAATACAGTTTTATTAAATGGTAAAATATGTAGAACGCGGTGAGAAAGCTCCTGACGGGATAAAATCAGGATAATTCAGCAGCGCCACTTTAAAGCGCATTCATCTTATTGATTGATTACTGAAGGGGAGATGTAACCCTCGGGCTTAGTATAAATACCTTTATCTTTTACATTAATATAAAATGAATTAGATAAAACAAATGGCACATTTCAGAATGGTTCTCCGACATAAAGCTGTAGGGATACGGTCGTATTGTCGACACCACTTAGGTCGACAGTCATTAAGTCTACACCGTAGGCTCAACAGGTGGGAAGGTCGACAGGTGTCTAGGTCGACATAGGTGAAGGTCAAAAGGTGTCTAGGTCGACATAGGTGAAGGTCGACAGGTGTCTAGGTCGACAGGACAAGGTCGACATGGGTTAAGGTCGACAAAGCATTAGGTCAACATGGGTTAGGTCGACAGGCCAACATGTTTTTTTTTACTGTTTTTTACGACATGAGCCGGCGGTATTTCTTGCCCTACCATCCACTAGGGCATGGTGGGAGAATAATATAGTGTGCCCGAAGCATCTTATACCCCTGGGGGGTTTCTGGGTACTCAGAAACCCCCCCTGCATGCGCTACTGAAGGCATACCTCCCAACTTCTTCAGCAGAAGAGGAACATTCACAACTGTGTCTGAAAAGGGGGCGTGATCTATGCTAATGAGGGCCCGGCATATGCAAGTGAGGCCACGTCCCCATTTTTCGCCCCCTGCAACTCTGAATAGACGCTATTCACTTCAGGCTGGGGGCACTCCCAACTGCCCCCCCACCCCCACCCCACCCCACGAGGAGTGACACTGCTGGCCCCAGGCAGAACACAGGATCGTCCCATAAAACCGGGACGGTCCCGCAAAAAATGGGACAGTTGGGAGGTATGGTCAAGGGGCGTGGCCTATACTTGCGACCCTCCCGTGAGGCCACCCCCCCCCCCCCATTTTTGCCACTGTGGGAACATGGCTACTGGCTCTGTGAGCTTCTGACCATGCCGCCAGCCCCTCTGGCTGCAGGAATAGATGCTGTGCGCATACTGCCCTCCACTGCGAGACACCACTGGCCCCGGGCGGTACACGGGAACGTCCCCAAAAAACGTGAAGGTCCCATGAAAAGTGGGACAGTTGGGGGGTATTCCCCTGCAGTGGAGCATGGTTTTGTCCATTTGCTTGGTTCAGATGGATAAGTGAATCTCAGGCTGCATCCTGTGATTCTTTACCAGCTGCCGAACTTCAATGGAAACATTTGTTTAGCTTGTGATGAATAATCCCATCAATAGAAATAGATTCTATGCTAAATATCAGCTATGAATATCCCAGAGAGTGCTGCAAAGTCAGCAGTGCACCAGGCAGCAAATAAGAACAAGTATCAATATGTAGTCCACGTGTTAGTAATAAAAACTTCACAAAAAAAATCATTTTTGGTGGTCAAAATCCAAATAGCTGCCGTTTCTATCAGCGAAAACACATCGGATCACGGATAAATCCTGGATCCAGTGGCGTAGCTACAGGGGTCGCAGCGGTCGCACCTGCGACCGGGCCCCTGAGCCAGGGTGGCCCAACCCCCGCCACTGTAACCCCCGCCACTATAATAGGGCAGCCGAGGTTTAATGGCATAATTTCGCACATGCGCAGAGCCGTTCCAGCTTCAAGTATGGACGGATAGCATCGGGCGTCAGCGGAGCACGCTCCATACGTCTAGTAGAAGACCGCCCATTGGGCGTACAGCGTCACCAGCAGCAGCGGCTTGGGTGACGTAGTTGCCCCTGGTAACCTGGAGAGAGTCGCCACGTAGAGGATGGTGAGTGGGGCCGGTGCGCCAGTGATGCCGCGGGGAGGCCGGTAACGTTAGGCGGGCGGCGGTGCTGGGCGTGCTGGTAGGGAAAGGGCATTGAGTGGCTGTGCCGGGAGGATTGCGGCTATGGATGAGCGAGCTCCTCCGTTGCTGGGACGCCATGATGCTGAGGAGGGAAGGTGGGGGGCTCATCCTGGGTGACTCATAGGAAGGAGATGCCATGGGGATTATAGACAGCCGTGCTGGGGATATCCCTTCCCTGCCAGCTTGCTGTGCCGATGTGGGCATCGGCATGCTCTGCCGATAGAGGATGTGCTGGGATTTGTAGTGCCACATCTAGATATCATGGCCACTAGTATCATAATATAATCCTTTGGGCCTTGTAGATTAATACCTAGCACACCATAGCTTCCAGTAACCTGGGCGTCTCCAGTTTTATCATCTTTGTTCTTTTAATATTTTATTTAAATAAACTACTATCCTATGTTTAAATGTTAGTTCTATTATTAACATAATATACTTGATGTATTAAAATATAAACAGACCGAGATTTTAATTTTGTTGTATGTAGGGGGGCCCCAAGCTGACCTTTTGCACCAGGGCCCATGAACCCTTAGCTACGCCCCTGCCTGGATCTCAAATATTACCGGGGGCCTGGCGGCTGGTTATAGGGGATTATGCTTCACGTTCCTCAGGCACATGAAGCATGATACAGGGATACAATGGATTTCGGCGGGAGAGATGCATTGGGGCTAATAAAATATCCCTGTCCTGAACCTATTAGCGGTTGCTAACAGTAGCCCCCCCCCCCAATTCTGTATTTAAAATTATAAACTCAGTTTCTTTTTCTTGTTTTATGCAATTTATATGGATCTCCTACACCCCCCAAAAAAACAAGAAAAAAATACACTCAAAAGTGAAAAGTTATAATAACTGGCTGCCGTACTTCCTACACATACTGCATCTGATGCGAAGATGATTGAAAATCGATACGCAAGCATGGACTGATTCTCAATATCATCATCAGGGCAAATGTGCACCAACCTATACCTGCTGTTATTAACATGACTGGAAATCACTGAAAGAGGAATTTCCTAGTGTGCAGACTCCGGGGAATCTTCATACTCTTCATTCACTGTTTTGTGTAGTATGTAATGTATGCATTGTGTTTTCACTGTTTTGTGTAGTATGTTATGTGTGCATTGTGTTTTCACTGTTTTGTATAGTATGTTATGTATGCATTGTGTTTTCACTGTTTTGTACAGTATAGTATGTTATGTATGCATTGTGTTTTGTGTAGTATGTAATGTATGCATTGTTTTTTGTGTAGTATGTAATGTATGCATTGTGTTTTCACTGTTTTGTGTAGTATGTTATGTATGCATTGTGTTTTCACTGTTTTGTATAGTATGTTATGTATGCATTGTGTTTTCACTGTTTTGTGTAGTATGTTATGTATGCATTGTGTTTTCACTGTTTTGTGTAGTATGTAATGTATGCATTGTGTTTTCACTGTTTTGTGTAGTATGTAATGTGTGCATTGTTTTTTAACTGTTTTGTGTAGTATGTTATGTGTGCATTGTGTTTTCACTGTTTTGTATAGTATGTTATGTATGCATTGTGTTTTCACTGTTTTGTACAGTATAGTATGTTATGTATGCATTGTGTTTTGTGTAGTATGTAATGTATGCATTGTTTTTTGTGTAGTATGTAATGTATGCATTGTGTTTTCACTGTTTTGTGTAGTATGTTATGTATGCATTGTGTTTTCACTGTTTTGTGTAGTATGTTATGTATGCATTGTGTTTTCACTGTTTTGTATAGTATGTTATGTATGCATTGTGTTTTCACTGTTTTGTATAGTATGTTATGTAGGCATTGTGTTTTCACTGTTTTGTGTAGTATGTTATGTATGCATTGTGTTTTCACTGTTTTGTGTAGTATGTTATGTATGCATTGTGTTTTCACTGTTTTGTATAGTATGTTATGTATGCATTGTGTTTTCACTGTTTTGTGTAGTATGTTATGTATGCATTGTGTTTTCACTGTTTTGTGTAGTATGTTATGTATGCATTGTGTTTTCACTGTTTTGTATAGTATGTTATGCATGCATTGTGTTTTCACTGTTTTGTATAGTATGTTATGCATGCATTGTGTTTTCACTGTTTTGTGTAGTATGTTATGTATGCATTGTGTTTTCACTGTTTTGTGTAGTATGTTATGTATGCATTGTGTTTTCACTGTTTTGTATAGTATAGTATGTTATGTATGCATTGTGTTTTCACTGTTTTGTATAGTATGTTATGTAGGCATTGTGTTTTCACTGTTTTGTGTAGTATGTTATGTATGCATTGTGTTTTCACTGTTTTGTGTAGTATGTTATGTATGCATTGTGTTTTCACTGTTTTGTATAGTATGTTATGTATGCATTGTGTTTTCACTGTTTTGTGTAGTATGTTATGTATGCATTGTGTTTTCACTGTTTTGTGTAGTATGTTATGTATGCATTGTGTTTTCACTGTTTTGTGTAGTATGTTATGTATGCATTGTGTTTTCACTGTTTTGTATAGTATGTTATGTATGCATTGTGTTTTCACTGTTTTGTGTAGTATGTTATGTATGCATTGTGTTTTCACTGTTTTGTCTAGTATGTTATGTATGCATTGTGTTTTCACTGTTTTGTATAGTATGTTATGCATGCATTGTGTTTTCACTGTTTTGTATAGTATGTTATGCATGCATTGTGTTTTCACTGTTTTGTATAGTATGTTATGCATGCATTGTGTTTTCACTGTTTTGTATAGTATGTTATGCATGCATTGTGTTTTCACTGTTTTGTATAGTATGTTATGTATGCATTGTGTTTTCACTGTTTTGTGTAGTATGTTATGTATGCATTGTGTTTTCACTGTTTTGTATAGTATGTTATGTATGCATTGTGTTTTCACTGTTTTGTGTAGTATGTTATGTATGCATTGTGTTTTCACTGTTTTGTGTAGTATGTTATGTATGCATTGTGTTTTCACTGTTTTGTGTAGTATGTTATGTGTGCATTGTGTTTTCACTGTTTTGTATAGTATGTTATGTATGCATTGTGTTTTCACTGTTTTGTACAGTATAGTATGTTATGTATGCATTGTGTTTTGTGTAGTATGTAATGTATGCATTGTTTTTTGTGTAGTATGTAATGTATGCATTGTGTTTTCACTGTTTTGTGTAGTATGTTATGTATGCATTGTGTTTTCACTGTTTTGTATAGTATGTTATGTATGCATTGTGTTTTCACTGTTTTGTGTAGTATGTTATGTATGCATTGTGTTTTCACTGTTTTGTGTAGTATGTAATGTATGCATTGTGTTTTCACTGTTTTGTGTAGTATGTAATGTGTGCATTGTTTTTTAACTGTTTTGTGTAGTATGTTATGTGTGCATTGTGTTTTCACTGTTTTGTATAGTATGTTATGTATGCATTGTGTTTTCACTGTTTTGTACAGTATAGTATGTTATGTATGCATTGTGTTTTGTGTAGTATGTAATGTATGCATTGTTTTTTGTGTAGTATGTAATGTATGCATTGTGTTTTCACTGTTTTGTGTAGTATGTTATGTATGCATTGTGTTTTCACTGTTTTGTGTAGTATGTTATGTATGCATTGTGTTTTCACTGTTTTGTATAGTATGTTATGTATGCATTGTGTTTTCACTGTTTTGTATAGTATGTTATGTAGGCATTGTGTTTTCACTGTTTTGTGTAGTATGTTATGTATGCATTGTGTTTTCACTGTTTTGTGTAGAATGTTATGTATGCATTGTGTTTTCACTGTTTTGTATAGTATGTTATGTATGCATTGTGTTTTCACTGTTTTGTGTAGTATGTTATGTATGCATTGTGTTTTTACTGTTTTGTGTAGTATGTTATGTATGCATTGTGTTTTCACTGTTTTGTATAGTATGTTATGCATGCATTGTGTTTTCACTGTTTTGTATAGTATGTTATGCATGCATTGTGTTTTCACTGTTTTGTGTAGTATGTTATGTATGCATTGTGTTTTCACTGTTTTGTGTAGTATGTTATGTATGCATTGTGTTTTCACTGTTTTGTATAGTATAGTATGTTATGTATGCATTGTGTTTTCACTGTTTTGTATAGTATGTTATGTAGGCATTGTGTTTTCACTGTTTTGTGTAGTATGTTATGTATGCATTGTGTTTTCACTGTTTTGTGTAGTATGTTATGTATGCATTGTGTTTTCACTGTTTTGTATAGTATGTTATGTATGCATTGTGTTTTCACTGTTTTGTGTAGTATGTTATGTATGCATTGTGTTTTCACTGTTTTGTGTAGTATGTTATGTATGCATTGTGTTTTCACTGTTTTGTGTAGTATGTTATGTATGCATTGTGTTTTCACTGTTTTGTATAGTATGTTATGTATGCATTGTGTTTTCACTGTTTTGTGTAGTATGTTATGTATGCATTGTGTTTTCACTGTTTTGTCTAGTATGTTATGTATGCATTGTGTTTTCACTGTTTTGTATAGTATGTTATGCATGCATTGTGTTTTCACTGTTTTGTATAGTATGTTATGCATGCATTGTGTTTTCACTGTTTTGTATAGTATGTTATGCATGCATTGTGTTTTCACTGTTTTGTATAGTATGTTATGCATGCATTGTGTTTTCACTGTTTTGTATAGTATGTTATGTATGCATTGTGTTTTCACTGTTTTGTGTAGTATGTTATGTATGCATTGTGTTTTCACTGTTTTGTATAGTATGTTATGTATGCATTGTGTTTTCACTGTTTTGTGTAGTATGTTATGTATGCATTGTGTTTTCACTGTTTTGTGTAGTATGTTATGTATGCATTGTGTTTTCACTGTTTTGTGTAGTATGTTATGTATGCATTGTGTTTTCACTGTTTTGTATAGTATGTTATGCATGCATTGTGTTTTCACTGTTTTGTATAGTATGTTATGCATGCATTGTGTTTTCACTGTTTTGTATAGTATGTTATGCATGCATTGTGTTTTCACTGTTTTGTATAGTATGTTATGTATGCATTGTGTTTTCACTGTTTTGTATAGTATGTTATGTATGCATTGTGTTTTCACTGTTTTGTATAGTATGTTATGTATGCATTGTGTTTTCATTGTTTTGTATAGTATGTTATGTATGCGTAGTGCATTGTGTTTTGTGTAGTTTGTAATCTTTCCCTTTGCCAAGGGGTTCTTACTGGGATATGGTCATTGTGTCATCACCAAGCAAGCATTAGGTCGACACCAGTAGGTCAATATGGCGATCCCCGCCACCAATGTTCCCAGGCAGTCCCTGCCTCCGCTGCGGTCACGGCACTTGATGACAGGCAGGTACCAACCTTTGTACTGTGCATGCACTGGCCCTACCTTCTATGGGCTGTTTCGGTGGCAGCCCAGAGAAGGGAAATCATGGTCCCGGTGCCTGTACAATACAGGCATCGGGACCTGCGTAGGTACTGCCAGGGTGTGTGTGTGTGTGGGGAAGGGGGGGAACCAGTCCATAGGTAAAAACCACCAATGGTAATATGCCATAAAGATCCCATTTTGGCAGATTCCGTGTTCCCCCCTGCCACGGCTTCCAGTAATATGAACATACCCAGCATCTATTGTGCCAGCACCGCGCCCCTCCCAGCACTCCAGACTCAGTACTAAAGTCTGGGCAAGGCTAACGCTGGGTAAATGTTTATACAATTGTCTGGCTGTTCTTTCGAGCTCAGAGGAACGGGCGTTGTATTGTGCAGGTGTGTATGCTGTTCCGACATCTGGCCGAACGGGTGCATAATATCGGTACAAAGGTGCGTCGTGTACCCATGTTCTATCGATATGCTGCCCGTTCTTGCTATAATACGCAGGAACGCCCATGTTTACTCGCTGCGTGCTATCTCCTACAGCACTGAATGTAAGCACCATCGTGTTCCATCACCTCTGTTAATTAATCTAATTTTCTGCTAAAACAGGGAACATATTTTATAGAACACACTGTAGTCTTACAAAGAGTGTCTATGGTGGTACAATAATTTTTTTGCGATAGTTTGGACGGGAGGAGATCGAACGTTGCAAGTAAAATTGTATCGATGTGTATGATCATATCGGATGTAGTTTGAGGATGTTTAATTGGGAAATGGCCACCATTCTGGTGACATCACCTAAACAGTTCCCCCCCACACCCATCATTGGTGTAGGCACTGTGAAGCGTTCCCGCATTGGTATTCCAAATGACGGCATCCCAAACGCCGGTATGACGAGCACATCTCGTTTCCACACTTATGGACATTACTTACTCTTACTAATACAGCCTTTATATACAGTATCTAGGAAAACAAAAGCTCGAGGCGTTATAAAAATAAATTGTGTGGGTTGCCGCTGACAACAGCAGGGCTGTTCTAATGTCCTCTCAGCTATTTCTGGGTGAATAATAAGCTGTCTCCTATTCTGTTACTGCACAGAAGAATCTTTCCTTAGTTCCATGCTACACATTTATTATTCTGTCAGAAAACGGTTTGCCGCGTACTATACCGTATGGCTGACACCTCATATAGCTGTGTCCTCTCTTCTGTCCTCATCATCATACTTTCCTCACTTATGGACAGATATATTAGCCCCTGGAAAGATTCTTAAAGTACTGACCAATCAGCTCCGTTTTCAAACACAGCCTATAATATGGGAGTTAGGAGCTGATTGGCTGGTACTTTGGCCCTCTCCAATTTCTCTCTCCAAGCTTAGTACATCTGCCCCTGATAGCCCCCATGTGATTAACTCCAATGTTTTATTACTGTATGGCAGGACTTTTCCTTCCATTTTTGTTTCCCAAATTCTTCCTATTGACTCAAAGGCCTGTTAGCACAGCTGCAATTTTTGTTGCAAATGGACAAAACCATGCTACACAGCAGGTGGGGCAGATGTAACATGTGCAGAGAGAGTTATAGGTCTGCATAGACAACGTGTAAGTATACCGTGTCCCCACGCAGCTTCGGGCAAAATGCCTCACTGTGCTCAGCACACTTTTTTACTGTCGGCTTAATGAATGTCGGTATTTTGAATTTGTTGCAATTTTGACCGTTGGTCGATGATGGTCGGTATTTTGACTGTAGGTAAATTGATTGCATTGAGGTAGCAGGATAATAAAGTGGATTTCAGGTGGTAGAAGATACTCATGTAATATGCAGTGGTGGCTCCTACCTTATAGTAGGAGGGAGCTGCTCCAATGTCATCACCCTGCCTCCGCTGCCGTTGCTCCTGGCGATCCACACCTCTGCGGTTCCTGGGCAATGCGCAATCCGTTTACTACCACTATTTTTACTAAAACAATGTATTTACAGATAGAGCCGCTCTCATTACAGCGGCCCCTGGCGATAGAATCGCCATGCGCAGTCCCCCTCCGCTCCGCCAGAGTCTAACAGAAAGGGGCAGGAGATGCTCGCACGCCCCATTCTGTTGGAAGCCCTGCAGCCAGCTGCCCATCTCCTCACTGCCCGCTCACTGCCTGTCTCCCTGAAGCAAAGACGGACAGGGAAGCACCTGGTCTCCACACCCCGCTGCCGGGTGAGTGGGACGTGTGAGTGAGTGAACCTGGAGTGAGAATGGATTTGTTGCGCTGGTGGGCTGGCTGAGGTTGGCTCCATCTGTAAGTTTCACCTGAATGTACTAAAGGGCTTTTGGAACAGTTTTTGTGAAAAACGGCTCCAAACCCTTCAATTCCAATTTTTTTTAGTAAGCAGATCGCATTTCCCATACTTATAATGGAAAATGTGATCTGGCCAAATTTACACAAAAAAGAAAAAAATGTGCAAAAAATAAAAAACGCATTTGGCCCTATGATACTAATGCCAGCTTCCGCTAGCAAATCACAGGGCTCAGATGCAAATTCTGGGCTTCTGCACAGCTTTCTTTGCCGCTAGGCAGAGAGAGCTGTACGGGGACGGGAACAGGGTGATCAGCTGTGTGTGTCTCATGGACACACAGGCTAATCACAGTGTAAAAAATATATATATTTTCCTCCCCAGGATCTGGATATTAGTGGTCCAGTGAGGGCTGTGACCCCCGCTGCAGTAAGTGGTGCTGCCTCAATAGCAGCCAATCAAAACACTGTGTCTCACGTGTACTGTGTACCTACTTTCTACTTGTGACACTTGACGTCAACACGTGACAGGAAATAAAAGATACAGTACATACAGTATCGGGTGGATCCAGGAGAAAATGACAGGGGGGCACCATGATAGAAGAGGGTTTGTAAGGGGGTGTTAGTGGTGCCAGTGTACTGTACAGAGGCGGATTGGCCCACCGTGAAACCGGGCTGTTTCCCGGTGGGCCGGACCAGATTTCACTCTGGCTGGGCCGCTTACCTTCGTTAGAAGTGGCCGCAGCCCAGCCTGGTCACAAACGGCAACATTGCCCAAAACAAATATGTCCGCCACATATATGCATATATTAAATGCACATATGCGGCGGCCATTTGTTTTGGGCAATGCTGCACTGTGTGAGCAGCTGCGGCCGCTGGATGTCGACGGAGGCGGTGGTGAGTAGTGTCCGCACCCCCGCCGCCCCACCCCCGCTTCCCCCCGGCTGTGGCGACAGCAAACTCCCCCCCCCCCCCCCCCACTGTAGCGGCAGCAACCCCGTCGCCCCCCGGCTGTGGCGATAGCAAGCACCCCCCCCTGGTACTGTACATGCTCAGAAAGCGGTGAGAAAGAGGAGAGCAGAGAGAGGGCGGGAATGAGATTAAAAAATAGGCCCTAGAATTTAAAGTACACAGGCCCACCTTGGTGACAAAAGTGAAGGATGTAGTTGTGCCTGCTCTGGAAAAGGGGTGTGGTCACTCAAAATGGGTCGTGTCCTTGAGTGTAGTGTACATTATGCAACAAAATATTAAACCACATTATACTTGCCCCTTACACATGATGCCAAATTTCACATAATGCCACACAGATTGAGCCAAAATTAACAGGGACAAAAATTTACATCATAATGCCCATTACATGTTAAGCCACACACCATAATGTCCATTACGTATTATGCCACACACCATAATGTCCATTACGTATTATGCCACACACCATAATGTCCATTACGTATTATGCCAAACACCATAATGCCATTTAAAAATTATGCTACATAAGTGCTGCTTACCTACATGCTTTCACACCAGAAAATGCAGGAACTTACCCTGGAATAGGTCCCAGGATCATGCAGGGACATTCCCAGGCATTTTCTGGTGTGAGGTGGAGAGAACCCCCCCCCCCCGCCCTCAACCCCCCCCCTTATCCAGCTATATCGTTTTAACGGCTATATCTTCGGAAGCAACTGACCCATTTACATGAGACCAGTATCATATTGAAGAACTTTCGAGTGTGCTTCAAATGATTTTGGTTCCGTGAAACTGGAACGTTCGGTTCCAGAGAAATCTGCCCTCAAAGAACATGAACAGCCATGAAATTACATTTCAGTAGAGATGTGCGGCGGCCACTTTTTCGGGTTTTGGTTTTGGATCTGGATCTCCCTTCGTGTTTTGGATCTGGATTGGTTTTGGCAAAACCACCCTTGTGGGTTTTAGTTTTGGATCTGGATTTTTATGAAAAAATGCTAAAAATGGCTAAAATAACAGAATTTGGGCCTGTTTTTGCCCCTAAAGTATTATTGACCTCAATAACATTAGTTTCAACTTATTTCTAGTAAATTGTGATCACTTCACAGCTCACAAAATTGTTTTCATTTACTGTAGTTGGGCCAAAAGGGTATACTGAGGTAGCTGGATGACTAAGCTAAGCGACAGCAGTGGGCATCACATACATGTGGACCTTACACTTCCAACCTGGCACATCTTGGAAGCAGAGCGGCACTGCAGGGGCAGACAGGGTGGCAGTTTAATAAACTATCCCAAAAAAAGAGAAATGTTACAAAGAGCAAAAAATACAAAGAGGTATCGGCCTTGTCATGACTGGTGGTAGCAGCTTCAGCACTTCTATCAGGTTGCTGATCTCCCACTATTTCCTCCTCCATCATCCTCCAAAAATGTGTTTTTATTTTATTTATTGCTTTTATTTATTTTTCTTACTTTACACTGGACACAGCCTGTCACACTGGACACAGCCCCTTGGACACTGGACACTGCCCCTGGACACAGCCCCTGGACACTGCCCCTGGACACTGGACACAGCCCCTGGACAATGGACACAGCCTCTGGACACCGCCCCGGGACACAGCTCCTGTACACTGGACACAGCCGTCACACTGGACACTGGACACAGCTCCTGTACACAGCTCTTGTACACTGGACACAACCCTGTACACTGGACACAACCCCTGCACACAGCCCCTGTACACTGGACACAGCCACTGTACACTGGACACAACCCCTGTACACAGCCCCTGTACACTGGACACAGCCCCTGTACACTGGACACAGCCCCTGTCACACTGGACACAGGCCCTGTCACACTGGACACAACCCCTGTACACAGCCCCTGTACACTGGACACAGCCCCTGTACACTGGACACAGCCCCTGTCACACTGGACACAGGCCCTGTCACACTGGACACAACCCCTGTACACAGCCCCTGTACACTGGACACTGCCCCTGGACACAGCCCCTGGACACTGGACACAGCTCCTGTACACAGCTCCTGTATACTGGACACAACCCCTGTACACTGGACACAGCCCCTGTACACTGGACACAGCCCCTGTACACTGGACACAACCCCTGTACACTGGACACAAACCCTGTACACTGGACACAGACCCTGTCACACTGTACACAGGCCCTGTCACACTGGACACAAGCCCTGTCACACTGAACACAGCCCCTGTACAGCCCCTTGTACACTGGCCACTGCAGCCCCTGTACACTGGACTTGTGTACAGGGCCGGTGCTACCACTAGGCAGCTTTAGGCAGCTGCCTAGGGCGCTGGCCACTAGAGGGCACCCCTTTGCTGGTATTAACCTGTAAATTAAGTATTTTAAGAGCAATCCAATGCACCCTCTTTATTTTCTATTTTCAAATATAATATTGCTGCAGTGGCTACGTTGAGCAAGTGACCCGTCACTGGCGGCACCAAGCAGGAGAGCCGGCCAGTGATGGCGCCGAGCGGGAGACCTGGCTAGTGGGTCTGCCGAGCATGAGTCTGCGCTAAGTGGGAGCCCCGGCCAGTGGCTGCGCTGAGCAGGAGACCCGGCCAGTGGTGGCGACGAGTGTGAGACCCAGCCAGTGGCGGCGTTGAACAGGAGAAACAAGTCCTTAGCAACCTGCACGGAGCAGGAGACCAGGCTTCCAGAGCCGCTGACCAGGTGACCGGGCGCTGGTAAAAGAAGGAGTGGGTCCTGGTGAGTGTACCGGGGGAGGGGGCACAAAGTTATTTATGGTCACCCAGAACTCTTTCTTCACTCCCCTTACACAGCACTACCACTAGCACTGGAGTGAGAAGGGACAGAGCGAGGTACATATTGTCACCTGTACTGGGAGGGGGGATTAGGAGGAGGATAAAGGAATAGCTGTCAGAATCCTTTCAAACCCTGCTCTCCATCCTTCCACCCCTCACTCACTCCCTCTCTCACTCCCTCTCTTTATCTCGCTCTCTTTCTGCCACTCTTTTTACTCTCTCTCCTCCCTACCATTTTCGCCATGCTTCCCCTCTTTGACAGTCTCACCCTCTTCCCATTTCACCCTCTTCTCCCTTTCTCTTGCTCCCCTCTTTCTCTTTCCATTTCTCCCAGACATTACCTCTAACTCCTGCTCGCACTACCCCTTTTCTCTCTTTCTTACACCTCTTTCTTCAACAGTCCCTTCAATATAGATATCTTAACTGGTCCCTCACAGCGATGTACCCATAGATTGTAGAACAGAGGTGTGGATGTGTAAAATCAACCAATTTTTCAGTGCTTTATTACCAACAATAGTGCGGTAAATGAAAGGGGGGGGGGTGCAGTATTAGAATTTTTGCCTAGGGTGCCAAAAAACCTTCCACCGGCCCTGCTTGTGTACAGCAGCCCCTGCAGACCCTAATCGAGTGAGCAGCAGCAAAATAATATATTATTATTATAGCACAGCACACAGCACAGAGCACAACCACCCTCTTCCCTCTCCTATGCTGGAGTAAAGATGGCGGGGCGCGCGTGCGTCTTATATAGAATCCAGATCCCACGAGAATCCGACAGCGCGATGATGACGTTTTGCCTCGTTTTCGGTCCGGAATTTAGGCGGGAACTCCCGAGCCGGCTCGGATCCAGACTCGGATCGCGATATTCGGATCTGTCGGATCCCAGAGATCCGGACCCGCTCATCTCTACATTTCAGAAAAAATCAGTTTACCCACAATATCTTTGGAACCAATGAATCCATATGGGCCAGCCTGGTATCAGATTGAAGGCCTGGCGATTTAATTTCGAATGAGATTAACCACAAGCTCCTGTAATGCCAGGTAGGGAACCGGCAGCCATCTGAACTGGGTGGGGGTCGGAATTAGCTGGTCCCATGTTATCCTATGGGGAAAATGTTCCTGCTTTACCCAGCAGTATCTCCGGTTCACGGGGGCCTAGCGATGCCATGTCAGAATTAAAGGGGGGGGCACATGCCCTGGTGTCCCGCCCCCCCTGAATCCGCCCATATACACATTTTCCCATTACTCTATACTGTATATTACCAGAATCCAAAACCCCCAGGAAACTGACTTCCGTCATCTATGACTTCCACCCGAGTGAAGCCGAGTACTGCAGCCAGTTCTTCCTAAATATTTTACATCCCAATATTACAGTCTGACGTCACATTAAACATGTTAGTCTAATCCACACTTTATCTCTCTGAACATATCAATAGCTAAATTGCAAAACTTTTTTTTGCTCACTGAAGTCATTAATCCTTATCAATGACACGACATTCAGACTCACACCTGTCACGGAAATCCGCGGATCCATTTGTACATATTCCTACATCAATATTATCTGTTTCCGCTCAGCGCTCCTGGTCATGAAATAAGAGATAAGTCCCAAGGTGTATCATTACCTGTGAGTACCCTCCTGTGTGGGAACTGTCAGCAGATGGGACACCTACTAGTGACAGTGAGTGGGAGGGTGACACATTAGGAGCAGGATACGGGGAGACTGCACCATGCATATTATAGCAGGGAGCCCGAAGAAGTAACAGAAGTTTGGGTCGCACTTGTACTTTTTAAGAGTTTGCTAATGAGGTGTCGCTCTCCTCGCAGTAACGCGTTCTGGGATACAAGGCTCTGGTAACATTTCACAAGCTGAGAAGGTGAAGATTTCCTAACATCCCCCTGTGTCAATCTCTACAGTATTCTAAGTGCAGCTTTTAAATGAACAAGTTCGGATGTACTGTATATGTGTTATAATCCCAGACTGGGAAAATTATTATTATTATCAGTTATTATATAGCGCACACATATTCTGCAGCGCTGTACAAGGACTGTTACCAGTTATTTATATAGTGCACACATAATCCTTAGCACTGTACAGAGACTGTTACCAGTTATTTATATAGCGCACACATATTCTGCAGCGCTGTACAGAGAATATTTTTACCATTTATTTATATAGCGCACACATATTCCACAGCGCTGTACAGAGACTATTATTACCAGTTATTTATATAGTGCACACATATTCCGCAGCGCTGTACAGAGAATATTATTACCAGTTATTTATATAGCGCACACATATTCCGCAGCGCTGTACAGAGAATATTATTACCAGTTATTATATAGTGCACACATATTCCGCAGCGCTGTACAGAGATTATTATTACCAGTTATTTATATAGCGCACACATATTCTGCAGCGCTGTACAGAGAATATTATTACCAGTTATTATATAGCGCACACATATTCTGCAGCGCTGTACAGAGAATATTATTACCAGTTATTATATAGCGCACACATATTCCACAGCACTGTACAGAGATTATTATTACCAGTCATTTATATAGTGCACACATATTCCGCAGCGCTGTACAGAGATTATTATTACCAGTTATTTATATAGCGCACACATATTCTGCAGCGCTGTACAGAGAATATTATTACCAGTTATTATATAGCGCACACATATTCTGCAGCGCTGTACAGAGAATATTATTACCAGTTATTTATATAGCACACACATATTCCACAGCGCTGTACAGAGACTATTATTGCCAGTTATTTATATAGCGCACACATATTCCGCAGCGCTGTACAGAGACTATTATTGCCAGTTATTTATATAGTACACACATATTCCACAGCGCTGTACAGAGAATATTATTACCAGTTATTATATAGCGCACACATATTCCGCAGTGCTGTACAGAGACTATTATTGGCAGTTATTTATATAGCGCACACATATTCCGCAGCGCTGTACAGAGACGATTAGTGGTGCACACAGGGGGGGGGGGGGTTGAGTACCCATAAACCCCTCCCAGGAGTACCCATAAACCCCCCCCCCCCACCGGGCTCACCAGCTACCGGCCTCACCACCCACCGGCCTCACCACCCACTGGCCTCACCAGCTACCGGCCTCACCTCCCACCGGCCTCACCAGCCACCGGCCTCACCAGCCACCGGCCTCACCAGCCACCAGCCTCACCAGACACCGGCCTCACCAGCCATCGGCCTCGCCAGCCATCGGCCTTGCCAGCCACCGGCCTCACCAGCCACCGGCCTCACCAGCCATCGGCCTCACCAGCCACCGGCCTCACCGCACATCACTGATAAAAACATAACACACATGGTAAAATATTTGCAATTCTTTTTACATCATTAAGTTAGAAAATCTCATTTCTATCATCCGAGACGTTACACGGCCCAGATCAAAACTGGAGGAGAGATAGAAGGAGATTGTGGATCAAATAAGACGTTTAATGTCTCCGTGTAAAGTGAGAACATGAACTCTCCTTTCTTTCCTGGGCTAATCATGACCCGAGCTAGGTCTGCAGGATCTGAAGCATTAAGTGCACCAATTATATCTGTGACCCTGCAGATTGTATCCCCACTATGAGACGCGCCTACCAGCCAACCAGATACAGATACTATCATCTACTGTAGCAGCCATTTTCTGGTAGCATATTGCAATAATTATGTTTTCATTGTAAGTCAGAGACAGGTATTCAATGCGTTTTTTCCTCCTGTGCAGCGAATACTGTTTCGGATTCGCTGCACAATCGCTGGGTTCCAGAGGGCTGGAGCATTTGCTGCCAACCCTCCCTCTCCCCCTATTCAACGCCCAGGGGCTCGCTTTTTAACACACACCCCCCTCTCCCTGCCTGTGCCGGACACTGTGGGGGAGAAGGAGGGCTGGCAGGGACCCATGCAGTAGAAGCTGTCCCCCTGGAGAGCTGGCAGGGGACGCAGTGGAGGGAGCGCTGCGTTGGTCCAGCTCCATGCATATGTAATGGGCGGGACCAGTGCAGTGAATATCTAATGAGCGGCTCCCCACCCCCTGCTGACATAATAATGTAAAAAATATTGCTGCAAGCACATGAATCCAAATAGCACGCCCCTTCACAGAATAAAATTACTGATTTTTTTACACCAAAAAAAAACAAAAAACTTTATTTTAAAAGAACACTTTCCAGTTCACCTTACAAAGCTGTTGTACAAAACGTTGTCTTGGCGAAAATCATACTGAAAGCAGTTCTCCACATACTTGCCTACTTTTGAAAACTAGTTTCAGGGAGATTATAATTGGTAGAGATGTGCGGCGGCCACTTTTTCGGGTTTTGGTTTTGGATCTGGATCTCCCTTCATGTTTTGGATCTGGATTGGTTTTGGCAAAACCACCCTTGTGGGTTTTGGTTTTGGATCTGGATTTTTATGAAAAAATGCTAAAAATGGCTAAAATAACAGAATTTGGGCCTGTTTTTGCCCCTAAAGTATTATTAACCTCAATAACATTAGTTTCCACTCATTTCTAGTCAATTTTGATCACTTCAACAGCTCGCAAAATTGTTTTCATTTACTGTAGTTGGGCCAAAAGGGTATACCGAGGTAGCTGGATGACTGAGCTAAGCGACAGCAGTGGGCATCACATACATGTGGACCTTACACTTCCAACCTGGCAGAGCGGCACTGCAGGGGCAGACAGGGTGGCAGTTTAATAAACTATCCCAAAAAAAGAGAAATGCTCCAAACTGCAAATACAAAGAGGTATCGGCCTTGTCATGACTGGAGGTAGCAGCTTCAGCACTCCCACTATTTCCTCCTCCATCATCCTCCAAAAATGTGTTTTTATTTATTTATTACTTTTATTTATTTTTCTTACTTTACACTGGACACAGCCTGTCACACTGGACACAGCCCCTTGGACACTGGACACTGCCCCTGGACACAGCCCCTGGACACTGCCCCTGGACACTGGACACAGCCTGTCACCCTGGACACAGCCCCTGGACAATGGACACAGCCTCTGGACACAGCTCCTGTACACTGGTCACATCCGTCATACTGGACACAGCCCCTGGACAATGGATACTGCCCCTGGACACTGCCCCTGGACACTGGACACAGCCTGTCACCCTGGACACAGCCCCTGGACAATGGACACAGCCTCTGGACATAGCTCCTGTACACTGGACACAGCAGTCACACTAGACACAGCCTCTGGACAATGGACACAGCCATCACACTGGACACAGCCTCTGGACACCGCCCCTGGACACAGCACCTGTACACTGGACAATGGATATATGTCACGCTGGACACTGGATATATGCCGTCACACAATGGTTAGATGTCACACTGGCCACTGGATATATGTCGTCACACTGGACACAGGATATATGTCGTGACACTGGACACAGGATATATGTCGTGACACTGGACACTGGATATATGTTGTCACAGTGGACACAGGATATATGTCGTCACACTGGACAATGGATATATGTCACGCTGGACACAGGATATATGCCGGCACACATTACATGTCACACTGGACACAGGATATATGTTGTGACTTGTGACACTGGACACAGGATATATTGTCATCACACTGGACACTGGATATATGTCGTCACACTGGACACAGGATATATGTCGTCACACTGGACACAGGATATGTCGTCAGTCGTCACACAGGACAGGACACAGGATATATGTCGTGAGTGACTCGTGACACTGGACAATGGATAAGATATAGGCCGTCACACTGGACACAGCCCCTTGTATTACTGCAGCCCCTGTACACAGTGTACTACTCAGCAGCACTGCAGCCCCTGCGTGTGAGCACTGCAGCACTGAGTTAGTTAGTTAAATCACAAAAAACACAGGGTTCAGGGCTAAATAAATCACAACACAGGGCTTAGGGCTAAATAAATCACAACAGGGCACAGGCCACAGGACAGCCCCTGGACAGTGGACACTGCAGCCCCTGCGTGTGAGCACTGCAGCACCTAGTTAGTTAAATCACACTACAGGGCTCAGGCCTATAAACAGTCACTGACTCTCAAGTCTACAACACAGGGCAGTGAGGGCACAGGGCAGGTCACGGAGCACAGCACAGGGCAGTGAGGGCACAGGGCAGGTCACGGAGCACAGCACAGGGCAGTGATGGGCACAGGGCAGGTCACGGAGCACAGCACAGGGCAGTGAGGGCACAGGGCAGGTCACGGAGCACAGTACAGGGCAGTGAGGGCACAGGGCAGGTCACGGAGCACAGCACAGCACGGAGCACATAACACGGAGCACAGCACAGGGCAGTGAGGGCACAGGTCAAGTCACGGAGCACATGGCACAGAGCACAGCACGGAGCACACGGAGCTTCCCAACCACCCTCTTCCATCTCCAAGATTGGAGTGAAGATGGCGGGGCGCGCGTGCGTCTTTTATAAGATCCCGCTCCCGCGAGAATCCGACAGCGCGATGATGACGTTCGGCCTCGTTATTGGTCCTGAATTTAGGCGGGAACTCCCGAGCCGGCTCGGATCTGGCCCGGATCCCTGATATTCGGATCTGTCGGATCTCGGGGATCCGGACCCGCTCATCTCTAATAATTGGTAATAGAATTTTGCAAGGCGCCCCATTGAGGGGTCGTGTCATGCTCCATCCAAAGGGCGTGTCTAGTTCCATATATGGAGAGATTGTGAATGTGGCACCTAGTAGCGTGGGTGTGTACTGCTACATCTGAGAGGAATTAGTAACAGCTACTATACTTGGTAAAGTGCTGGGAAATGGTGCTGATGATTCAATGTAACTGTATCTGTCTCTCATTCCTTTTTCCCTCAAAAATGTAACAGTGTAATGTGGGTATATAGATTGTAAGCTCCACTGGGGCAGGGACTGATGTGTATGTTCAACTATACTCTGTAAAGCGCTGCGGAATCTGTGTGCGCTATATAAGTAACTGTTATTAAAAATATTAAATAATAGGGGAAATGAGGGAGATTGCTAGACTAATGAGGGAGAGAGGGAGATTGCTGCTATGTCAGGGAGTCTTCTGCAGAATGCAGGAGGGGAGGTAACTATGATGTAACAGCGTAATGTAGGCTAGGTGACATGAGGAAGATTGCTAGACTTATGATGGAGAGAGGGAGATTGCTGCTATGTCAGGGAGTCTCCTGCAGAATGCAGGAAGGGAGGTAACTATGATGTAACTGTGTAATGTGGGCTAGGTGACATGGGGGAGATTGCTAGACTAATGAGGGAGAGAGGGAGATTGCTGCTATGTCAGGGAGTCTCCTGCAGAATGCAGGAGGGGAGGTAACTATGATGTAACAGTGTAATGTGGGCTAGGTGACATGAGGAAGATTGCTAGACTAATGAGGGAGAGAGGGAGATTGCTGCTATGTCAGGGAGTCTCATACAGAATGCAGATGGGGAGGTTACTATGATGTAACAGTGTAATGTGGGCTAGGTGACATGAGGAAGATTGCTAGACTAATGAGGGAGAGAGGGAGATTGCTGTTATGTCAGGGAGTCTCCTGCAGAATGCAGGTGGTGAGGTAACTATGATGTAACAGCGTAATGTAGGCTAGGTGACATGAGGAAGATTGCTAGACTTATGATGGAGAGAGGGAGATTGCTGCTATGTCAGGGAGTCTCCTGCAGAATGCAGGAAGGGAGGTAACTATGATGTAACTGTGTAATGTGGGCTAGGTGACATGGGGGAGATTGCTAGACTAATGAGGGAGAGAGGGAGATTGCTGCTATGTCAGGGAGTCTCCTGCAGAATGCAGGAGAGGAGGTAACTATGGTGTAACAGTGTAATGTGGGCTAGGTGACATGAGGAAGATTGCTAGACTAATGAGGGAGAGAGGGAGATTGCTGCTATGTCAGGGAGTCTCATACAGAATGCAGGAGGGGAGGTAACTATGATGTAACAGTGTAATGTGGGCTAGGTGACATGAGGGAGATTGCTAGACTAATGAGGGAGATTGCTGCTATGTCACGGAGGTAACTATGATGTAACAGTGTAATTATTATTCGCTTTCAGCGAACAGTGAACATTGTATAGGGTGAATCAGATTTTCAGTGAAAAAGATTCACTGCAAGGAGTGACATAACCCAACATAGAATAAAATATTCATTCAATTATTTTTTTATGATAATATAGGCAAGTGTTCATGTGCAAAGAAAAATATGCAAAACTATTAAGCCTTCGAAAGCTATTCTGCTACCTTGTGATTGCCTCTGTGTTTGGGCATGTGTGAGAGAGAAAGAGATGTAGAGTGAAATTTAATAGGATGAGAGATTCAGAAAGTGAGAGATTTGGTAAGAAATATCCAGGTGTTTTTTTTTAAAGCGGCAATCATTTACACTGCAAAATCAAACTGGTATTGCAGTGTAAATGATTGCCGCTTTAAAAAAAACCCTGAAGATTTCTTTCCAAATCTCTCACTTTCTGAATGTCTCATCCTATTAAATTTCCCCCGCAGATTCACTCGTTGCCAACAGATGGCAGTGTTTTAACAGCTCACAAACGGAAGCTAGACATATATACATATACTAGGTGATTCATCGCGCCCTACGGGCGCTCTTCACGCCGTTGTAAGGGGCTGCGCCCCCTTAATTTGTGAACATTTGTAAATGAGAAAGATGGTTAGAATTGTATGAAAGATGCCTGTATTGCAACTTGAGTTATAGGTGAAATGTGTTAAATAGAGAACATATGATTTGGAAGGGGGTGTGTATTGTTTTGTTTAATTAAAAAGCGGTTACAGAGTAAGATGTACATTGATAGTGTGGATGGTACAGTGACATTTGTGGGTGGGGGGGGGGGGCTGTGTGCGCATGTTGTTTAGGTGTGTGTGTGCAATAGTATAGTAGGGTGTTTCTGAGTCAGCGGCTCCCCACTGGCGGAGGTCACGACACAGGAAAACAGGAGGCTGGGTAGTGATAGGGGTGTGTGGGCATAAGGGGGACTAAAGAGGAGGGTGGGAGATACTGTGCAGCTTCTGCCAGTGGGTGAGGGTCCAGCGTGGCAGTACAGGAGTACAGGATGGTGGCCCTGAGTCAGTGTCTCCTCCTACTGGGTGGGAGTTAGGGTGCATGAGAGCAGGAGGCTGGGCTATGAGGCATGATAGGGGTATGTGGGCAACACAGCGTCAGTGACTCCCCAGTGGTGGAAGTTACGGTTCAGGAGAGCAGGAAGCTGGGTAGTGATAGGGGTGTGTGAGTATACTGGGGACTAAAGAGGGGCTTAGGGGTGCCGTGAATTGCGGGAGGGGCGCGGGGGGTGCCGTGAATCAAGGGAGGGGGGGGGGGCGCAGGTGTCCGCGAATCGCGGGAGAGGGCGGGGGTCCGCAAAGCATGGGAGGGTGCGTGAATCGCTCGAGGGGGGGTTGCGAATTGCAGGAGGGGGGTGCGCGGGGGGGTGACGTGAATCGTGGGAGGGGGCGTGAATCGCGGGAGTGGGGGTGCGCGGGGGGTCCAAGAATTGCGGGTGGGGGGGGCACGGGGCGCGATGAATCATCTAATTGGTTATATATTCTTGTAGAAGGATGGTAGGATGTTGCTGTCATTCAGAATGCATTTACATAAACAGTAATAGTAGCAGTAAAAGATCTGACTTAAAACACCTACAGTAAAACAGAACAGGTGTTATATATTATACAAAAAATTGGTTGATGATGGCTAGGTTGACGTGCACATAGTTGTCACTGTAAAAAATTGCCACAAGAAAAAATCAACACAGAAAGGTCAACACATGTAGATGTTGACATAAGTGTTGCACTTCATTGGTGTCCATGTCGACACATGAGAATGAATATGAAAACATTCAAAAAAATAAATTAAAACTTCAAAAATTCATGTCAACCTTTTTCATTGTCAACCATAGCCGTGTCAGTGTTTTGCATGTGCCATTTAATCCTGGGGTTGCTGGGGTTGCCGTGAATCGCGCGCGGGGGGGGGGGGGGGAGGGAGGAGGTGAGGGGTGTCCGCGAATCACGGGAGGAGGGGTCGTGGGTGGATGCCGTGAATTGCGGGAGTGGGGGTCGTGGGGGGGGTGGGTGCCACGAATCGTGGGGGGGGCGGGGGGGGGTTGCCACGAATCAAAGGAGGGGGGGTGTTACGGGGTGGGGCCGCGAATCGCGGGAGTTGCGGGTGGTGCCGCGAATTGCGGGGTGTGTGCTGCGAATCGCGGGAGGGGGGTCGCGGGAGGGGGTGCCCGGAATTGCCACAAGAAAAAATCAACACAGAAAGGTCAACACATGTAAATGTTGACATAAGTGTGGCACTTCATTGGTGTCCATGTCGACACATGAGAATGAATATGAAAACATTCAAAAAGTGAAAATTAAATCTTCAAAAACTCATGTCAACCTTTTTCATTGTCGACCATAGCCATGTCAGTGTTTTGCATGTGCAATTTAATCGTGGGGTTGCCGTGAATGGGGGGAGGAAGGAGGTGTCTGTGAATTGCGGGGGGGGGAAGGGTCACCGCGAATTGCGGAGGGGGGGTCGTGGGGGTGGGTGACGCGAATTGCGCGCGGGGGGGGGGGGTACCGCGAATTGCGGGAGGGGGTCGCTGGGGTGCCGCAAATCGCCACAAGAATAGATCAACACAGAAAGGTCAACATATTAAATGTTGACATAAGTGTGGCACTTCATTTGTGACCATGTTGACACATGAGAATGAATATGAAAACAATCTTAAAATGAAAAATAAATCTTCAAAAACTCATGTCAACCTTTTTCATCATCGACCATAGCCGTGTCAGTGTTTTGCATGTGCCATTTGATCCTGGGGTTGCTGTGAATCGATGCGGCTGGGGGTGGGGGGGTGTCCGCGGGAGGGGGGGGTCACGGGGGGGTGTGTGTGCCATGAATTGCTGGAGGGGGGGTCGCGGGGGTGGGTGCTGCGAATCGCGGGAGGGGGGGTCACGGGGCCGAGGGGATTGGCGCGAATCACGGGAGGGGGGGTCAGGGAGGTGCCGGGAATCGTGGGAGGGTCGTGGGGGGGTGCAGGGGGGATGCAGCGAATCGCGGAAGGGGGGGACGCTGGGGTGGGCTGCCACGAATCGCGGGAGGAGGGGAGTCGCGGGGGGGTGGGGTGCCCCGAATCGCCGGAGGGGGGGTCGTGGGTCTGGGGTTGCCGCAAATCGTGGGAGGGGGGGCGCGAATTGCGGTAGGGGGGATTCGCGGGTCGGGGGAGCGCGCAAATCTTGGGAGGGCCCCGCGAATCGCGGGAGGGGTGGTCGCGGGGGGGCTGGGGGCCGCGAATCGCGGGGGGGGCGGGGGTTTGAGTTTTTGCCGCAAATCGCGGGAGGGGGGGCGCAGGGGGGCTGCCGCGAATCACGGGAGGGGGGGCGCAGGGGGTGCCGCGAATCGCGGGGGGGGGTCGCGGGGGTTGTGCCACGAATTGCGGGAGGGGGGTCGCGGGGGGGTGTCACGAATCGCGGGAGGGGGGTGGGGGGGGGTGCCGCGAATCACGGGAGGGGGGGCGGCAGGGGGCTGGTGTGCCTGGTGAGTAACTGTGTCTTTGCTGGGTAACATGGAGAGGCAGAGGGTGTCTGGCACTGTCTGTGGGCTCACTGGGCTGGTTCTCTGTCATGTGAGTCAGAGGCTCCACCCAGCGTTACATTTCCAGACACACTTTGAGTGACAGATGTAGCCAAATATATAAGATATATATATATCTATATATCTATATATCTATCTATATTTATATATATATATATATATATATATATATATATATATATATATATATATATATATATATATATATATATATAGATGATATGCTAACTTTAATAAATTATTTAATTTAATTATAAGGTGACAAACAGTATACAATTATCATCAAATGTAATCATAATTTACAGTACATTTTATAATTTATTTATTTATTAATTAGTAGAGAAAAATATTCCCAAAATACTTGTTAGCTTATATAGGAGAAACAGTGTATTCTTTTTATTTCAGATTGAATAATTATTTGGGAGTTTTTTTTGTTTTTTTTAATGAGAACATATTTTTTTATGTCACAAACTTTTATTAGTTTTCTTGTACTTTTATATTTTAAATTAAATTGAAATGAAAAATTCTGTTGACACGATACTCAGACTAAATCACCTAAACATTAATGATCCACTGATGGTGGCAAGATTGGGATTTCATGCTAATATGATCCCTTTTTAATGACGACAAAAATGGTTATTTATATTTTGCTTTTAGCATTTACAATAATTTATTAATTTTTTTTTAGGAAAATGTGTTTGTTGTGCTGTGTTTTGTATGCATAAGTAATTATTGTACTTGTTATTGTGTATAAAAGTCTTTTGGATATTATTAGATAATAACTTCATTAGGTGATAACTGCGAGCTACAATATTGTGCCGCAAAGAAATAAAATACCATAGATACATTTCTGGAGCGTGATCGCCTTCTGCGCAAAGAAATCGGATGACAGCTCTCTGCGCTGATCTGGAGGAAATCATCATGTATTCGACTGCGCAAAACAACTTTCCAGGAATGAGGCGAAGCTGTTCACTACACATGCGCCACTGAGAAAAACGCTGCGCCACCTATCGGCAAACACATTAACCCACTACAGCAAAACAGCGCCGCTACAGCTAAAGTGTCATTTTCTTTTGGGCACGTCTTATATATATTGTATTTCTAACGTGTATATCTGTAATCGGTGCGTGATCCTATGAAGGGGGCATGGCTTTACAAAAGGGGGCGTGGCTTTGCAGGAATGCCGTGACCTCAAGTATAAGCCCCCATTTCGCCCTTGGGGGGCACGGCCAGCGATGTGAGAGCCACTGGCCTTGCCCCCAGCCCCTCCCTTACAGTGAATAGACTCGGGCCCTTATTCTGATCGGTGCGGCCGTTCGCGAATTCTTTCGGTGCGGTCCGCGCGCCACGCTGTGCGGTGGCGTACGGCTAACGTCCGTAGAAACGCCCACGTGTCCTCCGCATTCGGACGGACTCACTCTTTAAGAACAGGGCGTGTTTACGGACGACATACAAACCATGCGTGTGCGGGGGAAACAGTCAGATTCTTCACGGTGTGACCGCGTATGCACGGCCTTCCCGTGTCAGAACGCATGCGAGCCGGGCACTACGCACAGATGCGGTGTACTTACGCACAAAACCAGACTACTCTTATCTGAGTTCCCAAATAGATCACATGACACACTTAGGCAATTATCCAACCACTTTGAAAACAGATTGTTGCTCCTGGTCATCTGTTATTTATCTAATTGATCCTTAAACACTTACAAGCACTATACATTAACCCTAACATTCCCTATGGGGATAAAAATTTGATGTACCCTTTTGCTGCGTACATAACTAAACATCAACATTTTTTTTTTTATATGCTATTTATACTTTTAATGTGAAATACTAAAATAACACACAGACAACTTCTTAATGAAACGGTAACTTTTATTTACAATAAAAAAACAAAACAAAAAATAAATTTATCCAGGAGCAGGTCGCATAGGTCCTGGACATGGGCAGCCATCCTCATGAGGTCCTCCCGCAACCTCATGAGGGCCCCTCGAACACCCTGGGCTGCCTCCTGGTAATCTGTGGGCATGAGAAAGGGGGTACAACATTAATTATGCTACTCACGTACACCTTGTACAGTCAATCCTAAGTACCTACACCATGAGAAATCATACATACAAACAAATACTTAGCCAATCCTGTATGTAATGGCAGCAAATATATGATCATGATGCTGCCACCACACACACACACACACACACACACACACACACACACACACACACATACACACATACACACACACACACACACACACACACTTGTGTGACATATACATTTCACAATCTAAATATCAAAATCACAACCACACTTGAGGATCACTCACAGTTGTCCTGGCCAAAGACTCCTCACTCAACTCCAAACCTACACCCACTACAACATGCCACATTTAGCCATACATATATACCTGCATGTTACTGCTTAATAGCTAAACTGCATGATAGATAGATAGAGAGAGAGAGAGAGAGAGAGAGAGAGATAGAGAGATAGAGATAGAGAGAGATAGAGAGAGAGAGAGAGAGAGAGAGAGAGATAGAGATAGAGATAGAATAGATACCACATTAAAAGGCTAGCCTAGTCCCTCTACCCATTACTTCATGATTCCTTGTCACATTGCCAGATAGGTGAAAGTGCAGCACTAATCCGCTTCCATACACCAAACAATTTCTAAGGTCAATCCATCCTACATAATACCTTTCAAAAATACATGACAACAACACGGGCCCACTGGCTAGAGGGGGGCCCAGGGGAACTGGCCACTTGAGACTCCAGTATAAATCAGGCCTGGCCATATTCCATTGATGTTTTATTGTTGCTTCTATACAAAGACCCTCCATAAATAAACACTCATCACCTACATGAGCATCCAGATTGCACGTTTGCAGCATGGTCCTATAAGGCCAAAGTGTGTCTGTTGTTTTCCATTTTGTTGGACTACTCTTTACTATATTATAGCAAAATGTAATCAGCTGTGCGACATAACAAACTGTACCTAACTCAGTAATGATGCATTACGTCTACTTACCCCTGCCAGCCAGCTCCGCCATCTCTTCTTCCTCCACATTGGGAGGTGGTGGCAAATCGGGGAGGGGTAGGGTGATCTCCTCCTCCTCTTGGTACACGGGGGGGGGGGGGAGGTAGACAGAGGAGGTTGGTGAGTGGCTAGGGGGAGGGGTGTGTGTAGGGGTGGTGGAGGTGAGGTATTCCACCTCATGGCGGCCCTCAACCTCCTCCTCCTCCATCTCCACCTGTCCCGCCTCCTCCTCCTCCACCTCCACCTGGCCCTCCACTTCTACCTCCTGGGCCTCCTCCTGGGCCTCCTCACGGGCCTCCTCCTGGGCCTCCTCCTGGGCCTCCTCCTGGGCCTCGTCTGTGGCCTCCTCACGGGCCTGTCTGGCTCTCTCCCGCGCTGTGGGTTTAACAAACAAAATGGTTGAGTGTCATTTGACATTCAATGTTATTAGTATTCTACAATTAAAATGATATGATATTATATATAAACATTTGTTGTTTTACTTTTCAAACATTACCTGTAAATCTCTTTTTTTTCGAGCAGTAGTCAATGAGGCAACTTAGATAAATGGCTGCGAGTTCACATAATACAGCCACATTAGTAGAGAATAAAGAATTCAAATCACTATAACAAGTACATATCATAACCACATTATATATGTGGCATTTCTATGTCATCAACACACAATTGACCTCATGTAATATTAATATTCAATAATGTGAAAATGATAACATTCACTGGGCTGGATGCACTAAGCTTCAAAAGTGATGCAATGGGGAGTGATAAACAGGCAGCCAATCAGCTCATACCTGCCATGTCACAGACTGTGTTTGAAAAATGACAGGTAGAAGTAGATTGGCTGCCTGTATATTACTCTCCATTTTATGACTTTTGAAGCTTAGAGAATCTGGCCCACTGTCAAAAATGTGTATTCAGCGAAAATACTTACAGCGTTGGAGACGCCGCCTTAGAGCCTGCAGATGCTCCGGCTCCCGCCTCCGCAGGTCAGACCATTGCCTCTCCAATTGGGCGATAATCCTTCGCACATTGGTGCGGGCGAAGATGCGGCGCCGGGCCGCCACGTATGCCCGCCGCTTGTCCCGGTTCGATATAAATGGGCCTGCTTGCCCCAGCCTCCTCTCCATCACTGCCACCAGCGAGAGCAGCTCCGCAGTGGAGAATGGTTGTGCTCGCTGGTAGGCAGCCATTTTAGCAATGGCACAAAGCAAACAATCACGTGCTGTCATTGGTTGGTCAGAGTGATATTTGGTATTAACTTTATTGTTCATTTTTACACTAACAGCGTGTATGCGCCCGAACATACGGCTAACCCATTGCATCGCACCCCCATCCTAAACACACACTCTAAACTATGATGTAAACACATTATATATAATCTATAACATTCACCAAACATGGGTATAAGCACCAGGTGAAATAGTCTGCATCACTAGACACTTACACCTAACTCAAAAAGGTACTAAACAGCTATTTTATAATGAAAGCTATGCAACCGAAACATAGCAAATAGTGGCAGACCTTTTCCCCAAATTAGGCCATGCTGCCATGTGTACACTTACCTTCTACTGGGCCATACTACAGAGGTGGAATGAAAAGTAGCTAGCATCCAGCATGAATTTGGAGTGCTTTCACATGTGATTTGGATGCTAGCACTGATTACTTGTGGCTAAGTGGTGGACTGGATTTACATATGGAATGGGTAGTGTCAGTTGTACTACATACCAAACAAGTGCACAGTACAGATGTACATTCAAATATACATTTCATGTGTGACCTCAGTTTTATTTGGTCTTTGGTGTTGAAAGCTGCATTTAGCTACTAAATCAGACTTACTCATTAAGCCAGGTTTTTGTGAAATATTTAGCCACACCAAGGGGCGTGCCGTATGCGCCGCACGGTTGACGCTGCCATACGGAACGCTGCCATACGGAACGCGGCCGTACGGAACGCAGGTTGCAGCTGATTAACGCCAATTACAGAAATAGTATTTAACCCCTTCCCGACGAGGCCTTTTTTGTTAATTTTTTTTTTTTTTTTCTCCTTGCGTTCAAATAAGCGTAACTTTTTTAATTTTCCGGCTATATAGACACATGAGGGCTTTTTTTTTTGCGGGACAAGTTGTACTTTTTAATGGTACCATTTACTATACCGTATAATATTCTGGGGAATCAGGAAATAATTCAATGTGGGGTAAAAAAAAAAAAAAACGCCATTCCACAATTTTGCGCTGGTTACATTTTTTTGGAGTTCATAGTTCGTTTAAAATGATGGGTTATCTTTATTCTATGGGTCGTTACGATTCTGGTGATACCAAACTTATATAGTTTTCGTTACGTTTTAGCACTAAAAAAAAAAATAGAAAATTTTACGGTTTTTCTAATTTGCGTCGCGTCGCCATGTTCTGCGGCTTATAACTTTTTTATTTTTTCACCTACGGACCTGGGTGAGGGCTCATTTTTTGCGGGCTGAAGTGTACTTTTTAATTAATACCATTATGGGATATGTGCGACTTTCTGATCTCTTTTAGTTACATTTTTTTGGGTAGGCGATGCGACCAAAAAACGTAGTTTTGGCGTTGGGAATTATTTTCCGTTTACGCCTTTAACCGTGCGGGATAACTAATGTTATATTTTAATAGATCGGACTTTTAGGAACGCGGCGATACCAAATATGTGTATTTTTTTATTTTTTATTTATTTTTATTTGTGAAATGGGGAAAGGGGGGTGATTTGAACTTTTAATATTTATTTATTTATTTTTTATTTTTTAACTTTATTTTTTTTTTTTTTTTACTTTTACTACAAGGCCCCCTAGTGTACTTGACCACTAGGGGGCGCGATCGCCTGTACTAGGTTCAGCCATAGAGCTCTATGGCTGAACATAGTGATTTTCAGCACTTCCTATTACATCCTGCCTCAGGCAGGATGTAATAGGTATGCTGACATGGCCAGCACAGGGGTCTACATTAGACCCCTGGCTGCCATGGCAACCGATCGGCACCCTCCGATCTCGCCGCGGGGGGCCCCGATCGGCGCCGGAGGGGGGCGTCCCCCCTCCGATCAGCTATTTAAGCACTGCGGGCGCTTTGCCCGCGGTGCTTAAAGGGTTAAACGGCCACGATCGGCGAACTCGCCGCTCGTGGCCGTGAGAGCAGGTACCTGGCTGTAATATACAGCCATTACCTGCTCTCTTTCAAGCCAGCTCACTCCGTGAGCTGGCTTGATTCCCCCGCAACCGACACATGACGTATATATACGTCATGTGTCGGGAAGGGGTTAAAGTGGTCCTAGAAAGGCAAACAGTTGTTGCAAACATGGCTGGCTCAGAGTCAGAGGAAGAACAGGTGGTGCAGAACCTCTTGGCCCGCATGGAGTCCAACAACACCTATGTCCCCCTCAACCCAGAGCAGCCAGATGGGCCATCCACATCTGGCCAAGCTGCAGCTGGCCCATTCTCAGCATCAGCAGAATCATTGGGAACACAGCAGGTGGCTTCCCAACAGAGTAGCCAGGCCAGCACTTCAAGTACAGCAACCGGTGGCCGTGGCCGTGGCCGTGTCCGCAGTCGGGCAACAGAGGAACCAACCACAAGAAACATGGCATATGAACCGCAGGAGCTTGACATCCTGGTGACCCGGGCACGTGATTTGATAGAGTGCCCAGCGGTAAAGTTGACACACACAAGGAGATGGAAGATCTGGGAGGAGATAACGGCGGAGATTAATGCAGTGGCTCCACAAGTTCGTGAGACGGAGCACGTTAAGAAGAGGCAAGTACATGTGTTTTACATTTGAGCAGTCCAAGTCCAGTAATGTTTACATTCAATATTAGATGGAGTTGGTCAATGGGTGGTCACGTTGCTTGGAGGCACAGAAATGTTTGCCATGATATTGATTTGATAGTTATTGTAGGGTGACTGTGGTTATATCCTCTAAGGGTTGTTTTTCAAAAAGAATATAATGTAAGTTTGGTGTCAGGAGGCACATGTTGTATTATGTTTCACATTGCAATGGGTGCTACAGCAAACATGAGGAGTGACATGTATTAATATGTAGACTTTGATTGCAGGTGGCACGACTTCAAAGGGAACCTCAAGAAGAAATTGACCCAGCGGTGGGAACACAGCCACACCTCTGGGGCTGGCCCCATGCCTGCCAAGCTGAAGCTCACCCCCCTGGAAGAGATTGCACAGTGCTGCATAGCAGTGGAGGAGGTCCGGGGGGTGAGCACCATAGACAGCGAGTCCCCAGCGGAAGTGATGGCTTCTACGCTTGAAGGTAATTATTTGCCAGGCCATAAGTAGATGTTTTGAATTTTGCATGGAATGTGTGGTAATTGGTATTTTCTCCTTCAACAGCATCCCCACCGCTTGGTCAAGAATCTCTTGAGGAGGTTGTGGAGTCTGTGCCACCTCGCCCCAGTAGCAGGCCCGTGCAGCAGCAGGCGCCAATGTCCGCGGCTGAATTGTCCACGTGGGGCCGTGTGCTAGACAGTATTGTGCAGCAGGGAGACTCGGCATTCGAGCGGGTGCGTAGGGCCGAGGAGGTGCTGCAGGGTTTGACCACCAGCCAGCAGAGTATCGCTGGGAGCCTGCAGGCTATGGCTGTCACCCAGCAATCCATTGCTGCTAGCCTGCAGGTGCTGGCTGATCATGTTTGGTTCCCCTGTTGCCCTGCGGCAAAATGACCTCCTCCTCCGCCATAATGAGCTTATGGTGGAGCTAGTTACCAGCAATAGGGTCCTGATAGCATCCGTTTCGGGTGCATTAACAACATCATCACTCCCTGCTGCCAGAGGGGGAAGAACATCCCCCCCCTCCCCAGCATGTGCTCCACGTGACCCTCCATCTGAGCGTGGCCGTGGGCGAGGCCGAAGAGCTGCTGCACGTGGCAAGGAGCCTGCCAGGGGCAAACGTGCTCACAAATGAACTTATGTCCCCATTAATCTCCACCGTTATGTCTTCCCAAATCTTCCATCGAGCTGTGTGTGTCAGCATCCGCTGTCAAATTCCGTGCCGAGGGTCACCACATTTCCCCTCGGTTCAAATGTCATGTTTGGTTCCCCTGTTGCCCTGTTTCGGCTACCATTACTGTGTGCTGTACTTGAAGTGTTGTTGCTGTACTTTTGTTGTGAAGCCACCTGATGTGTTCCTAATGATTCTGCTGTGGCTATTTTTTATATATTATTTAATTTTTGTCCTGTTATGGTACCATTTATTTTGTGATGGTTTTGAAAATATTTTCTTTGTTGATTTAATAAATGTTATTTTGGGCCCCAAAATGTCTGGATTAATTGATACATGCAGAAGTGACATGTGTATTAGTATTAGTAATATGAAGCTGTGTTCATTATTTGCAGTGTAAAAGTGTGTGCAAACTGCAGCATATATGTGTGTGTTTAGTAATGGTCCATTTAAGGTGCATTGCTTTCAATTGAAGCAGTGAGAAGCGTGTAATTTACAAGTAATGAGTAAATTAGGTGATTGTATTGTGTTCACCTGACATTGGTTGAGGTGCGTCCGTCCTGATTAGGCGTTCCGATTGCCTAGCGCATGACCGAGTGGTGTCCGCTAAGCAATACTAGCCTTTTGGACACTGCACATTTCTTCCCTTTTTGTTCGCGTGCATTCGGTGTGCTGTCCGAATGCACGCCCACCAAAATAAGTGTACTCCCCCGTGTCCGCCCATGTTTCCGCCCAGTTTAGCCCACTTTGAAACTACGCCCCTGTGTCATTCCGCATGACGCCCATAACACACCCATATTGGCCGACTGATTGCGGTGCACATTTCTGTACGGTATTAGTGAGAACAAGTACGGAGACCATACGTGGCACATGCGCATAGCGTTCCCCACGCATGCGCAGGCGGCTAAAAAACGCGATCCGAAAGAATTCGGGAAAGTACGCACCGATCAGAATAAGGGCCCCTGTGTGCATGCAGAGCAGCAAGTTGCAGGGGGGACTCCCAACTGCCCCACCTCCCCCCATTGCGGGACACTGCCGGGCCCAGGTGGGACATGGGATAATCCCAAAAAACGTAACTGTCCCAAAGAAAGCGGGACAGTTTGGAGGTATGCTACGGCAGTATCATCTTTCCCATTTGGCTTAATAGGCAGTTGTCCAGTGGCCCAAGGATTCTAGGGGCCCACCCCAATGTGGAAGAGGGCACTGCCCCGGGGAGCTGCTGTGCCCCCCCCTCCCCCACCCGGCAAATAGCGCTACAATAAGCTCCCAGCCCCCGCTGCCTGGATCGCCGCTGCTTCTGCACAGAGGTGTGTGGGTGGGTGGGTGTGTGTGTGTGTGGGGGGGGGGGGGGGCTCTCTTGTAGGGGCCCTCAAATAATTTTGCCCAGGTGCCCACTTTAGTCTTGAGATGACCCTGTGCTTCACAATGCTGCACTGCAGGTGGGGCAGATGTAACATGTGCAGAGAGAGTTAGATTTGGGTGCGGTGTGTTCAGAAACTTACTGTTTATCAGTATTTACCCTGCACAGAAACATTATAATCTACCAGAATCTGAATGTGTTACATAAGCCCCACCTACAGCGCAGCGTTGATTTACCCAGTTGGGTGCTTTTATGCTTTAAAAAAAAAAACAGAATCAGGGCCTCATATCCGCAAGATTATTTCCAAGAAAACAACCAATGCAAATAATCCTCCACAAACTATTACGAAGGACAACGGCGCAGGCCCGGGCGTGCTGTCACATCACAACATTTCATTTATCATTTAAATGTGTCTGTAACTTTCAAGCAAACTGCCTCGTCGGCAAGTGTCGCAGCATTAAAAATGAATGTCCGCATGGAGAGACATGTACAGAACACGGGGGGGGGGGGGGGGGGGGGTTGCTAACCGCCCCTCCCCATGCCTTACAACAGCAAACCTGTTTTGTTTTTCCCCTTTCAAGAACAATAAAAATAAATCCACCCTAAATGCAAATAAAATAAACGTGGCAGAAAACAAATGACAATAATACAGACACATTGTCTCACATCGTCGCTGAAATGTCTACTCAATCCCATTGTGATCTGATAATGAATCCGTCAAAAGATCTAATTAGACAAGCCGGGGATGTAAACTCCTACCACAAGCGACGGATTCGCGGGCTGTCGCTTCATGGAAGTAATCACAGGAAAAACAAATACGACATATTTCAAGAGACCCTTAAAAAGCGGCGCTCGGTAATACGCCCGCCATTCATCTCAGCCTCTTATAATGCTGCTATTGTGCGAGGCAAATAGGTTTGTCACATTGCAATACTGCGCAACGCCGCGCATTGAGCGGCTGAAGTAACAGATGATTATGGATGATTTGTGAAACGTATTTAAATTGAACATCTGGACACAAATGCGCGCCGATGTAAAGTACAATAAAAAAATATATTACTTTTAAATATGAATTCCTAGAGCAGAACCGCAGCTTGTAAAGTAGCGCTGAGATGAGGCCCCAAAGTCTTTGTCTGTCTCTGTAACAGCGGAAATAGATTTAGATACAGGGATAACAATCGTTTATGGAGAGGGTACATATGGGAGATCAAAGACGCCAGGAACATCAAAGTGGGAATGTTCAACCGGCGTATTCACTTACACAGATTATGCAGTATGTTTTAGACTAGTGGCTCAGCAATAGCCCCCCTGCAGACCCCGCGGGGGCTTGGAGGTGCTGGGTGGGGATGCGGAACATTGTGTGTGTGTATGTGTGTGTGTTTGTGTGTGTGTGTGTGATCGTTATTTGGCCAGATGCACTAATTCCTAAAAATGATCCTAACTCCATGTCAAAGACTGTGTTTTAAAAATGACAGTTAGGTTTGGCACTCATTGAGGTCGGCTTGTTGAGATGCAAACATTGCAGCTTACTGAACGCCTGAGACGCCGTCTGTCTGATTACTCCCCCCCACCGCCAAATCTCCTCGGAAGCATGCAAGTGGATGTGCACAATAACACACCCACTCGCTTGTAACGCTAGCGGGAGGAATCCTTCGCTTTATCCTGCTTCCGCAAATAAAAGTCAGGATGAAGACGGGGCTGGTGGTTCACGTCATGTGTTGCCAGCCATATACCCAGAGGAATACCCAGCATTTCATGGGTGTCCCCACAGAAACGCTGGGGCTGAACACCATGGTCTATCCCCATTTCCGCCCCCGTCCCTCCCTCTCTGCATGGAATGGCCCAGCAACTGTGAAATTCACGGAAGCCGTTCGCCGCTGTGGCTTGCACATGCACACAAATGCGCATGGGAGTTCTGTTTCACACGGGATGTTGCTTTGGGCAACCAATGAGAATCTACAGTACTTCTTATTTATTTAGCACCATCTAGAAGATAATACAGAGTATCTGATTGGTTGCCCATAGTAATTCCCATCTTAGTAAATTTCCTCCAGGGTGTCTGCAGAAATCTCTGCTTCTGCTTTATGTCAGGGTTGCTGACTTTTTAAATCTCCTCTCTGGGAGAAGCCCGGAGAGGAGACTTTCAGCAGGCGTTTGGGGGGCGGGGCTTGAGCGTGACATCCCTAAGCCCCGCCCCACGATGGGAAATTACCCGATTTGCTGATCTCCGCCGAGGGGGCAGGGCTTAAATGACGCGATTCTGCCACTTTAGCCCCGCCCCCTCATTGGAGATCCGGTTATTTAAATGCAATGGTCAGAGGTGAGATAGCCGGGAACAGGGAGGGGGGGGGGAGTGGGGGTCCCCCAGAAACCGGGAAGGTTGCCCACCTTTCCGGGAGGCCGGGAGGGGGACACGATTTTCGGGAGGCAACCCTGCTGTATGCAAAGGTTCATTAATAAGCTTACGTAGTCTTTAAGAAGGATTTTCATTTACAGACTTCTGAGAGCGGCACAGAATCCGTACCTGGATAACTTTGCTTTGTCATCACGAGATCCCAGCTAAACTCATGCATCAATGTGTCTCCTTCTGTACAGCATAACAACATTTGTGCTCCTTCTGAAAAGGGCTATTTAAATATTGAAGAGCCAGGCTTTTTATTTATATTGCTTTTTTTGTCCTTTTCATTTGACTGTTTTGCTGACACGGTAACGGCTGTTTGCAATTGGGAGAATTTCAGGATCTGGCGCGATGTAAATGCAGCTGGAGGGAGAGAAATTGGAAATATGGGAAATGATGAAAAGGTTCACTCGAGGTGTGAAATGACCCTGAAACGTAGGAGATAAGGCTGGATGCTTCTCGCGGCAACCTATTCCCAGAGTGCAGCACTGTGTAAAAGAAAGTTAGCAAAACTTCAAATTCTCTATTTTTGCAAATAAAGCAGATCGTCCGTCTTATCAAAAAGTTCAAAGGTGCTATATTGCTTATATTTTCTTACATTGTTCGACATAAAATACTCATATTAGAGTGTATCTAACATCAGTGGTGGAAATTGTGATTGGCGGGCCCAGGTGCAAAAATATAATTTGGGTACTGGCGTAACAATAGCCCCGCTGAGTAAGTGTGGGAGCCAGGAGTCTGCAGGGCTATCGATGAGCTGCACTGCTGCCGGGATCAGCCTGTCTTACCCCCTGCTTGCCGGCGCCTCCGGGACCCGCAGATCTACTGCTCTGCAGTCCCGGCACTCCTCCTGGCTCCCGCTAATGAAAAATAGCCCACACAAAATGTCAAACCCCCCTTCCCCCTACAACAGACACTTTTTGAGGATGCTAGATGAGGTGGTGGCCTCCTCCAGCATCCTCAAAAATGGTCTGCTGTTAGGGGCAGCCATTTTGTGATGGTCATTTTCATTAGAGGGAGCTGGCCAGGAGGAGAGCTGGGACCAAGTAGATCTGTGTGTCCCGGCCACAGACACGGCAGCGACTGGGTAAAGCAGGGTTGGGGGGGGGGATTTATTTAAATAGGGGGGGGGGGGCATTGCCGACATTTCTGGCGGGGTGGGGGCACATTTTATAGCTATGCCACTGAATTTAAGACCCCTCCTCTACCCTAACCCAAGAAGTCATTGCTGGTCTTAGTTCTAAGGGGTCCCAGTACAATACACCGGCTGCACCAATGGCAGTTCCTCCTCTGTCTAACATACTAATCTCCCAATAAATAAAATACAGTAGGACTTTATTTGAATTGCTTGAAAAACAAATTGGACCAAAAATTATGAAAAATACAGTTTTTCTCAAAGAAAAATATACTGCTAAATAAATTATCCCCCCCCCCCCCATAATGCTAGGAGAGGAGAACAAAGAAAAAGGTCCTTCTCATGGGGGATTACAGTCTATATAGAGAGGGGTGTACTAGAAACGATAGTACTGTAGGTGCAAGGTCAAAGGAGTAGATTACCGTGTTACGAGGAAGGCTGATTATATATTAATGCACAGAACTATAGAGATTGCTACAATTGGGATTTATTGCTTATTGTTTCCTGTTATGTCTTCAAAAAATCAACACACGAATAGTCTATTTCCAATAATCGTCGCTTAAACAAAGACCCTGAAGAGAGAACATTTCCGGTTCTGATTATGTTTTAAATCGCCAGCAGGGGATACGTTCAGCGCTTTTAGCACAGGGATTTAATTTACCAGCTCCGCTAACCGAGAAATTAATCTTATTGATGTTATTTGCAATATTACGACAGATCAAATGCAGCAACCCATTTACAATGCTTAAAAAACTATCAGATGTTTAATTTTAGCTACATTTTCTCTTTAAATAATAATGTAAACAACATCCATTAAATGGACAATTTACTCATCATTACGTTTAACTCTGAAAATAAAATAGTGTTAACGTGATAGCCCGAAACCATGATGCTCCCTCCGCCATACTTCACAGTTGGGATATGGTTTGGATGTTGGTGTGCTGTGCCTTTTTTTTTCCACACATAGTATTGTGTGTTTCTTCCAAACAGCTCAAATTTGATTTAATCTGTCTACAGAATATCAACCCAGTAGTGCTGTGGAACATCCAGGTGCTCTATTGCAAACTTCAAACATGGAGCAATGTTTTTTGTGGACAGTAGTGGCTTCGCCCATGGTGTCCTCCCATGAACTTCAGTCTTGTTTATTGTTTTACATAGCATAGGCTCGTCAACAGAGACAGCCACTCCTAGGGAGAGTAGCAACTGTGCTGAACTTTCTCCATTTACAGTAAAGACAATGTGTCTTACCATAGACTGATGAACATCAAGGCTTTCATAGACACTTTTGTAACCCTTTAGAGCTTTATGCAAGTCAACAATTTTTAATCGTAGGTCTTCTGAGCGCTCTTTTGTGCGAGGCATGGTTCACATCAGGCAATGCTTCTTGAGAATAGGAAACTCAAAATCGATATGTGTTTGTTATAGGGCAGCTTTAAACCAACATTTCCAATCTCGTCTCTTGGAGAAGTCATTAGCCTAGAGGTTTGCATACCTTCTCCACCCAGCACTGTGAATGTTTACATGATATGTTCAATAAAAACATGAGAACATCTAATTGTTTGTGTGGTATTATAATATATGTACAACTGCACTGTTGTGTATATGGTGAGCAGCTCCTATATTTGTGCAATACTAAATGATAATGGATTTTTTAGGAGCGCTTAAAAACAAAAGTGAATAGTCAGCCAAACTTTATTTCCTGCCAAAAAAGTTTTTAAATGTTTACCCTCTTTTGAGTGACTGAGTTTTAGGTGTAGCTTGGATTAGGGTAGCATGATAGATTGGTGATGTCTCACTTATCCTAACTTTCTCTACCTGGATCCAGGCGTAAGTCAGGGGGTTGTGATAAGCTCCTCTCTCTGTGCTTGGGAGACTTCTAATGCCAGCCACCCGTCCCACTTAGCTGCTATTGTATATGGAGGCTTCTGATGCTAGCCGTTTGTCCTGCTCAGCTGCGGCCGCCGCTACTTAATGTATACAGCACTGCCCGGACGATGACGTCACTTGGTTCCCGGCGGGGTGTAATGTGGGCATATTGAAGGACGTGGTTACAAAAGTGGGCAAAACTGGGCGGCAACCGGGGCATATACATGGGTGGTGCCAAAAGTGCTGGCCAGTGGCCTCGCTCGACTGAAAGAGCATTCGGGTCGCTAGACCTCAAAAACATTCGGGCAAAAAAAGCAGGTTTTACGCCTTGTATCCCAGCCAGCTCTGCTAGTCCGCATTTGCTCGGACAATCAACACGCACCACCATAGCGAAAATACTTGCACCTGTAGGCAATACTAACCCATGCAATGCTGAATTTGCTGTCATTAAACAATTAGGCCACACACACGTTAACCACACGTTTCCTGGTGAATGTTTTACCCTTGTTTGCATTGTTAGCTGTTATTGGTTTGGTGTCCAAGTACAGCAAGATTCATAACTGCAAATGATGTTCGCCCATCCGCTCGGTCAGATTCCGATCGCTCAGGCGGAGATCCGTATGAGCCTGGTAGCGTATGTGCATTAGCATGCCACTCCCCTGTGTGTTTTGTTCTGAATGAACGACTTTGGTGGCCTTATATGCGTTACTTTGCTCCCCGTGTTCGGTCCGTTCGCTACAATAGGAGCAAATGTGTATCTGAGCATGTCAACCTGAATAAGGGCCATCGTACATTTTCATCCAAGAACGTACAGCACTCCAGGGGCAATATTAGATGCAAAAAAGGACCTTTATTGAAAGCGAGCTTTTGGTGTTTGACCCCCTTCATCAGGTAATGTGCTGTAATGTTACCTGACGAAGGGGGGTCAAACCCCGAAAGCTCGCTTTCAATACAGATCCTTTTTTGCATCTAATACTGCCTCTGGAGTGCTGTTCTGTTCTGGAGTGCTGTTCTGGAGAGAGAGAGAGAGAGAGAGAGAGAGAGAGAGAGAGAGAGAGAGAGAGAATTCTTTCAATATTACCAATGTTCCAATACTACTTTTCCAAGCCCAGCATTCCTCTGCATTACAATGATTTGGAGACTGTATTAGACCACAATGAATATACAATGTTATTATACTGTATATGTATCTGTTGGTCCTAGGCTCATGCTATATATAAATAGTGTTGCTAGGCCAGATACATTAGATAAGCATTTAGGTAACATTCCGCCCTGTAATATTCCTGCGCTGAAACGCGGCAGCTGTGTATGGGCTGTGTATAAAGAGGACATTGTGCACAATGAGGACATTGAAGATCTGCCTAGTTTCCATTGTAAGCTGAAATCAATGAGAAATAGTCAGCCTTCAATTCCCTTTCTCTATTGCCGTTTGTCGCCGAGCGAGGGAGATTACCCTTTATTTTAGCAATGTATACTGTAATTAAACGGGTGGCAGATTTCATTATTCCTATCTAGCTCTGCTTAATGGCCTCAATTGATGTTAGTGACCATCTTCTATTAATCATCATTACCCTAAATGAATGGATTTGCTGTCCCTTAGCAGATGAAGGTAACTACAGTATCTGCCAGGTAAATGTTTCCCAATAAATCCCCTGACCTCTGTCCTTGGCTGCTGCCACCAGGCCTGAAATGGTACCCAGTGACCACTATCGGTCCCGCTCCGTGCATATTTAATGAGCGGGGACCCAGCGCAGTGCATATGTAATGAGCGGGGACCCAGTGCAGTGCATATGTAATGAGCGGGACCCGCTCATTGCATATGCACGGAGCGGGATAAGTGCATCAGGGATCTGTAGTGAGCTGAGCAGCGTGTGGGCATTGTCACCTGCCTGTAGCCATGCATGCCAGGAATGCTGCTTCCTGTCTGCTGTATTCTATCGCGCTCCTCTCAGCCTGATGTGGTGACACCAACTGCCTGTCTCATAGTTACTGTATGTCCTGTGGTCCAGCTGTTTCACACCACAAACTTGCTTGAGACCCGGTATTTACATGCAGTGTGAAAGTTTTTTTTTTAAATATATAAGTGAAAGGAGAAAATCAAATGGAGGAATAAGAAGACTTCGGACAGACACTGAGAATTTGGTGGAGGGAGACAAGGCAATTGCAGATCATCTAAATAATTACTTTTGCGTATTCACTATAGAAGGAGAAGGGAAGGGACCACAGTTAAGTTGCAAGGACATTCATAAAAATAAAGTAGATGAAGCACATTTACTAGGGAGACAGTCCTAACAGAACTCTTAAGAGTGAAAGTGGATAAATCAATGGGGCCAGATGGAATACATCCAAGGATACTAAAAGAGCTTAAAGGGGAGCTGGTAGTGCCATTAACAGATTTATTCAACCAGTCACTAGATACAGGTGCAGTTTCAGAGGACTGGAAAAGAACAAATGTAGATCCACTGCACAAAAGCGGAAGCAAAGAAGAAGCAAGTAACTGCAGACCATGGTTTTACTGCAGGGAGATCATGCCAAACAAATCTTCCTGACTTTTTTGACTCCGTGACCAAAATAATAGATAAAGGGGGGGGTAGGGGGGCGTAGATGTGGCATATCTAGACTTTAGTAAGGCATTTGACACTGTCCCACTTCACAGACTGCTAAATAAACTCTAGAGTGTGGGATTGGATTATAAAACAATTAAATGGATAAGAACCTTATCCCTATAGATTGTAATCTTGCAGCAGGGCCCTCTAACCTCTAAGTATGTCTGTTGTTACCCAGTTTGTTTTATCACTGTCTACTATTGTAAAGCGCAACAGAATCTGCTGCGCTATATAAGAAAATGTAAATAAATAAATAAAAACCTGGTTGCAGGATAGGAAACAGACAGTTGTAGTAAATGGAGTGCATTCTATGGAGGGACATGTTACCAGTGGAGTACCCCCAGGGATCTGTACTTGGACCAGTGCTCTTTAATATCTTTGTTAGTGACATTGCAACTGGTATTGAAGGGAAATTGCAGATGACACAAAGATATGCAACAGAGTAGACACGCCAGGAGGGGTAAATCAAATGACTGATGATCTAGGTAAACTTGAGAATTGGTCAAGAGCATGGCAACTACAGTTTAATGCTAAAAATGCAAAATTATGCACTTGGGACTCAAAAACCCAAATGCTCAATATAGTATCAAGGGTACTATAATGGAAACTACTGAGGAGGAAAGAGTGACTTAAAGGCAGGAAAGCAATGTAGCAAAGCAATAAGGAAGGCTGGTCAGATGCTTGGTTGCATAGGGAGAGGAATCAGAAGCAGAAAAAAAGACTTAATAATGCCACTTTATGGGTCATTGGTACGGCCTCATCTGGAATACTGTGTCCAGTTCTGGAGACCATATCTTCAGAAGGATATAAATACATTGGAGAGTGTACAAAGAAGGGCAACTAAAATGGTTCATGGCCTACATCACAAAACTTACCTGGATAGACTAAAAGTCTTAACATATATAGTTTGGAGCAGAGAAGGGAAAGGGGGGACATGATAGAAATCTTCAAATATATCAAGGGTTTTAACATAGTACAGGAGGGAAATTCTCTTTAAAGGAAAAGAAGTAATAGAACACGAGGACATGCACTGAAACTGGAGGGAGGAAGGTTCAGGGGAAATGTTAGAAAGAATTACTTCACAGAAAGGGTAGTGGATAAGTGGAATAGCCTCCCATCAGAGGTGGTAGAGGCTAAGACAGTAGAACAATTTAAACATGCTTGGGATAGGCATATGAATATCCTTACAAAGTAATAAGGATCAAAAAGAGATTACCTGAAGGGTAAAAAAAGGGGCAGACTAGATGGGCCAAATGGTTCTTATCTGCCGTCAAATTCTATGTTTCTATGTAACTTGGTCTGACCCGTTTTAAGAAATTTTTTAAATACTGAGTCTAAGCAAGTTTGCGGCATGAAAGCAGCATAACTCTGGGGTTTATTCTAGTTCATTCTTTCTGACAAAATCCTTCTTAGATGGACAAAACCATGTGCACTGCAGGGGGACAGATGTAACATGTGCAGAGAGAATTAGATTTGGGTGAGTTATTTTGTTTCTGTGCAGGGAAAATACTGACTGCATGATTTTACACTTCAATATAGATCTCACTTTGAAGAAAACCCAACCCAAATCTAATTCTCTCTGCACAAGTTACATCTGCCCCATTCGCAGTGCACATGGTTTTGTCCATCTAAGAAGGATTTTGTCAGAAAGAATGGACTAGAATAACCCCCTCTTTTTTGCACTAATCTTATTGAGCAGATTGTGCAATGTTAAAACATAGATTAAACATATATATATACAGATTGTGAAAGGTGTGGGTGGGTGTGTGTGTGTGTGTGGGGGGGGGGGGGGGGATTGTGGGAGACTTGACCATCTTCCCAAGGGACCCAATTTTTGGAAGCCTCCAGGCCATTCAGAGAGGGTAGGCAAGTATGGGAAAAGGTCAGCATGTGACCTTTTGGTGTCGAACTACAGTCAGTCGGTGAGCCATCTAGATACCGTACAATACAGTGATACTTCTTTTTGTAGTTATGTATCAGCATACAAATTAAGTACTGAATGCTTTTTTATGCAGAGCATTTTCTGTATATGATCGGTGAACAAATACTGTACATGCACGTATAATTAAGGCATTAAAGGGACATTTCTTGTTGTGGAACCACTATGGAACAGAGAGGGTACTGGGATTTTTTCTGTGAATTATTAATGAGCACCTCCGGAGAATTATCTGTAATTTCCCTCTGGTTTCACTGAGACAACTAAATGGGATGCCCGTTACTGATAAGTAAATGTGGGGTCAATTGTCAGTCACTGTATCATCTTTTGCTGACACTTCCATGTTCTGTATGCAACATTAGATCCATTTGTAATACTATATGTACAGCATATAACTCTGATTTGAACAATTCTTATATATTGTCATTCACTAATTTGCAATTAAAAAGCGATTCTGACCACGGTTAGGCATACATTTAGTGAGATGGGAGGGTACTTGTGTAGTTTCACGGCGGCAGTTACGTAGTCAGCATAGCATCCCTGTCAGAATAAGCGTAGTGTTCCCGTGGCCAACGTAGTTAGCGTAGTCAGTGTCTCTGTCAGTATCAGCGTAGTGTTCCCGCCCGTTCGTGGCTAGCCGAAACCTACCTGGTTAGCGTAGTCAGTCAGCGTTACGCAGTTAGCGTAGTCAGTCAGCGCTTATTACATTGTGTGGGAACCATTGACAATTTTAACCTGCCTGACATGACAGGTGTTCCTGAAGCACCCCCACTATCCACGTCAGCCCGAAGGATGGCAAGCGCAGCGAGGCCCGCGATGGGATGTGGTACACGTCCTCCCAACCCATTCATACCCCCTCTATCCACGTCAGCATGGAGTTGATTTTATAAAGTGTGGTGAGCACAGCGAGCCACCGAGCCCGAACGGTGGCGAGCGTAGCGAGCCCCGCAATGGGATGCGGAATACACATCAAGTAATCCGCGTATCCTTGCTGCGTTCACCACACTTTTGCCACACATTTGCCAGTATGTAACATGGAACACTGGCAAATGCATCCTGTGTTGTGCATGAGGAACATTTGCGCTCCGCACTTACCCCCCTTTGTGCAGGAGACGAATGCGCTACCGAACCCCTAACCCTGTCCACCTCCCTGAAGCGGACACAGGCAGGATTGCCGCAAGAATTAGTGAGACACACAAGAGTCTGACACACTCGTGCATCTTGGGCAAATGGAGCTCCTCTCCTTTGCCCTCCGCCAGCACAGGGGATCTGGCGGTTACCGGCGCTGTGTGAGAGGCTTGCCAGGGACGCCAGGGACAAAGCTGCAGCTCGTGGGAACAGTACGGTGACTATGCTGCCTGATGGGGACACTACACTGACTACGCAGGGCTGCCGCTTGGACACTAAGCTGACTACGTTAGGCAGCCGTTGGGTAACACGGACAATGTAGCTTAGCCTACGCTGAAAACATAGCGTAGCCTGCCACCGTGAAACTACACAAGTACCGATGGGAGTTGTATTGAAGTTCGAATGTTGCCCATTGCACAATGTTCATGATGCTTTCAACTTGGAGCACAGAAACCTGTTTTTTACAGTTGGGGTCCATAATCAAAAGGAAGACGTCTCAAAGGTGATATTTGGACTGCCTTATGCCCTCCACCTTCATACACTGGTCCTCACAACACAACATAGCAACAACTTGGCCAGACAACAGTATCGGCACAGAAAGCATAACCAAGGGTTCATTGTATGGAGGATAACGCTGCCAACCAGTCAATACTTTAGTAACCCTTAACACTCCAGAATAATAATTTTATCTCTCATTCTCTCAGATATAACCCCCCAGGTCAGGAACAGTTGGTGTAAATCGGTGTCACAGAACCCACATTAATCACAGCGCTGCCAGCGAATGCGGATATAAAGAGATTTCGCTCTATGAATGGCTTCTTCTGTGTCCCGCTCAGAATAGAAATAAATTGATTAATTTGGAGAGAGCTCTTCATGCACGTTATGTAAATCTGATGAAATCGGGATGATGGTTCAGGGACCTCGTCCAACCCAGAATTACCGCTCTCTGATTGTTAGCGTTGGTGGAGTGATTCTTCTAAATGTGATGAGCGCCATTGTCCGAGGTTTTCTACTAATTATATTTGAGAGCGATTCCACGAATACTAGGAACACATCAAACATTGTTGTCATAGTTTCTATTGTTATATAATTACAGAACATCGTGATACGGATTAGGTCAATAATTGAATTCTCCCTGTGAATCTTTTAAATAATAGTCTGTAAAAATAATAATAATGTACTATAAGTATTATAGCACAGAGATCCAACTTCGTTCTGCGTATCACATATGGATGGTGGGTAGACCCATCGTACTATCCGGTTGGCCTGCACGGTTACACTCTCTGTGTACTCAGCAATATTTGTTTCAAGAACATGGGGTCTGGCCCTCCAAAAATGGCCACCACCTTGGAGGGGACAGATGCTAGGTCTCCAACTGGACCTCTAGTGTCTATCAGGGGAGTGCAGCACATACATTTTTACTCGAAAGTGACAGAAACCGTGAACGCTGGCCTGATGTGAATACCTTCCCCCAAACACTGAGCATGTAGCATCTGGCAACGAGCATATAACCTCCTGGCATTGGTTGGTGGAAATATAATTAATTTTGGGGTGGAGCGATGACATCCAGGATGAAACAGTAGAAAGGCATTCAGTGACACGGCCTAATACAGATGGGGACAGGTCCGGGGAGGTAACTCTTGAGTATCATCCACATACAGGTGATACTGAAAGCAGAGGACCCAAGACTGAGCCCTGAGGTCTCCAACTGACAGAGGTAGAGAAGAGGAAGTAGATTCAGGGAGGTGAACACTGATACCACTTTCACACTGCCTAAACATTTTAAAAACCGGTATTTTGAAACGGTATTTAAAACGGGTCTCAGCCTTGTAGAGTAGATTACCGTTTTAAATACCGTTTAAATACCATTCACATCAGTCAACCCGTTTAATCCCCTGAACACGTTTCAAGGCAGCCAGCCTATCAGAGGTCTGTAGTCTGTTGTTTTTACTAAACACCATATCAGAGCCATTCTCGCTGCATAAAAAAATGGCGCTGAAACGTGTAGGACTATACAACCCCCCCCCCCCCCTCCCCAGCCCCAACCAGCCCCTCCTCCTCCTACCCTCAGCCCGGAACGCATCCCTAGCATCCAAGTCACTCACCGCCCCCGGAGCGCCAACACAGGGTTTGCACCCTGCAGAGAGTCGCGCTGTGTGCTGCTGTGCATTCCTAGCAGGTTTTCACCTGACTGCCTGCCTCTCCTCCGTCCGATTTACAGCATTACTTCTGACAGCCGCCAGACAGTCACGCAGACAGTGCCGGGTTGCCTGCGGCCACACAGAGAGATGCACACAGCGCGGTTCTCTGCAACCCCGTGTTAGCGCCTCTGCCATATTTTGGGGTAGGAAGCTTACCCTTGCCCCTTTCCGATGCCCCTGCCAGCGCCCTAGGCAGTTGCCTAAGGCTGCCTAATGGTAGCACCGGCCCTGGTCACGCATGCACAAACCCCCGGAAGCCAATGCCTTCATTGAGTTTTTCACTCGCGGGGGGAGTTCGCAAAATGATTGACAAGCCGGGGGCAGTCACTGAGCTCCGTCCAGGGTTTCATGGGCGTGCCCGCAAAAACGGTGGGTGTACCCACAGAAACGCTGGGAATACCCCACTAAACACATATGTGTTTCTGCCTGCTTGAGGCGGTCAGATTACGTCACATGACGACAGCGCTCCCGCTTCGAATTCTCAGAAGACGTTGCAGCTTAAAGGTAAGTCCTGGCTTACTTTTATCTACAAACAGAGGAAAAATCATCCGATGGTGAGTGACCATCAAATTAATTTTCCTCTGTGCAGCCACATGCGAACGGAGGTGTAAGCATACACATCTACATTCATTCAGCGGGGTGGGCGTGCGTTCGTCAGTAGACTAGCGAGCAGTTCTGAATCGGGCCCCATGTACACATTTGTGTTTCGGAAGCATTGCTTTAATACGTCTCCGTAAGTAATAACACTAAGGCGTAAAGGCCTCATTTACAGTATTATAACATTTAAATCTGAAAGTGTAAGGGCCACTTAGCGAGACATTCCGAAAGAAATACCGTTGAACAAATGAATGTATAATTGAAGTGCAACAATAAACAAACGCACTAACAATATATTTTGCCGCGCAACGCGCCATTGTGGAGAGTAACTACAGCGCGAAGAAGAGATTTTTGGCCCGTAACTATTGTCACTGCAACAATTCACCGGAACTTTTACAATTTATTACAGTATATTAAAGTGCAATGAATATTTTATGGTTATTAGTACAGCGCACTCCTCATCTGTGTTGTCTGCAGCTGCATTTAAAATTATCGCCTGGTAATCAGACCGCGTGGGATTACAATTCATGACCGCTCGCTGCACAGCCTCGTCTGCTACCTCGTAATATACATGGATACTTCTGCTCTGCTTGAAATATACTTTTGTTCCAATAGGACACAGTTCCTAAATTACGTTCCTGCGCTGTAGTCATTGTTGTTAGTAAATATGGTGGCGCAGTATAAGAGATTAGCAAGTGGTCAAAACTTTCATCCTTGGCTGAAAAATTATAGCCACTGCCGTACGCTATTTATTGGCTGGAAGCATTTTGAGTTGCTTACGATTTATTGTATACTTGTAATTATGCTCTTCTGTGTTGTGACAAAAGACCACATACACTGGATCCGATAAAGTCTTGGTCCCAGCATACCAGGGAATCAGCACAGCAAGGATTGTTACAGTATTTCAGCATAGAGGGGTCACAGCATAGTACAAACACTTCAGTAAGCTCCAGTGGTCCCATCACTTGGGCATCTGTTCCAGCATCAGGAGCAATGAACCTCTGCCCTGGAAACACATATCAGGAGAACACAGGTGCTACTAATCAGCCCAAACCTGATGACATCAATTAGGAAACCTGGACTGGATCTAATTTTCCTGCTGCTGTCCCTGATCTAAAACCTGGTGTGGATTTTCCACTTTATCCTCATCTGGAAATATGCTGTATCTGCTACAGTTTCATTTCCTATGCACATTTGGCTGCAAATGTGTCCAGATAAGCCCCACAGCATGGTATGGCTGCATACTGAAATCCCAAGACAAAGAGGGTCCGCCACTGCGGAACAGACTATTCAGAAATTAATTAGCAAATCCCCTGTAGGGTATGAACCTCTGAAATAATCATAACACGAGATGCACACGGATCCAATTGTTTTGGTTTTTGGTCTGGATTCGTCTTCATGTTTTGGTTTTGCAAGTCCGCCCTGAAGTGTTTTGGTTTGAAATCGATGAAAAATTTTTTTATACAAATAATTGAAAATCATGTAATTATTTTGCAATCCAAATCTAAAAATTTCTAACCACCTACTGTATAAAAATACCCAATCCAGGAATTGAACATGGTTTTGAACCGCACGTGTATAATCATATCTAGTAGTGGATTTTACATATAAGCTACAGCCCCCTCTGCAAAATCTGCAAGACACTTGGCTGTGCTCTCTTCTAATCAAATGAAAGGTAGGAAGTCACAGGGAAAGAGGAATTCATCCTCAGGAACTGTCACCCTGGACTCCAATAGGAAGTCACTATGTTCTCCACCAGTCAAGGGGATGTAGTCAATGTTCTCCTCCTGCACTGATAAGGTCGGGGAGGGGAAGTTAGGATTTGACACTAGGGTTAGGGCTAAGCTATAAGAGAGTGAGGTGATATAGTATAAGTCCTCAAGTGTAAAGTGCTGGTGCGTCCATAAAGTGTCCAGTAGTCCAAAGTGCAAAGTGTAAGGTGCACGGACAATAGCAATCTGTATCCAAAGATAGCTGCAACGCGTTTCGGAGAAACTGAAGTCTCAGCTTGAAAAAGGAGACTTCGATATCTCCGAAGCGCGTTGCAGCTATCTTTGGATACAGATTTTGTTTTATATCTTCTTTGTCACAATAAATCAATATCATTTATTGATTGTGTACTTAACATCTTTTTAAGAGGGTTGCGCTCAACTCAAACTATATTTGTTTTGTGAAGTTGAAATCTCAGAAGGTGGTGTACCTTCTTTTATGTTTTGGTAAGCTGCACCCTACTTAATTAATTGCGCTTTGTTGTTCCACAAACACTTGTTTTGAAAATCAGTACAATTTTATACAGTATGTGTCTAATACTGCAGAGGAAAAGCAGGGTGTACCGTCTCATTGTTCCCAGACACTCGTTCATTCTGCTTCTGTTGAATTTACCTTTCTATGGTTATATCACAGAAGTATTCTAGCCATTGTAAATCCATTATCATAATATGAGATTCTTCGTTATCACACTCTGCAAATCATTGTCACAGCAGGTTCAGTGCCAGTGCGTCAGAAAGTCCGTTCCTGTAGGGATGAGATCGCAGAGACTGCATTTCGATGTCAGCTGCTGGGGGCCATAATGACATGATCTACACAGAGTATTTGTTTTTGTATTTTAAAACGCTATTATCATTTGCAGTAGTGATCAACCGTTAAACATCAGGAGAAATGTACTTAGATCCCAGATCACGGCCGATACCATGTACGAACGGGTATGACCGAGATTGGCAGTGATCGGCCGAAAATACGGCCTCAGAATTCGGCAGATTTACTAAGCTGCCATATTCTCAGGAATCATATTTTCCGATGGTTCAGTGATTCCTATTATATAAGGCAGGAGAAATCAGAAATTAGTTTTCCGGCACCCAAATACGAATAAATATGAAGCCTGCAGAAATCAATGAGATCTGCGCGATGCTTCTCTGTGTAGAAAAATAAATAATTTTCAAAAACAGCATGACCCCCCCCTCCATAATGAGTATAACAAGCCCAGGCTATATGAGTTAGTGTTTATTACAAAAATACATGGGAAAAATTGCATAGGGGTCCTCTGTATTTCTATAACCAGCATCGTGCTCCAACAGCCATCGGTGTCATGCCAAAGCCGAGGGACACATATTATATAAGATCCCACAGCCAAATCATAACAACCATGGCTGGTCAGCCCTGGCTGGGTCCTTGGGGGAGTAGAGATCCCCCCAATGAAGGCCCCCCCCTCCGTGGCACTCCCGGCCCGGGCTGGAGACTGAGGTTTTCCTCAGTGACCCTTAGCGGTGCGGTGCCTGGCTAATAGTGTAAAATAAAGTGTTAAAAAATAATAAACATAAGGTATTGGGTTTTGTAGTATGACTACAAGTCTTAGCAAGCCTCCCCCGCATTTTGGGACTTTGTGGACTGCAAATCACAGGATTAGTGGGCCCTCTGGAACTTGTAGTCCCACCTCAGAACCAATACCCAAATAAAACACACACACACACACACTTAAAGTACAATTTTATGACACACATCATACATACATACCTATCTTGACTCGTAGGTTTGGCCCACATTTCCATGTAGAATCCCCTGTGACAAAAAATGATACTCACCATCCCTCCGGCATAAACCATGTCCTCTTTGGTCCATTAAAGCACCCATGATGTTAAAATAAAACAAACTGCAAAACTCAGCACCAGCGGACTGAGGAGCCGCAAGTGTGTTTAAACTTGCAGCTCCTCCTTGAGAATGAGGTACTCCGCTGTAACGACAGTCACTGGGGCTTCCTTTAGCCTATCAGGAGCAGGCTCTGGGGAAGCGCCGCACCTGATAGGCTGTGCGTGGCTCCATAGATGAGCATGGTATTTAACATGGGCAACTATGGGAGGTTCCCACCATAGAAGCCTATTTTAAAGTTTTAACAAATGTGGAATTGCCGGTGGAAACCGGCAATTCAGTCTTACCGCAAAGTCAATTGGGGTCAAGTTTGTGGTTGACCCCAATTGACTTTGCGGTCAGTCTGATTTGCTGGGTTCCACCATATATACTCCTATGCAACAGGATTGAGATCTACGATGCATTTCCAAATTTGCAAAGGGCAATTTCTCTTCTACTATCTACTCCTAGACAACTGCAACTTATCGGAATAGCGGCCAATACTGAATTAGGCCCACAGGGTGCAACTGTATGTCATGCAAACCTTAGGTTGGTAAATACTGTGCATTGGATAGAAGGCATCTAACACAGCATAGAGCATGGAACGGATTCATTCCAAGCTTCCCCCATTGTCTCTATAAATACATACGTTTCAGCAAAGGGAGATTTCTTTAGAGGGTCATTGACTGCTTCTTCCAGTGTCCGCAACGGTTGCACTTCCATTACAGGCCTAAGCTGCTGAAGGACCGACTTCAGATCCATTAAGTCAGACACTCAGATGATTCACAAGAGCTTCTGCATTCAGACTTCATGAGACTTGTTCCATTGTAAGTATTATCGTGACTGCAGGAGAGTGAGTCTGCCAGCGTCTATGATGAACCATTCGACCTTCATTTTATTTTTATTTCTTTCTATTTTACAAAAAACTAAATGAAAGTAAATTGAGGTTCAGCCACTGAAGAGAAGAGCGGAGAGGAAAAGGCGATGAGTCCTCTGAGATGGGGCTTTGTACGGAAAGAGATGTTAGCGTTATATGGTTGGATACGATGGTCGTTATTTTTTATCATAGCCGGCGAGCATAGGACTTTGTCTAATGTGCTTTACAATATGGAATATTTTCCGCACCATACACCCAGAGTAATGGTAACAGGACATCCCCCGAGAGCTTGATGTCTGGTCCGGCATTCCGGGTTCCTGTCTGGGTCCGGTTTTTACCCATACCCCCGAAGCCTGGGCTTCTGGAGCCTGCAACACCGGATTGCTGCTAATACAGCCACAAGCAAGAAAACCTGGGTGATTCACTACTAGAAGATACCTTAGTAGGTTTCTCCCTTTTAATTTCATATTTTAATTGTGTCTGGCCAGACAAGGGAATAGAGAGTGCATACCTCTATCTCCCACAAAGTGGACATAGTTACTTATTATCCACCCCCAAGTAGCACTGTACAGATTTTGGGACACTGCACAGGTGCTGGTAGCAGGAGGTGCACAGGTGCTGGTAGCTGGAGATGCACAGGTGCTGGTAGCTGGAGGTGCACAGGTGCTGGTAGCAGGAGGTGCACAGGTGCTGGTAGCAGGAGGTGCACAGGTGCTGGTACTGGAATGGACACAAGTATTGGAATAGATACTGGTACTGGATAGATACTGAAGATTTGTACGAGCTCAGGACGCTGTTTTTTTTTTGGCAAGGTGGGCACTCTGGAAATTGGCAAACTGCAATCTCTGCAGTTTACCAAATCAACCAGAATCAAGCCTTTAGTCCCAATGCTTCAAAAAGTCACCTCTCTCCATTGGTTATTTTATACCCCATAATAGTGCCCTAATTAATGTTATATTACTGCCTTGTTAATGTTAATACCAATGCTAGTGCCCAGGTTCGATCTTTCCCCTATAATAGTGCCCTAGTTCAGATTATGTCACATTGTAGCCCTGACATTTCATAATAAACCACAGTGCCCCCTGTACATATTGTGCCACATTGTACTCGGTGCTGCTGTGTGTAATCCCATAACAAAAAGTGGGAGTGGCTCCATGGAAGTAGTGTGGCTTCTTAGGAGAAGAATGGCTTCACGTTTCAAACCCCCAGACAGACAACTATATAACCTGGGTCTGCAGTAGCGCACGCAGGGGGGGTTTCTGAGTACCCAGAAAGACCCCCCCAGGAGTCTAAGGGCCCAAGGCTGAAAGCTGAGGGTCCCCTCTTTCCATGGGTATAAGAATTTTAAAAATCGGCCCTTGGGAACCGGAGATATCTGTCTTCAAAGCAGTGGTCCCCATCCAAGCCTGTTAATTGCTCTCCCCAGTCAGATATTTCAGGTTCTGTCTGACTTAGAGTTTTTCTGAGGGTACATTCCAAAAGCTGGGACTCTCCCCCTTTGAGGGACACTAGAACCTGGTCTCTACTGTTCCCAGAACCTGAGATATCAGCCTTCCAGCAGCTGGTTATTACTCCAGCTCCACACACCTGGTGTGTAGTTTTATATACTCGTTGGCAGATTGCTCTGCCTCCTGAACTCTGATCCCCTAGTGCCCAATACCATTCGGTAGGTGGGATTCTAAAATCCATTACAATCTAAGAAATCTATTTCTGGGAACTGGAGATATCTGCAGTCAAGCAAGCTGTCCTCCCACCAGAAAAATATGAATAATAAGCCCACTCCACTATACACCCCTCCTCTGTGTATTAAACATCCTCTACCACCCTGGAATATCAGGGCCCCTTCATTCAGCCCAATGCCCCCTTCTCCCACCTCATCTTCCACCATCTGTGCAGTAAAGGGGTAATTAGTGGAAATTACGGATACATGCTGAGCGGTTGATATAATACCCCCTACCACCCGCGGGACATCAAAGCTTCCCCCCACCCCTACCGCTGGAGGATCGGTAGGTGCCCCAATACATTGCTATGCCCAGGGGTCTACACTGCTGTTGACGCCCCTGTATGTATATATATATATATATATATATATATGTGTGTGTGTATGTGTATATATATATATATATATATATATATATATATATTGTATTATTATTATTTATATACATTTGGTCTATCTATAATACTTTAACGGACCTGGCATATACTGGGTCACGGGGAAAGAGGGGGGGACTGGACTGCACACCATATTTTTAAACATAATTTGAGGTGCTACCAAGTTAAGGCTTCTAGTACCATACAGGAAAAAAGAACAATACTGATGCGCACTCTAGGTGCTAAGAGCACTAATAGTAAAAATAATTTTGATAAACTCTAACAATTAACATGGAGTATAATTGAAGTTCTTAGCACACATTTGCACAAATATGTGGGCCCATCCACCGCGTCCAGGTGAACTTCATTAGATGGGTCCCTAACATTTCTAATACTAGCACATTATATAAATTTATCTAGGTCTTACCTTCAAATAGAGCCCATATTAACATGCAGTCAGCAATGTAGGAACCTGTGCTAATTAAAACACCTGAGGGTAGATGGGAGGGGTGCCAGTGTCAGAATGAAGGAGCCTTACCTTCAAGTGTACAATATATACACAAATATTGGGGAAAGAGGTGGGGGACTGGACTGCACACCATATTTTTAAACATAATTTGAGGTGCTACCAAGTTAAGGCTTCTAGTACCATACAGGAAAAAAGAGAACAATACTGATGCACACTCTAGGTGCTAAGAGCACTAATAGTAAAAATAATTTTGATAAACTCTAACAATTAACATGGAGTATAATTGAAGTTCTTAGCACACATTTGCGCAAATATGTGGGCCCATCCACCGCGTCCAGGTGAACTACTGGGTCCGCCCCTCTGGAAACCCCCTTCTGAAAATCCTGCGTTTGCCCCTTGTCTGGGCCCCCTATCCCTCTGGGCCACACACCAAACACCCCTTGCATCCACCATTGCTACACTTGCATACTCAAAAAGAGAAACAAGTGTCCAAAAATGCACAAATCACACGACAGGGATTCAGCTACGTCAGTAGTAAAACCAGACGATATATATCATTCATCCCATTAATCGGATTGCAGACCAGCGAATGGCCAAATGCAGCCAGGCCAGACCTTGCAGGGGCAGGAATGCATTACTGTAAATGACTGTTTCAGAAAAACACCTGATCTGTCTTTCTTGTTAATGTACTAATTATGGCAAGTGGTGTAAATGGATGAGGGAGATGTAACGGTTATGGGTAAATACAGCTTCAGGGTATTTAAGGACATCTAATTACAGTCACTTCCTTTTATTTAATTAAGCTGCTTAAAATATGCTTCATTTAGTTTTCTACAAAGGAAAGTTTTGTTTCCACAGCACCACATAAAGCAGATGAGTGCAAGTGTCTAATTGCTGTTTAATAAAACTGGGAATAATAAAACACTTCTTAGAGTAAAAATCGACCAATTTCAAAGGAAACTCTCCTCGGAGGAATATTTTTGTTACTGCTTAAAAAGTGGAATCAGACTCAGACAGGTCTGTGGGGTGCTGCATGCAGAGGCGTAGGGAGGGCGGAGCCACCGGAGCTCATGCTCCGGGCGCAGATTGGTGGAATGGCGCCACGGCCCGCCCCCCCCCCCTCCACAAATGATCCCCTACAAGTATAACTTACTACACTAATGGCGGGCAGTGTGTGCCGGCAGCTGCCCTGCCTGGCGCCTAGCTGCTGGTCCTACTCAGCGTACCTACAGCCTGATGTCTGTTGCTGGACGCTGCTTGAGATCAGACAGGGCTGCAGGTCCGAGCACAGCCCACAGACACAGGCATGACACTGGTGGTGCAGGTTGCTTGTGTTCTCTGGGGCTGCAGACAGAGGATCAGAGGCTCACAGTGCCGGGGAAGCAGCTCGCGTCTGACACTTCTCACCTGCCAGCTCCGACAGCCAGCGTCTTCCTCCCGTAATGTAAAGTATTAACTTTAACCTTTGACTTGTGCACACACATCAGCTGACCCCCGGTATTGCCGCTGATGAATGCACACAGATGGGAGGGAGGAGGGGGAGTGAGGGGAGGAAGCTACAAATCTCTGTCCCTTAATTAAAGTAAGCACTCCCCCAAATACAGAAGTAAGAGACACAGGATAATGTGGTGGTGTTATCATCACTAGGCTGCCTAGGCGTTACAGTGTCTTATATAGAGCAGAAGATTCCGTTACAGCGTCTTATATAGCGCAGCAGATTCCGTTACAGTGTCTTATATAGCGCAGCAGATTCCGTTACAGTGTCTTATATAGCGCCACAGATTCCGTTACAGTGTATTATATAGCGCAGCAGATTCCGTTACAGTGTCTTATATAGCGCAGCAGATTCCGTTACAGCGTCTTATATAGCGCAGCAGATTCCGTTACAGTGTCTTATATAGCGCAGCAGATTCCGTTACAGTGTCTTATATAGCGCCACAGATTCCGTTACAGTGTATTATATAGCGCAGCAGATTCCGTTACAGTGTCTTATATAGCGCAGCAGATTCCGTTACAGCATCTTATATAGCGCAGCAGATTCCGTTACAGTGTATTATATAGCGCAGCAGATTCCGTTACAGTGTCTAATATAGCGCAGCAGGTTCCGTTACAATGTCTTATATAGCACAGCAGGTTCCGTTACAGCGTCTTGTATAGCGCAGCAGATTCCGTTACAGTGTCTTATATAGCGCAGCAGTTTCCGTTACAGCGTCTTATATAGCACAGCAGATTCCGTTACAGTGTCTTATATAGCGCAGTAGATTGCGTTACAGTGTCTTATATTGTGCAGCAGATTCTGTTACAGTGTCTTATATAGCGCAGCAGATTCCGTTACAGCGTCTTGTATAGCGCAGCAGATTCCGTTACAGTGTCTTATATAGCGCAGCAGTTTCCGTTACAGTGTCTTATATAGTGCAGCAGATTCCGTTACAGTGTCTTATATAGCGCAGTAGATTGCGTTACAGTGTCTTATATTGTGCAGCAGATTCTGTTACAGTGTCTTATATAGCGCAGCAGATTCCGTTACAGCGTCTTATATAGCGCAGCAGATTCCGTTACAGCGTCTTATATAGCGCAGCAGATTCCGTTACAGTGTCTTATATAGCGCAGCAGATTCCGTTACAGCGTCTTATATAGCGCAGCAGATTCCGTTACAGCGTTTTATATATTTCAAATGTAACATGTCAACACATGTTAGCCACGCCCCCAATTCATTACCGGGAGGAGTGTGTGTGGGGGGGGGGGCACGAAATATGCCCTTGCTCCGGGCACCATGGCACCTAGCTACACCGCTGGCTGCATGCAGCACTTCCCATCTGCACCTAAACTTTACGCAACATGAGATCAAACGTACCCAGCACCTAATTACTGCGGCTTCCATGTCTTCATGGTGCTATATATACACGGCTATATACCCTATTATCTGGGAGCTGCATCTGTCATACAGCCCACCTAAACAGCAGCGATGGAAGGGGACAGTGGAAAAAACACCCCTCCCCATTTCTCGCCCGCTGCATCTACAAGCAACCCAGCCCGGCATCCATTCAATTAGCAGATGGTGGGACTGATTCAAGTTAGCGTGGTAAACTGCGATGTTCGCCTGAGACAGGTTTGGGGTGGGGGCAGCCAGTACTGCAGGAGGCCAGCAGCATTTTGTCCGCACACAACTCTGAGAAATTTGCAGCGTTGCGTATGGACCAGAATAAGATCCATAGAAAGAGAGAGACATCTGGATCAAAGCTGCAGCAATCATTGCGTCACAAACTTGCCCCCCCTTAATGCTCAGACAAATCGCACGTGAAATGCATAATCTTCTCCCATACAGTATTATTGCATCCTTCTCTTCTAGAATTGATAAGGCCCTTAGGGGGTTATTCTAGTTCACTCTCAGAGGCAAATTCCTTCTCAAATGGACAAAACCATGTGCACTGCAGGTGGGGCAGATGTAACATGTGCAGAGAGAGTTAGATTTGGGTGGGGTTTTACTTCAAAGTGAGATCTATATTGAAGTGTAGAAATAAAGCAGCCAGTATTTACCCTGCACAGAAACAAAATAACTCACCCAAAGCTAATTCTCTCTGCACATGTTACATCTGCCCCCCTTAGTGGCGGGCTGGGCCGGGAAGCAGGGTGCCACATGCCCCCCGGGCCGGTATATATTGCTGTGTCCGGGCCGGGCTTTGTGCGCCTGGCGGCTGGGTCATTCAGAAGATGGACAGTAGAGCTCGGCTTGCGGTGCCAGCCCTGAGAACCTCCGCAGCAGCAGCAGCTAGTCAGGAGGCTGTCAGATACTGCTGCTGCTGGTAAAGACTGCGCGCCTCCTGACAGCCGAGCTCTTCTGTCCTTCTCCTGCATGACCTGGCCGCCAGGCACACAGCTCCTCCTTATAGCTGACGGGCTCTCCCGCATGATCAGCCGGGACAGAGAACAGGGGGGTTTAAAGGTGGACAGTATGACGCTCACCTCCCCCGCTCAGCCCTGCTCTCAGGTCCCCGGCCACAGTGCTCATAGCTGGCTGCGGGAGGGAGACAGGCACAGAGGACACTTGCTGCCCGGCCACTCTGCGCTGTACATGATGACGCTGAGAAGCTGGGAGGCTGAGCATGCTGTCCTCAGGGAGCATGCCACACTACAACAGGGAAATTTGTGTGCGCTGGGGGGGGGGTGAATTGGGGGGTGGGGGAATGTTTTATTGTGGAAATTGAATGGGGTGGGAAAACACTGTGTAGTGTGGACAGTGAGTGGATGGAGTAGCGATTTGCATACTTTTAGTCCCTTCCCCTCCCCGCTCACCCACAAAATTCAGGATTTCATACAGCGGAGAAGGGGGTAGCAGGGACTGTAGCAGTGATTCGGGAGACCTTCCCACCATGGAAGGGGGGGGGGAGGTGTTGCGTGGCCGTTTACTAGTGTTTGCCCCCTGGGCTGAAAGTGGCCCCCCCTGCAGTGCACATGGTTTTGTCCATTTGAGAAGGAATTTGCCTGAGAGTGAATCAGAATAAGGGCCTCAGTTGCAGCACTTGCTAGCAGCACCGCTGGGAATAGAAGACGATGCCGAGTAAGTTGTGGGGAACAGAAAACTTTCAGCTCCCAATAAAAGTGTAATTTTGTGTAAGTATTTTGCAGATTATGCAGCTGTGATGGAATAATGTTCTGCGGTTGGCAAAGCAGCGCCGATGGCTTGCTCCAGGCCCTGTGTGCGCCCCCTCCTCCTCCTAATTGATACCAATGAGTAAAATGAGAAAGTAGGGCAGATCTCTGCCCACATCGCCCTCCGCGCTACACCGAGCTGAAGTACAATGCGAGGCACAGCAGATATGAGGATTGTCAGGGCTACTTTCAGACACGTTTATTTATCTTAATAAAATGAAAAGTTTTTTCCTTCAAGCGGCGGACGCTTCGACAGAGACTGTCGGAGTCCTCTAGTGGCTTCTCGCTCTGATAACGGATCGCAGCTCTGCAAAGCAAACCTGTCCGCCATTAATATCCAGTGCAACGCTTAATATCGCTGATGACTGTGAGCGCTGAAAATTGCGTCCTCGAGGTGACTGCTGAATGCCGCGGTAACTGTAACTACAAGTTACTACATTAAATCAGAAAATACAATATACAGATATGAAGAAAGTCCGCTGCACCCAGAATAAATGCCGTGCCGGGACACAGTGGCGTAACTATAAATTTTGCTCCCCCCTGCCAAAAAATCTATTGCGCCCCCCCCCCCCCCAAGTGCAACGGAATCTGCTGCGCTATGTTAGACACTGTAGCGGAATCTGCTGCGCTATATAAGACACTGTAACGGAATCTGCTGCGCTATATAAGACACTAACGGAATCTGCTGTGCTATATAAGACTCTGTAACGGAATCTGCTGCGCTATATAAGACTCTGTAACGGAATCTGCTGCGCTATATAAGAACCTGTAAGAGAATCTGCTGCGCTATACAAGAACCTGTAACGGAATCTGCTGCGCTATATAAGACACTGTAACGGTATCTGCTGCGCTATATAAGAACCTGTAAAGGAATCTGCTGCGCTATATAAGAACCTGTAACGGAATCTGCTGCGCTATATAAGAACCTGTAACGGAATCTGCTGCGCTATATAATACACTGTAACGGAATCTGCTGCGCTATATAAGACACTGTAACGGAATCTGCTGCGCTATATAAGACGCTGTAACGGAATCTGCTGCGCTATATAAGACGCTGTAACGGAATCTTCTGCGCTATATAATACACTGTAACGGAATCTGCTGCGCTATATAAGACGCTGTAACGGAATCTGCTGCACTATATAAGACACTGTAACGGAATCTGCTGCGCTTTATATAAGATGCTGTAACGGAATCTGCTGCACTATATAAGACACTGTAATGGAATCTGCTGTGTGTGTGTATATATATATATGCAGACTCACTGTGAGATATATATATATATATATATATATATATATACATACACACACACATACAGTATATATATATATATATATATATATATATATATACTGTATATGTGTGTGTATGTATGTATATATATATATATATATATATATATATATAAATACTTATTTTAAATAGTGAGGGTGTAAAAAAATCGCACCTCTGTTTTTGGCAAGTAAGGTGGAGTGGTACTGGGACACTTTTTCACTTCTGCTCCCAGTCCCTTCTGCTGGTTTCCCGGCTCCGCTGTCTGGCAGCCTCTCCAGCGTGTGACGTGATGACGTCACACGCATAGGAGAAGCTGAAGCTGAGGCAGGGACCAGCAGACACTGCTGCTTCCCCTGCCTCTGACACTTCATCCAAGGCCACGCCCCCACCCGCACTCCCTACCTCCCATTGGACAACCAACCCGCCCGTCGATAATTTTTTTTTTTTTATTGACAGATCATACACTGTCATGGCCGCGCCCGCGCCGACGAGCGCACGGGCAGCGGCAGGCAGCCGCGCGGCATCTCTCGCTAGTGTAGTGTGACAGACTCACTGATTGTCTGTCACACTCACATGTCCCCCGGCGCCCACGCAGCCCCCGCTCCCCCAAGCAGCAGCGGGGGCTGCCTTACGGTATCTCCGCCCCTGCCGGGACACTTGGTTCCTACTTTACTATCCAAGTGGACATAGACTTAGATTATAATATTGTACTGAGCATAGCGAGGCACCGTGCCCGAATAATGGGGAGCACAGCGAGGACCCGGGGACCCCTCTGACATTCGGCATCAAAGAAACCTTGCTACTGACTGTCACCCACATTCACTTCATCCTTCACTTGCGTTGATCTAGCATCACTGTCTATCTAAGGTTTAGACGTCTAACTAAACATGATCGATCCTTGATCCCGGAACTCTTTCTAGAGAAAGTACAGTTATGGTTTGAGGTGGAAGAGACAAAAAATGCAGGCGTGCCCAGGTATTTTCACTTCAGGGAAGTCATGTGACGTCAGCTCCGTCCCCGATCAGCCTGTTCTTATCGCAGCCGCTGAGTAAGTTCCGAGCTACGCACAGACTGAACACATTGGAAAAATCATTCGACATTGAGCGGCTTGCGCATATATTTGAACAATGCATTGAAGAAGTCTTTGCAACAATCAGCATTCTCATAACAGCCTGTATCGCTTTGTTTTATATGAAATATTATCTTCCCACTTCCCTACAAACAGCTGAAATGTCTGCCGCAATCTTGGCCCAAATAGGAACACATAAAAATTGCAAAGAAAAAGAATGCAGTCAGTTGAGCTGCTGCGACATAATAGTGGCATTCAAGCTCTGTATAAAACAACCAATCAACAACATTCTTACTTAAGAATATGCCATATGATTATAAAGGACTCTTTCTGAAACACTGCGGGGTGCTTTGCATTATTTTTTATTGTTTGCTAGTTTTAATTTATCTCATATAGGGCCTTATTCTGGTTGGAGCGGCCGGGCCGTACGGGTACGTCCCGGTGTTTTTCATGATCTGCGCATGTGCAGATACGCTAATGCGCCGGCGCGAACACTCCACAACGCTTACGGCCGGGTCTCAACGTGCGAAAAAACCTGTACGCAAGTGTACGGGTAATGGGGGCGGCATAGGGGCGTGTTGATGGGAGCGGCCGAAATAATGAGGGAAAATGGGCGTAAATATGGGCGTACACGGGGGTGTGCACCAAAAATGAGCGGTGCTACTACCGCACGATCGCCTAAAGCATCGTTCATTTCGGACACCAGACAGGCGCCCGGCAACCGCCAGCTCAGACCACCCCTACAGATACTGCATGCCAGCGTGCGCCTGGGATTGCTAATTAACGCTGATTACTACTCAAACACATACACCTGAATGTAATAAGCAATGCTGCAGTCTATTAAGTCCAAAGCATGATTTCACTACCTGCAAGCCACACACACAGCACGCAAACACATTGGAAGCTTCTCTTTCTATACTTCTCCACATTTAAACGTTTGTTTAATTTAAGGTAAGAATCTTTTTAAGACCTGCTTATATACGCTAAGGTAGGGATTTGCTAAACAGTTAGACACATTCACTACGTGCTTTCATAGACTTTACACAGTAGCACACTCAATCTACACAAGTCGACATGTGTCAACGTGTTCACTCTAATACAAACATAGGTTTTCTATTTAGGATACAATAACATAAACCACATCTAACACCTACAAAGGATGTTTCAGCAATGTTTGAAGGCCATGACCACTATTTTGCACACAATCTTTGTATAGTACCGAAAATACTGAACTGTACCACTATCTTATCTGCTATGAATTGGATTTGACTACACTCTGGATGTAAGATGCCACCAATCAGATTATTGCACTCACATCTCTCTAACAAAGGATTCCTACATCTGCTTATGACACTGTCAAATCATATATATTTAAAAAGTTATGCATGTTTGTTCACAAGCTATTTTATCATGTTTGGCCCATTCACACATCTTTTTTTAGGGAGGACACATATGCATTCCTACACAAATGTACCTTTTCACCCTTGTTTGTCTGCCTCACCCACTCCATGAGGAAAGCATTGTTCTGGACCTGCTTTTACCTACTACTGTAGGAGCTACCTCACCTGCACACAAACTGCTTTCTCACCTATGAAGTTGCTCTGCACATGTGCTGACACAAACTAATTAGCTGGGAAAAGTTGGATAGGAACATGGTAATGGCCATGGAGAGGGTTACACATGGGAAACTTCTACCACACTTCATCAAATGTTCAAAAATACCCTGGTCAGTAAGTACACATAAATCTAGTATTTGTTTCACACAAGAAATTACACAGACCACAATTTTGATTTAATTGGGAAAAGAAATTTATTTGCTGTTCAGCATCACAGATTATTTACACACTTTAATGTAAGAAATCAAATAAACAAATAAAATAGACACAAAAATAAAAAAACTGCCAGAACAAGAGGTTGCATATCTCCAAACATGTGTTACCCTGCAAATGCAATGGTGAAAGAAATGGGGACACCAGAATACGTACTGCAACAACCAGGGTGAATACTAAGCAAGATACACACCACCAAAAAAAAATATCCTGCATTTGTAGAGGTCAAAATACGAACTTTCATGCCCATGGCACGCAAATGGATCGATGGCCAACTCAGGAAGCGGATGTCCAGTGCAATTTAAACCTTTGGGCTCCAACCACAGAGGAAGTGAACCAGGTCTCATTTGGGCCCTTATTTGCCCCTTTTAGATGGGGCCTTGGGGACAGGGGCCTTTGGCTCAGCTGGCTTTCGGCGTCTTCCCCTAGTCGACACAGGAGGGTCAGCAGAGGTGGAAGGTTGGGGAGCAGCTTGGGGTGGGGCAGCAGATGGGGGATTGTCCCTTAGGGACCTGGCGGTGGACAGCTGCTCCGCAAGAAGTTCATTGGACAATGCTTACTATGCCAGCCGCCAGAGTTTCATTAATGCGGTTCAAGCCCTCAACCTGCAGCTTGTTTGTGGCCTTCCACTCCGCCAGAAAATCCGCCACCTGCTGCTGATGGATCGCAGCATCCACCCCTTGCTGCTCGATCCTCTCCAGCGTCACCAACAGGCTCTCATCCCATGTCTCCTGTGGCTGGGGCTGGGGGCGACGTCTTGGTGGAGGCTGGACCACTTGCTCCACCTGTGGCTCTGCAGAGGAAGATGCTGCCGGTACATCCTGGGTTTCTGCTTCTGCTAGGATAAGAATTGAAAACAATGTCACCATCACATACGCAATAAAAAATATCTTTCTAAATACAATGCATTACTGTGACTTACCATCAAAAGCAGCATCAAAGACCTCCGCCGGGAGCTCACTGTCCATATTGGAGATCCCCCTGATCTCTCCCACATCAATCACGTCCATGGAGTCCTGCTCCAGGGGGGTATACTCCAAATGGTCAGGCATAGGACCTCTCCCGGTGGACATGCTGTGGTTGTACCGGTCAGTCATCTTCCTCTTCAGTGTACTTTTGAAGTCAGTCCACCTACAAGTTTAAAAATACAAATATCACCATGAGATATGTGCACCACTGTGCTACGTGTAGGGTTACCACCTAGTCCCTTAAATTCCGGACACATGTTAATTACACAGGTTCTGTGGCAGTTTAAAATGAGGTGAAGTGGAGTCTTGAAGTCAGCCAGCCACAGAACCTGTGTAATTAATATAGTGTCCGGAATTAAAGGGACTATGTGGTACCCCTAGCTACGTGACATTTCCTAGTGTGGGTGCTCTTATGTTTTTTTGCCATATGTGTCCCACACACACATTCATGTCTAAATTAGGAGGCATTTCAGTGTCTCATCTCATTCATTAGGCCACTAAATGCACATACATACATCACTATGCAGAAATGACATCATCCATGGCCAAATTAGGCACCTCCACCTGGTGTGAAACTACACATTCCACCATAGCTTGACAATGTGGTTATTATGGAGTAATTTAACTATGGAATGGCATACTGGGATGTGTAGTTTCTCACCAGCTACATGTGCACAGTTTGGTCATTCTTGTTTCAGTAGCATCATATGGAACATGTTACAACAACTCTTTCAAAAACACACTTTCTCTTGTCCCATCACATACTTCACATGAGCAGAACTGTGCCCATAACCTCACATCACACCAATGGTGCATGTTTCATATATCAATGTGGGTTATTAGACATGGTTGTGTTCACATGTGACATTGAAGTGTAGCACTATCTACAAACACACCTTTCTATTAGTCTCAAAACATACATGTAACATATGTACACACATATGACATCAGGGGGACAAAGACCAGGGCAATTTTTCAGCAGTCTCCAGCAGGAACTGAGGCCCTTATTCTAGTTCACTCTTTCTGCCCAAATATTTCTTTGATGGACAAAACCATGTGCACTGCAGGTGAGGCAGGTGTAAAACCCCACCCAAATCTGATTATCTCTGCACAAGTAACACCTGACAAACACACTAACCTTTTCTTCACCGCGTCCCAATTTCTGACCACTGGTGCCACCTGGTTCACTTCCTCTGGGATCTTCTCCCAAAGGTTTCTCCTTGCACTGGCACTAGGCTTCCTGGTTGCCAATTCAATCCATTCGCGTGCCCTGGGCACTAGAATTCGCATTTCGGCCTCTACAAATGCAGGGTTTCTCTTTCTGGTGGTGGTATCCTGCTCAGTCCTCACCCTAGATGTTGCAGCACGTTTTCTGGTGGCCCCAGTTCTCTCACCATGCACCTGCTGGGTCACACCTGTTTGGAGAGATGCAACCTCTTGTTCTGGCTGGTTGCTTGGCCCTTGTGGAGCTGGTGGAGGTTCAACAGGGCCTGTTACTGAGGGGCCCGCTTGATCTTGCAGGCTACTCCTCTCTTGGGCCCTCCTTCTCCGCTCCTGTTCCCTCTTGTTCAGAGCGTCCTCAGCTGCGGAATCGTCTGAGTCAGACATGTTTGCAGCAATTGTGGGCTGCATCTGACTGAATATTTATATGTTAATCTCCCGCCATGAACAAGGGGGCGTATATTTTTCCACGCAATGTAGATGCAAATTTACGCCGATAATTCCCGCCGATAATTCCCGCTTACATTACGCAGGTCTCAACGCACCTGATCAATCACCTGTATATGCACATACACAGGTTGTGGAGCATTGTGGGCTACATCGTGAAATGTGTGCACCTGTCATTCCAATGATGAGTGTTGTCAGCTGGTATCTGTTGGAGTTCGTGTATGCTTTGTGAGTCACATTTCAAAACATCACGTTACAATGCTTTCCTTACATATGTAATGTGTATGAAATTGTCATACAGCAACATGTCGCATTGTGGCCCTTTAAGCAGCGTAGTTATAAGTAGAGGGTTGCGTGTATTATTTTCCGCACACTGTAAATACAGTACTCCTCTCCATGGAAATCGGTGTATCGTGCCCCCTTTAAGCAGCGTAGTTATAAGTTGATGGTTGCGTGTATTATTTTCCGCACACTGTATATACAGTTCATCTCTACATTGAATGCATGCTGTTGGTTGTGGTGTGTGTATATCGGAACGGTCCGCGTAAGTTTCTATTCGCATCCAGTTTGTTAATGTAAGAGGGATTAATAAAGTTAATACCAAACAAACAATTTTTTCGACCAATCAGCAAGCACCAAAAGTGATATATGTACCTGCAATTAATAACTGCGCCATTGCCACTATGACTTGTAATCGAGCTAGGCCCTTTTCCACCCCTGAGCTGTTGGCCCTGGTCGACGTTATGGACCGTCACCTGGGGCCCAGGGGCCCATATGTTAGCAATGCGGACAAGCGGCGGGCGTATACTGCTGCCCGCCGCCTGATCTTCTCGACGACCGGCGTCCGCAGAAGCCTGGGGCAGGTTGAGCGGCGCTGGTCAGACCTGCGCCGGCGGCAGCCAGTTTTTCTCAGCAGCCTTCGCCGCCATATTGCCCGATGTAAGTTTTGATTACTAGTATGTCAGCGTTTTTTAGCAATGTTTTGTGTACTTTTTATAAATATGTTCCTGAGTATGGGGGTGTATATGGGGGTGTATATGGGTGTATATGGGGGGTATATGGGGTGTATATGGGGGGTATATGGGTGTATATGGGGGGTATATGGGGGTATATGGGGGTATATGGGGGTATATGGGGTGTATATGGGTGTATATGGGGGTATATGGGGGGTATATGGGTGTATATGGGGGGTATATGGGGGGTATATGGGTGTATATGGGGGGTATATGGGGGGGATATGGGGGGTATATGGGTGTATAGGGGGTGTATAGGGGGGGTTTAAGTAGTTGCTCAGTTTTTGGGTGTAGGATATCAATTAGTTTGCATGATAAATGTCTGAAATATCACAGCAATGATAATTTTGAAGGTTATGAGCATGACTAATGTGAATTTTTCTTTCCCCCTTTTTTATGAAACCCAATCTTCGATTTCTATGCCATCAACATGAACATTTCAGCACGGGCAAGAGCCCGCAGAGAAGCCCGGGAGCAGGCACGCCGGGACCAGGCAGCCCAGGAGCAGCCGGAAGAGGAGGAGGAAGAGGAGGAGGAAGAAGAGGAGGAAGAAGAGGAGGAAGAAGAGGAGGAAGAGGAGAAGGAAGAGGAGGAGGAAGAGGAGAAGGAAGAGGAGGAGGAAGAGGAGGAGGAAGAAGAGGAGGAGGAAGAAGAGGAGACACTGGCTGTAGCTGGGGCCCACACCATTTCTCCATCCCCTTCCCCCTCCCCAACCCCCACCCCCACCCCCTCCCCAACCCCCACCCCCACCCCCTCCCCCTCCCCAACACTGGAGACACTGGCTGTAGCTGGGGCCCACACCATTTCTCCATCCCCTTCCCCCTCCCCAACCCCCAACCCCTCCCCAACCCCCACCCCCACCCCCACCCCCTCCCCAACCCCCACCCCCACCCCCTCCCCCTCCCCAACACTGGAGACACTGGCTGTAGCTGGGGCCCACACCATTTCTCCATCCCCTTCCCCCTCCCCAACCCCCACCCCCTCCCCAACCCCCACCCCCACCCCCTCCCCCTCCCCAACCCCCACCCCCTCCCCAACCCCCACCCCCACCTCCACCACCTCCCCAACCCCCACCCCCACCCCCTCCCCCTCCCCAACACTGGAGACACTGGCTGTAGCTGGGGCCCACACCATTTCTCCATCCCCTTCCCCCTCCCCAACCCCCACCCCCACCCCCTCCCCAACCCCCACCCCCTCCCCAACCCCCACCCCCACCCCTGAACAGCAGCAGGAGGAGGTGGCAGCCCTAATGAGGGAGATTGTATTGACCCTCCTGTACCTCCAGATCCTGTTTGGACTTCTGGAGGCCCGGATTTAATTTTTTTTTTTATCCCCCCCCCCCCCCCCTTATTATTGTTGTCCGAAATAAAAGTTTATGTACAGTTCGAACTTGCCTGTGTTTTTACTAATAAATATGTTAGAGGGCTTGTAAGGGTAGGTACATACAGATGTGTACTGTAAGTTATACTTGTAATTTGAGGTGAGGGGTAATGATTGATGTGTGAATGTGTGTGTTTTTGAGTAAAATAACACATAGTGAAAATGCATGAATGTTTAATGTTGTTCGATTAAAACATCACACATAACATCAGGGTAGGTATACATGTTACACATTGTGGACAAAGTAATTATGGACATAATTTAGTACATATACAGAAACACCAACATAACTTGATTTAAAAGTAACAGCAATATGGGGACACATAGATAGTGATTAAAATGCCACATTAGAACATAACAAATATACGTGATGCGGTCATTTGGTCTACTGCATTATGGTAGAAAGTCATTAGGTCGAATCCATTAGGTCGACATGCTAAAAGGTCGACATGACTCTAGGTCGACATGATTCTAGTTCGAAAGGTCATTAGTTCGACAGGTCATTAGTTCGACAAGGTCATTAGTTCAACATTGTCTATGTCGACATTCACAAGGTCGACATGGAGTTTTTCACTGTTTTTTGAGCCAACATGTGCCGACAGGCGGTATTTCATGCCCTACCATCCACTAGGGCGTGGTGGGAGAATAAAATAGTGTGCCGAGCGCAGCGAGGCACCGTGCCCGACGCATCGCGAGCGCAGCGAGCGATGCGAGGGGATGCAGTGCACTTTAAACTGTGTCCATGTCGACTGTGTTGACATTCAGGTAAAAAAACAGTGAAAAACCCCATGTCGACCTTGTGAATGTCGACATAGACAATGTCGAACTAATGACCTTGTCGAACTAATGACCTGTCGAACTAATGACCTTTCGACCTAGAATCATGTCGACCTTTTCCCATGTCGACCTAGAATCATGTCGACCTTTTAGCATGTCGACCTAATGGATTCGACCTAATGACTTTCTACCATAATGCAATAGACCAAATGATCCCAACCCCAAATATACATGTAATGAGGGTTCAAATGTTGGTTTATTAGGTCTTTATTAAGGTAGACAATTGAGTTAATAGAAAACAATAATTGAATAACAAATAGATTAATTAATCAATTGTCAGATTAGTAGTTGAGAGGCAAGATTTGCAGGTCCATATACAGTATGTGAAGGGTATGGCAGCGTACACGGACGTACGCTCACTCTCACGAGCGGTGACATAACCTGTGTTTTCCATTGAAAACAATAGGGACCCGTCCGTGCAAACTGGCGTACGCTCAGATCTCCGCAAGAAGTCGGTGGGGAGACGGAGGAAAGACGTCCGTAAACGGCGCCGTACGCTCAGTTGTACGCCTGTTGTCAGAGTGCAAGGGCTGGGCCGTCCGCGTACGTTGCCGTACGCTCATTTGTACGCCACTCCCCTTCTACGGTATTTCTGCCCGTACGTAAGCGGCTGATTTGTGGGTGGACCTAACCCTAACGGCCGCGTACGGCTAGCGTACGTTAATGGCGAACGTACGCACGTTTGGCCGCTCCGATCAGAATAACCTCCATAATAACTAGTGAGCTCTCCCTGTACAGATTCATTACATATTGGACAGTATAAGGGCCATTCAGGTTGGCTCGCCCAGCAGGCACCTTAACGTCATCCCGCAGACCCCCCCCCCCCCCTCGAGGCCCGAATCCCTTCGCTAACATATCTCCTCGCATGTGAAAGGTAAATAGGAACCTGAATGAGGCCCTAACTAGCACATTTTCTCCTCTCTCCTAATGCCCTTTTCATACTTTCTCTCTATACAGGTTTAGTATCACTCACATATTAATTATCACTCACATATTAATTATCACTCACATATTAATTGTATTCTCTGTGTACTTTTCTGTCTAATGATTTTATTTTCCATCCAGTGGTTATTTTTGCTGATTTTGCCAGGTTATGATCTGCTGTACGTCTAATTATGGAAGACGGTATCTCCGGTGATTACAGGAACATTGTCCTTATGATGCACGTTACATGTGCTTTGGAATAATGAATCAAAATATATAAATGTCATTTATTTAAAATAAAAATGTTTTGATCATCCTGAGTAGTTAATTATGGATGACTTTCCTCCAATTATCAACTTAACATATCTCTCGTTATCATGTCATGTAAGTTACATGTGGGTTGTAAAATGAGTTGAGATACAGTACTGTATTACGATCACGTGTTCAAGCCTTTACGCGACGCATTTTGGACACAGCAATACGGAGTATCTTTATCGAGCTCACGAGTTCTTGCAAAATTTAATATCACACTTTGGGGCTGATTCAGGTTTTGAGGTCAATAACAACCCCTTTTTCAAGGTGAATGTAATTGGGTTATACTCTTCTAACTTTCATCCAAGGAAAAGCCAGCCAGCCAATCACATTCTGTCCTCTGTTAGAAAATCAGTTCCGCCCAATCATATGCGCCAGTTTGTAGAGAGCACTTTGCATATTTTCATACAAGGAAATTTTATGATGTCATCATACAATAATGTTTATTCCTGTTTTATTACAATACGTGCTTTGTCCATACAAGCTAAATCACGGTCCTGGCACCTGTTTACTGCAGATGACAGGCAACAGGACCAGTGCATGCACATTATCAGCCTTGTTACTGTGCATTTGCAAACCCCAGATTCTATGGGCTGCAGCTGTTACAGGGGGATGCAGTCAAAATCCCGATGGTCAAAATCCCGACGGTCAAAATACCGACAACCATTGACCGATGGTCAAAATCCCGTCATGGTCAAAACCCCAACAAGGTCAAAATACCGACATTTAAAATCCCGACAAGGTCAAAATACCGACATAGTGAATGTAGACAGGTGAAAAAAGTCAACATGACTTTCGGTCGACAGGTCACGAGGTCGACATGGGTTTTTTCACTGTTTTTTGAGCCAACATGTGCCGACAGGTGGTATTTCATGCCCTACCATCCACTAGGGCATGGTGGGAGAATAAAATAGTGTGCCGAGCGCAGCGAGGCACCGTGCCCGAAGCATCACGAGCGAAACGAGCGATGCGAGGGGCTGCGGTTGACTTCCAACTGTGTCCATGTTGACTGTGTCGACATTCGAGTCATAAAACAGTGAAAAAACCCATGTCGACCTCGCGACCTGTCGACCGAAAGTCATGTTGACTTTTTCACCTGTCTACATTCTATATGTCGGTATTTTGACCTTGTCGGGTTTTTAAATGTCGGTATTTTGACCTTGTCGGGTCATTAAATGTCGGTATTTTGACCTTGTCTGTATTTTGACCTTGTCGGGATTTTGAATGTCGGTATTTTGACCTTGTCGGGTTTTTAAATGTCGGTATTTTGACCTTGTCGGGTTTTTAAATGTCGGTATTTTGACCTTGTCGGGATTTTGACCTTGTTGGGATTTTAAATGTTGGAATTTTGACCTTGTTGGGATTTTAAATGTCGGTACTTTGACCATGTCGGGATTTTGACCGTCGGTCAATAGCTGTCGGTATTTTGACCGTCGGGATTTCATACCAAATCCGTAACAGGCCATAGAGGCATCCCGGATGGGAGTGGACACCTCCCAATGAGGCTGCCTTGGGTGACTGGCATGTCAGACTTCCAATAGGAAGACTCTGCCAGTCACAGTGAAGCCACTGCACCGCATCTGGCTTTACTAATTCAGAGCACAGTGGCGGATTATACCTGGGGGGGGGGGCAGGGCAGTCCTTCAACCCATAGATAATAACCGCCACTGGTTACTATATGTAGTTATTTATTAATTAATATGAGTAGGAAAAACCAGGCTGCTTACTCAGCTAACGTATCACCGTACTCCCTCACAATCTATAGTGCAGCAGCGGTTATTCATGGTGAGAGAAACGTCTAAAAACTGACCAGGTGACCGACGGTTTAATATTTAATTACCACTGTACTTATTGTTGAGTGTTACCTACTTTCATATTTTATTCAAATATAATAGACTATTCGGATACAATAAATGATCAGGTCTAGGGACATAAAGAAAATACTTAAAGTAAACCAAGAGGTGATATAATTAGTTTTTAGCTGGTTATAGGAGATTCCATGGGAGGAGGAGCCACCTGACCGCATCTGGATGCAGAGATCAGTGCAGTGTGGATTTTGAATGCAGTGGAGCAGTTTTTTGCCACTGCATAGGAATCTCAGTGCGCTTGTACCGCAGCGAGCTTCCGATGACGGAATCATGTACAAGGATATAATAAAACATAGCAGATACAAAACACCTAGGAACAGCACAGAAGTTATTGTAATCTGCACTTGATGAAGGACGTTATTTTATTGAGCTATTAATTCTTCATTTGCCGATGGATCGCCTCAGTTATTTATATATATCCCGGAGATGCTACTGTGGCACTTTCCTAACATTTTATTAGTCAGGCTGTCAGGATTTTACATTTTTCATGAGGATTCTTCATGCTGAGACTCGGTGGAATTGCTGAGAGCTTTTCTGCAACCTCGTTCCCCCAATACCGCGTCTCATCTCAGCCTCGCAGCACTTGGCAAGTGATACAACAAACTTTCAATTAACTCGTTCCCTTCTATATGAGATCTCTATGATTCTCCCGCATTCAGGGACTGGTTCAGCTGTGTTAGCAAAGCGAAAAACACACAAGTGGGAAAAACAACGCTGCACTGCAGGTGGGGCAGATGTAACAGGTGCAGAAAGAGTTAGATTTGGGCGGATTACAAAATAGAATTACAAAACAAATAAATAATCATTAAACCATATTAGAATTTTAGGACTAAAACACACATTCATTTACAGATGCATTTATAGAGGTTGCGTGTCCCTTATCCGGAATGCTCGGGACCACACATTTTGGATGAGGGATTTTTTTTTGGTTTTTGAAAAATAAAATTCCCATACTGGTCCCTTGGTGGTGCCCCGGTGTCAACGGCAGTCTTCAGGATCCTTTTCAGCGACATCTACGGTCCCGGGGGTGCATTGCATGAATGCGCAGTCGCACCGGTGATGCCACACCCTCCATCTTGCCGAGATAGCAAACCAGTAAGGTGGAGGCTCCAGGGGTGGACCTTACAAATTTTAAATAGTAGAGCCACGCCTACTGTCAATGAGTCCTGAATGCCGATGTTTGGGAGTGTTTGGGGTGGCAGTTGGTGTGACACCCTTATTTAAATTTTGTACTGCACTGCAGACCCACCCCTGGATCTGCCACTGGGTACGACTCATCTGAAGTTCCAGCTACTTGTCTGATGAGGACAGCAGCTTTTGTTTGTTTGGAGTTAATGTCGTCGCTAATGCTTTACCCCACTCCCAATAAATAATTGTGTTTGTTCCCTTATTAATAAAGTTATTTAAAGACACCAATAAATAGTCTGGTAAACATGTTGTCCCAAAACATGGTTTAGAAGAGACGTCATCGGCGGCACTATAAGTGTCAATGCAAATCCTCTGCTGGGACTCTGAGCCGTCGCCTCCCCACGATAATCCAAAGAGAAATAGTCATACTAAATGGGCAAACACAAGCTCAGCGGGATAAAAGGACATGGTGACATTAACATACTGAAGGGCAACCTCCGCCTTCTGCACCCCGAGGAATACATACATACATATACATATCTGTCATTAAGTCACATCTACTACAGTGTCTGCTCCTTCCCCAGTCAGTGTCCCAAAAGCAGAGTTCTAATTGCATCTAACACGCCATTCTGAATTATATATACAGTCACTGTATCACATTATATTGCAGATTATATAGCTGGGTATGTTTCTTATGAAGCTGATTTGTACTTAAAGGCACATTTCTATCAATGGATTCGGATCCGGGGTTAAAGTGAGGGGGAACAGTGATGTCTAGTTCAGGGGTGCGGGACTAATTGCCCAGGGTACGGCTTATCGGCAGCTACAGGAGAATACAGATGCCCCACTTTGCAGAGTCATTTATATTTATTTTATTTCCATAGTGGACGCGGCCGCACACCCCAGTATTGGCCCCAGTACCCAGGCCCTGCTGATGTCTGATGGTGATGTCCCGGCTATAGTTACGCCCTATGCAGCACCGGAGAATCAGAAGGATATACCTAGTGTCATTTTGTATAGTGCAGCATTAATCATCTACTGTATATATATATATATATATATATATGTTCTGTTGAAATCACTGCCCCACGTTTTCAATCCAGCAATCAAATAGAGAAACCCAGCCAGCAGAAGCTGGAAAAACCCTGGGGCACTGTTTTCTTTGTATTTCCCTACATCGTGTGGCGCTATGCATCTTGCACAGAACTACTGGGCGAAACTCTGGGAATGCAGCCGTACCCATGCCTGCTCGCGGTGTGCGGTGTGTTGCCAATAGCAGCTAAATCTAAGGAATTGCCTGGAAGTCTGGGGATTGCTGACCATGGCAGAGTCAGGTCCGACGCCACCAAGAGGCAGCTTTAGGCATTTGCCTAGGGCGCGGGCCACTGGTGGGCGGTACTGAGCCGCCGAGGAGAGCAGGAAGCCATATGCTTACTGGATCCCGCCAGTGAATCAGGATTAAACCCGCTGCCCCCCTCTGCTGGTTGGAAATGCTTGGCGGAGGTAGGGCCCACCCCCACTCCCCCTTGAGCTAGTTAGCGGGAATCCGCAAGCGCACACCCAGCCCCCCCCCCCCCCCCCCCCCCCCCGTAGGCAGGCAGGGGTCGTCTGGGGCGCTGAAAGAGCTTGCACCGGCTCTGGGCAGAGTATGTAATTTGCGTCAAGTGTCTCGTGTCATATGTTGCACAAAGGACAAGTGCATCTGTACTTCGGCCACTAGATACGGATAACTATAGAAAATGGTATAAAACTCAATGTTACACAAAGTCTCCGGGATTATACAGCTGTGTCTGTATCACAATTACAGTACAAATAAAAAGCAAAAGCAAAAAAAATAAACTGTTGGAATATTTTGTAACATACTGTTGTCACTCAAATGCAAAAACAGCATCAAAACGTAAAGATAAAAAGGAGCACGGTGCTATAGTATCTAACATCATCATAGTGTACTGCAAATACTGGTAACAGGGGACTTCGGACTGAATATACAATTATACAAAGGCTCATCTGTATTTCTCTTGTACTGTAGTCATCGGAATTCCTCCTTTGTAACTGGCAGCCTTAGCGCTACGTCTGTTCCTGGGAGTCACAGAGAACAAGAACAGAGAGTGCCCGTGTATGTAGTGCCAGCATATGTAGTGCCCGCATATGTAGTGCCCGCGTATGTAGTGCCCGCGTATGTTGTTCCCATGTATGTAGTGCCCGCGTATGTAGTGCCCGCATATGTAGTGCCCGCGTATGTAGTGCCCGCATATGTAGTGCTGACGTATGTAGTGCCGACGTATGTAGTGCCCGCATATGTAGTGCCCGCGTATGTAGTGCCCAAGTATGTAGTGCCCACGTATGTAGTGCCCACGTATGTAGTGCCCGCGTGAGGGGTGTAGTGTGACTTATAAATTCTTTAATTCATACATATAGGGGATTAATCTGGTTGATTTGCAAGGCTGCAAAAGCCTTATACACAGTAACATCCATTCGTATGCCTGGTGGGATACGCCCTCATCATTCGAGTGTGCCGTATCAGTCCAGGGGTGATGCTAAGTATGCCGTATCAGTCCAGGGGTGATGCTAAGTGTGCCGTATCAGTCCAGGGGTGATGCTAAGTGTGCCGTATCAGTCCAGGGGTGATGCTAAGTGTGCCGTATTTAAATAAAGATCCAAATCCATAACCAGAAAGGGTGGTTTTGGCAAAACCAATCCAGATCCAAAAACATGAAGGGAGATCCAAAACCAAAACACAAAACACGAAAGGTGGTCAGTGCAGACGCCTAGTGCACATGTGGGAATTGGGGTTCATTTAGACCAGGGGTGTGGAACCTCAGGCCCAGGGGCCATCTGCGGCCCCCATAGCCAGTCTCAGTGGTCCGCCCACCCGCCCAGCGGCATCGCCGGGAGTCAAGTACAGGGGAATTCTAGCGAGAGGTTGGTAGTTCTCACGAGATTCCTCTTAATCAACAGCAGCTGGAGACTGTCAGTCCTATTCAGTGGCAGCTGCCGGAGCGTGGGACGGCTGCTGCAGTACAATTTGTAAAATAAACTTTTACATATGGCCCCCAAAGGATTTTTTCCCCATACAAACGGCCCTTGGCCCAAAAAAGGTTCCCCACCCCTGATTTAGACGGCGGTATTGGAAAGCATTCTTCCATTCCGTACCTCCCCATGTTTCAAAAAGGCAACAAAATTTTAGTATATGGCCTAGCGGAAAGGAGCATAGCCTTCAAACCACGACACTCCTGTGAGGCCACGCCCCCATTTTGCCACTGTGGGGGCATAGTCAGTGGCTCTGTGAGCTTCTAGCGATGCCCCCAACCCCTCTGCCTGTGTGGATAGCTGCGGTCTATCCACTGCTGCCCAGCGAGTTACTGTGGGGACTTCCACCTGCCCCCCACACGGGACATTGCTGGCCTCGGGTGGAAAGCAGGAACGTCCCCAAAACACGGGTCGCTCCCGCGGAAAGCTGGACAGTTGGGAGGTATGCTCTTTGCACAATTTATGTCCCCAAGAATTGTATGGGGACAGCGGACCAGATCAGTAAATAGAAGATATTCATGTTATCTCCTGCCTTACTTTTATAATAAATTGCCCTGATAAATAATTCTACAAAAGAAGGTGAAAATGTCAATTTTATACTTTTGTAGCAGTTATGGGAGACCCCAAAGAATGTAAAAATAGGACGCTGTCATTTTAAACAGGCATTTTCTGTAAAAATGTAACCGCGTCTTCCTCCGCTCCATTGTTACCAGGGAATAACACACAAGGAAAATCTGAATCATCCCCTAGCATACGGGGAATGGAGTAATGAAAATCAGGTTACACGGGCCTTGGAGAGACCAAATGTAAAATGAAAAAAAAACGCCTCGTAGAGGAATTCTGCGTAACATCGCCGCGTGTTGTTCTTCATAATTATTTGATGGCAAAGAAACAAGGAGAAAACGTTGTCGGGAGCAACAGAACATCTCCGGCTGCTGCATATTTTAGCGAGAGGGACGCTTCAGCAAGAGTGACTCCGTGTTGCTTCTGAACACGCTCCTCGGATAACACTGTCATTGTATGTTTATTCCAGATACAGATGATAGAAGTGGCTGCAGGATTTTGTGCTATTTAAGTTTTGCGCAGGGGCACTAAATACCGATAATAAAACGTAAGAACTCCAATGTTCCGATGTCCTTACGCTGAATAGTAGTCCGTACTGTGGGCCTAATTCATGTTTGCATTTGAGATTTTCTCAGCTACGGGACTAATAATGTTAATGAATGATGCTGCTGCCCCAGAATGATGCCGCAATGGGATTTTAATTCATATAGGCTCAAAAATGTCAACTGTTCAATATAGTAAAGTTAATGCCCCCAAGATAATTTAAGCCTATTTACTGTACAACAGATACTGTGGGACTAATTCAACAACACTCGGAACAGGGCAAATTCATCCCCGTTCCGATTTTTTGGGGTCTGCGCACGCGGTCTGCGGACTATAGGTCAACATTTAATGGGGGGAATTTACTAAGATGGGAGTTCATTTTAACATGGGATGTTGCTATAGACCTTTTGAGTTGACCTTTTAGGTTTGTCCTACTGACTGTCGTCCTAGACACTGTCAACCCAATGATCCCAATCTGGAATGGGTAACATGACCGGCTCACAGCAGTGAGGTCATGGGTTTGACTCCCACTGGGCATGCACATAAAAACACCAGGGGTTCCCCTGCACTCGCAGGGGTGGGTGGTTGACATCACAATACGTCAGTGCCCGTCCCGAAACCTCCGGCCCATCTGGACTGACTTTTATTTGTGAATGGGAAAAATAATAATTAGATGGTCAGCAAACATCGAATGATTTTTGCCAGAGAGGATGTATAAGGGCACACCTCCCCAAATTCGGGGATTCACATGGTGAGTAGGGGGCAGGTGATTGGTGGGCAGCATTGACCTGTTCGCTGGGCTGTGGACATATGCACCCTAGCTATCAGGTCTGACCAGGCCGTATGTGTCCATGCCGGGGATGGTGGCTAAAGACCGCGGAAGAGGCTGTAAATGAGAAAACTGAAGATATTTATTTGCTCCATTATTAGATTAAGGGCCTCATTCTTATCGCTTCGCTCAGACACAAATTTGGGCAGTGTACCGATGTTGTGCATATACGCACGCGCAGAACCATTTCTGCGCATGTCTATACGCAGGGAGCGAGCGAACTCGACGAGAAGTCCGGTCACCGGGTACCTGCTCCTGGCTGTCCGAGCAGGGGGTGGAGAGGAGCGCTGCGGCCTGATCAGGGTCATTACCATATATGCACCCCCTGTGTTTCATGGGTGTTCCCATAAAAAAACAGGGTGTGCGTATGGAATTGCGGCCGTGACGTGCATGCGTGGGGGAGTGGGGGGGCAGATGACTTCAGCGGATGCAACTTCAGCCCCATATCCCTGCTTTTCTTCAATCCATATGTGAGCGCCATATTTTAGGAGTATGAGACTGCAGTCACACGCCTAGACCAGCCCTGAAAATAGACAAGACATGCAAGCTTTTTTGTTGACACTCCCCTGAGCTTCCCTCATACAGCCTCTTCCTGTCAATCAATCTGCTAGCGGCGCTGCAAATGACCTTGGTGCATGCTCAAAGAGGCCACAACATTGTGCTCGGCTGCTGCTTATAGCATCATTTGTGTTTGCAGCAGCCACTCCCAGACGATGATGCAATAGACAGAGCGCAGGCAGTGAAATTTGTTGCATCAGGCGACAATTTAATTCACAGAGACTGGGAGGGAGGTCAGGGAAGAGGTAATCAGGGAGCATTTGTCCCAATATAGTACTGGATACTAATACCGCTTTCAGACCGCACTTTAGACCCGGGTTATTGCCGTGTCCTAGCAGGCCCCAACACGGGTCTAGGTGCGGTCTGAAAGAGTCACTACGGGTCAAGCAACACGGGAGCTCAACCCTGGTAATGACCAGGGTTGAACACAGCTCTTACCCGTGTCAAGTGCAGTGTAAACGGGTGCCTGGGTCGAGGGACCCAGGTCCTGTTCACAGTATGGAGGAGGCAGCACTGTCAGCTCCAAGTGCTGCCTCCTCCCAAGCCCCAGGAGACGCACCGCCGCTCAGCTCCGCCCCGTGTGATGTCACCGACCCGACAATAAGCCGGGGCGGTGTTGGAGCTTTCAGACCACATATGCCGCTCGGAGGACGGGACCTGTGTCCTAATCCCGGGTGTGACACCACATATGCGGTCTGAAAACAGTATAAGTATCATTTCCACCATCAAACAGTGGCTGCCCCTTTAAATTGTCCATTTTTATTTCTTTACAAATCCTAAAGTAATGGCTTTGAGTTAATGTATGTGGCACTGTAAATAGTACTGAAGTGTTTAAGTGTGTTATTATTCCGTAGGTAAGTGGTTACTTAAAAAACGTCTTGCAATTATACAAATGTATAAAAATGTGTTTTTAATAATTTTTTAAAACATCGTGTTCTTAAAATGATGTAGTACAGAAGAACATGACATAATCTAAGTAACTTTACAACATCGACATTTGCAGAAAAGAGAAAATATAACGTTAATCTCGTTTGTGGAAATAAGGGCGTTCGGATCGGGGGGGGGGGGGGGGGGCAATTTGCAAAGTATTGTGCTGTGAATACATTTGAAACAATAAAGATATTATACTCTTGCAACATGTTTATACAGTGCATGGATTTTGATGAATTCATTCCAAATTTGACATAAAAACATTCTAAGCATTCATTGTTTTGCAAAAAAAAATGTAATCAATTTTAAAAATAAAAAAGGTACTCTTTACCTAGCACGGCGCCCGCGATTACAATCGCGGGCGTCGGGGGTAAAAAATCGCGGGCATCGCGGGTAAATCAAAAACGGGTGCGACGCGATGCCCGCGATTTTCCCATAGGGATCAATGTTAAAATTCAGATTGGTCGCGATTTTAGCGTTAATTGGCTCAATGCCCGCGATTTTTACATAGGAAACAATGTTAAATGGGCCACAGAGCCCTAATAGTCCCCCATAAGTGTGAAATGGCCCCCACAATTTTTAACGCCACCCCACGATCAACGTGAACCCGAAGCGTGGCGAGCGCAGCGAGCCCGCGAGGGGCGGCGGTACGCGTCCTCCGACCTTTTCATACCCCCACTATCCACGTCGGCGTGGAGTTGAGAATAGAATAGTGTGGCGAGCGCAGCGAGCCACCGAGCCCGAAGCGTGGCGAGCGCAGCGAGCCCCGCGAGGGGACGCGGATACCTTCACAGGTAAACGCGTCCCCTCGCGGGCTTCACAGGTGTCCGCGTCGCCGCGGACACCTGTGAAGCCCGTGAGGGGACGCGTATAACTGTGAAGGTATCCGCGTCCCCTCGCGGGGCTCGCTGCGCTCGCCACGCTTCGGGCTCGGTGGCTCGCTGCGCTCGCCACACTATTCTATTCTCAACTCCACGCCGACGTGGATAGTGGGGGTATGAAAAGGTCGGAGGACGCGTACCGCCGCCCCTCGCGGGCTCGCTGCGCTCGCCACGCTTCGGGTTCACGTTGATCGTGGGGTGGCGTTAAAAATTGTGGGGGCCATTTCACACTTCAGGGGGACTATTAGGGCTCTGTGGCCCATTTAACATTGATTCCTATGTAAAAATCGCGACCAATCTGACTTTTAACACTAAAATCGCGACCAATCTGATTTTTAACATTGGTCCCTATGGGAAATCGCGGCCATCGCGGGCATCGCATCGCACCCGTTTTTTAGTGCATGCGATGGTCGCGATGGTCGCGATGGGCGCCGTGCTAGGTAAAGAGTACCATAAAAAAGCCCAATGGGGACGCTGTATCTTTCTCATGCAAAAGGGAGGGGACCTCTGGAGGAATCAGGATCTGGCTCCTCATATTCAAAATAATTGGCCTACCTGCTGCTTCTTCACCATCTTCACCTGCACAAGATGCTTGGGGTGACATTCTATGGGATGCGGTAAAATCCGCATGTTTTTTATCGCACCTAATCGCACTTTTGAAAATCGCAAGATTGGCCCGTTTTTCGCATATTTAATGAGATGCGAAAAATGGCCCAAATAGTGCGAATAGGTGCGATTTGATGCGATTTCTTTAGTCCTGAAAATGTGCGATTTTCACGTCTGAAAATCACACATTTGCAGGAAATCGCAATTTAAAATAAAAAAAAAAATGCGCGGGTTCCCCCGCTCATTGAGCTGGTGCTGGTGACATAAAATCATGGTCCCCGACAAATAGGGGTCCCCTTGATTTAATGAAACCAGCACCAGGCTCAAGGTTATTATATAAGGTCCCGCGGCCAAAGCATTATCCCCCTGGCTGGTCAGCATGGGCGGGGGTCCTGGGGAAGTGGGGACCCCCCCAAAGAAGGGGTCCCCCCTCCAGGACTTACCAGCCCATGCTGAAAGTCCGGGGCTGTCCCCGATGCCCCTGGGCGGTGGGCATCGGGCTGATGAAAAGTGTAAAAAAATGAATAAAAACTATTGTCTTATACTGTAGAACTATGAGTCCCAGCAAGCCTACCCCGCATGCTGGGACTTGGAGAACCAAAAGTCCCAGCATGCGGGGCATTAAAGGGCCCGCTGGCACTTGTAGTTCCACAGTACAAGAAATAGTTAAATAAGACACACACTGACACCCTGAAAAATAAACGTTTAATACATCCACAGCCCACACATACTGATACTTACCTACCTTGAGCCCGTGGGTCGGTCCCTGGTTCCGGGGCTGGTCCGGGGCTCCAGGGCTGAAGAGTCCGGTTCCGGGGCCTTGGTCCTGGTTCCGGGGCTGGTCCGGGGCTCCAGGGCTGAAGAGTCCGGTTCCGGGGCCTTGGTCCTGGTTCCGGGGCTCCAGGGCTGAAGAGTCCGGTTCCGGGGCCTTGGTCCTGGTTCCGAGGCTGGTCCGGGGCTCCAGGGCTGAAGAGTCCGGTTCCGGGGCCTTGGTCCTGGTTTCGGGGCTAGTCCGGGGCTCCAGGGCTGAAGAGTCCGGTTACGGGGCATTGGTCCTGGTTCCGGGGCTGGTCCGGGGCTCCTGGGCTGAAAATTTCAGGGTCCTGGATCCGTAGTAATCCTAAGGGGTACCTGAGGAAGGAAATCCTACTCACCTGGTCCCCGGGGACGACCCCGGCATCTTCAGCTCCAGACGTGATGCTCCCGGCTGGTACCCGCTCACGGACTGGAGAGGCGCAGAGATGTTCATCTTCCGCGCCTCTCCTCAGACTGATTCTATTGGCCGCCTTCAGCCCTGGAGCCCTGTACCAGCCCCGGAACCAGGACCAAGGCCCCGGAACCAGACTCTTCAGCCCTGGAGCCCCGGAACCAGGACCAAGGCCCCGGAACCGGACTCTTCAGCCCTGGAGCCCCGGATCAGCACTGGAACCAGGACCAAGGCCCCGGAACCGGACACTTCAGCCCTGGAGCCCCGGACCAGCCCCGGAACCAGGGACCGACCCACGGGCTCAAGGTAGGTAAGTATCAGTATGTGTGGGCTGTGGATGTATTAAACATTTATTTTTCAGGGTGTCATTGTGTGTTTTATTTAACTATTTCTTGTACTGTGCCAGCGGGCCCTTTAATGCCCCGCATGCTGGGACTTGTGGTTCTCCAAGTCCCAGCATGCGGGGTAGGCTTGCTGGGACTCATAGTTCTACAGTATAAGACAATAATTTTTATTCTTTTTTTACACTTTTCATCAGCCTGGTGCCCACCGCTCAGGGGCATCAGGGACAGCCCCGGACTTTCAGCATGGGCTAGTAAGTCCTGGAGGGGGGGGACCCCTTCTTTGGGGGGGTCCCCACTTTCCCAGGACCCCTGCCCATGCTGACCAGCCAGGGGGATAATGCTTTGGCCGCGGGACCTTATATAATAAGTGTCCCCCGGCTGTGGCATTACCCTGCTGGCTGGTTGGGTCTGGTGCTGGTTCTTGAAATGCGGGGGACCCCTAGTCATTTTGTCCCCCTTATTTTGGGAATCAGCGCCGGACTTTGAGCCTGGTGCTGGTTTGTGATTTTATGTCACCAGCACCGGCTCAATGAGCCCGGGGCTAGTTATGCTCTGGCGGGGGACCCCGCGCAGTTTTTTTTTTTTAACTGTTTAACCCTTTTTTTTTCCACCAGAACCCTACACAGATCTCAATGATCTGTGCAGGGTTCTGGCTAATTCGCCCATCAGAACCTGGTCTGATTTTTGGGCGAATTTTAGACACATTTATACAAATCGCATACCATTAAATATGCGATTTGTATACTTTTCAATGTGGAATCTGGATGCGATGTGCTGCGAAAAACAGCCATCGCATTTTCAGAATGTCAAATGTCACATTTTCGCAGCTCATTAAATATGCAAATATGGAAAAACATGCGATTTCGGCAGTTTTTGCGAAAAAAATCACAAAAAAAAAAAACATGCATCCCATAGAATGTCACCCTTGATATCTGAGAAGCGTTTTTGACAGGTGTCCTCGCAGCTCTTGATAGGCTCCTCAGCATTGTTTTGCTGGGATTGCATACGATACATTGAATGCAAAAGGACCTCACACATTGTATCGTATGCGATCCTGCCACCCAATAGCTGCCCGGTGAGTTGGGTCTCTCTTATCTTTACTCCGATCTTTCGACACCTTTTGCAATCCCTCCAGTACCACTCGCAAGTTTCTATGCTGATGCAATGATGCTATTGGCCCCTCCAAGCTTAACCTATGACAACGGAGATACCATCATCCATCGATCTCCGCCTAAGATTTCCCAGAACAGGGGAAACAGTACTTTGTTGGGAAAATGTAACTCTTGCTAATGTTATTTGGTGGACAAAGACCAGACACTGATACAACAAACTCTAAATAGAGAATAGGATGTGGCGGGGGGCGTTTTCTTTTTTTTTTGGGGGGGGGTTTCTTGTAGAATTCTGGCCACTGACCATTAGAGGCAGCTCAACAGACCAAATTACTCCTTTGTGTGCTAAAAGATGTCATAACAGAAAGTGGAAGCAATTTTTGCAGGGACTCTGATCTGTTTCAAACTTACTGGCTATGGAGAGAAGGAGCTGTAAAGACAGAGATTGGAGGTAGGAGCAGATAGGGACTGGGGGTGGGGGAGGAGACTTTGTGAGCTAAGAACGGTCACAGTTCAAAGTAAAAGAAAAAACGGTCACAGCTCAAAGTGAAAGTACATTGCAGAGATGTCATTAGACAATAATTGTTGTGAACATATTTTGCGGTGGCTGACCAGGGATCGCTCAGAAAATGCCTTTTTTATGTACATAATGTGGTGTCTTCAGAACGCGCATCTAAGCCGCATGCTAGCTAAAAGGGGGCATGACCTCAGGGGTTAAGAGCAGAGCCTCACTCATCAGTGGGTCTGGCCTTGTGGACCAAACCATTTTAGTCAGTGCATGGGGTCCAGGAAATGTGAGCTGCCCCCAGAAAGTGCTGTGGTTGCAACTAGTGCTGGCTCCTACATAGGGACAGGAGCCAATGGCTGCATTTATTGTTACAGTGCAGCATCTGGCTCCAGAGCCGGCCCTAGCCTAAATGACGCCCTAGGCAAGACTTTGGCTGGTGCCCCCTAGCACTACCACTAGTTCCACCTCTGACCCTGCTCCCCTTTCCCAGCACCATCAACTCTCATCATGGCAGTCATCATTTTAGGGTTTCCTACCCGCAATATTTTAAATAGAAACAGGGCCGGCTCTACCACTAGGCAGCTTTAGGCAGCTGCCTAGGGCGCCAGGATCTAGGGGGGCGCCACCAAGTCTGCCTAAAAATAAAGGATGTCTGTGAGGATCCTTGTTGTACTTAATGCAGGCGGTTGCTGTGGAACCTTTACGACCTCACCTCCATACTTTGGCCCTTATTCTGGTTGGTGCGGTAATATCCGCGTGCGTTCGGCCCGCCGATGTTTTGTGTCTGTGCATGTGCAGAGGCGTCTCTGCGCATGTGCGAGCGGGGCGTACGGCCAAATCCCGCATGAAATGTGAACACTCCGAACAGGGGGTGGAGAGGGGCGTGAAGGGCTATTTGGGCTCATTACCATATGCATACGCCCCGCGTTTCATGGGCGTTCCCATGAAAACGCTGGGCGTACGTATGGTAATGCGGCCGTGACGCGCGTGTAGGGGGAGGACATATGACATCGCCGGATGTCAGCTGCCTGCCCAGATCCCTGCTTTTGCACGGAAAAATGTCTGTGTGGTCTGAGGTTGCGGGAGCTGGTGGACCACTCGGTCCTGCATTCGATGGTCTGCGAGCATCGAATGATGGGGGAGGTTCCCTGAGATGGATGAGACGTATTCCATGAAAAATACACGTGCGGTCCGTTCGGCCAGCTTCTTACCGCGTACGGACGGAGTTGGCGATCCGTATGGAAGGCGGGGTTTCGCACGCACGGTCCTGGCCGCATATTCGGATCCGGCCGCACCGATCAGAATAAGGCCCTTTATCTTGCGGCATACTTCCCTATTTTGCTTCCCTCTTTTCCTGTACTCTGTTGTGGGTGGCAAAGGGGAGGATGCTGGGGGCCTCCAGAGAAAGCAAAGAGTCTTGCCCACCTACCTGGGGGCCGGGAGGACCACTCAATTTTGAAAGGCTTCCTGCCATTCCAGAATGTTAAGCAAGTATGCATGAAGGGGTTGGAACATGGTTATTGGTGGCAGTATGGGAAGGGGGGGGGCGGTAGTAGGTTGAAGTTTGCCTAGGGTGCTGAGAAGCCTTCCACCGTCCCTGAATAGAAACAGTGCACACATTCGGTGCGCAGCCCAAACAGGGGTGTGTTCTTGCTGGGAAGGGGCATGGCCACACAATAGTACGCCCAATTCAAATTATGCCACACAGTAGTGCCACTTTATTCACATTATATCATGTGATGGTGTCCCTTATTCACGTTAAATCGCACAGTAGTACCACTTTACCTTATGTACATTACTCCTCACATTATTCACATTATACCCTAAGAAAAAAATCCTGAGAAAATATTATATTTTAAGCACCTCCATGGCCACACTGCAACCCAGCACAAAGCAGTGTGTGCTGGGCAGAGGAGAAGAACTGCAGCTGCTGCTGTCAGTCAAGGGGAGGGGGCCCGGGGCCCCCACTGGGCCCTTCCATCAGACTTTGGCCTGGGTAATTTGTACCCCCTACCCCTTTCTCTTGGCACCCCTGATAATACTACACAGTAATGCCCCTTACACATGACACACATTATTAATGTCCTTATAACCATAATGACCCTTACACATTATGCCAACCTTTATGAATGCCCTTCATACACATAATGACACACATAATGCCCCTTTCACATATGTTGCACATTATAATTGCCCTTATACACATGACACACATAATGCCCATTACACATATGTTGCACATTATTAATGTCCTTATACACATGATACACATAATACCTGTTACACATATGTAGCACATTATTAATGCATTTTGTACAGGACACACATAATGCCCCTTACACATATGTTGCACAATTATTAATGCCTTTATACACATGACACACATAATGCCCCTTACACATATGTTGCACATTATTAATGCCCTTATACATATGACACACATAATGCCTGTTACACATATGTCGCACATTATTAATGCATTTATACATGACACACATAATGCCCCTTACACATATGCCGAACACTATTGCACAACCAACCCACCCGCAGACCGCACTCGCACAGCCGCTAACACTGTGACCTCTGCCTCTGCTTGGATACAGATGTTTCCTCATACATCTTGCCTCAATAGGCCATGCAGCTCCTGGCCAGTTCTGCTAATGTTGGGTGCCTTTTTTTGCAGAAAATTCATCTTATTTGCATTGTTATGGCCAGCACACACAAGGAGCTTCCGATGATTAAAATGATATGTGGCATGCCTATATTCTGTATGCGACTGTGGCTGTACCTGCATACAGAATGCTGTTACAGTGATTTCCATGAATACACTATTTCATATGCAGATACAGCCTCACTCACACTTAGAATACAGGCATGCTGCATATCATTTTAATCAACAGAATCTGCTAATGCCCCTAGGCATTCCAAGTGCCCTAGGCATTTGCTTAGTTTGCCTATGCCTAGGGCTGGCTCTGTCTGGCTCCTATCACTGAGAAGGAGTCTGCACTTTGTTATCACCCTCCGTGGGGGGAGTGCGGCCTGCGCACCCATAGTGACACCACTGTGACTATGGTTGTATACCTGCATGTACTGTATATCATCTGCAGTGAGCCCAGTCTGCACCAGCAGCAGATTTCTGTTGTGGACAGAAATATGTTGTTAAACCCCCATGTTTTATTTGCATCACTGCAATGTAAAGTTTATTAAATTAGCTTTGTGTGATTCCTCTGACCTGTGTAGTAATTGTGCATTCAGCACGCAGTCTTCTGCTTACGGATCTGGTCTATGTATGCCCGGGGGACCATGAATAATAGATTCCAGCATTAGTTTAAATAAAAAAAAAAAAACAACAACAAAAGATCGTCTTGGTTTACAAATGAATGATCGTTTTTTTTTTTTTGTTTTTTTTTTTTAATTTGGCTCAAAACAATTAAGTGAAAACTATTTTTTATTTAATTTATTGTACTATTATAATATTTAGCACTTTTTACATATTGATGTTTTCAATAACTACAGTACTTCATTTTTTTCCATTAAGTTTCAATGGGATTAGATAATTTATTGTCATCATATTCAGAAGCATCTAAATTACAGATGTGCGAGTTCGGGTTGGGGGAATCCGGACTCCCCCCCAATCCGAATTGCTATCAGAGCCTGTTCAGGAAATCTCGCCCAGACTCGGAGCGCGGGTCTCTGGACTTTGCGAGATCCCGCCGTTGGGTCTCTTTAAAGGGGCAGGTGGCTGGATGCCATCTCCACTCCATTCCAGGAGAGTGAAGAGGCAGCACTTCCTGTCCACCTGCCTGACTGCTTGCCCACCATGATAGTGCTGTCTGCTGTATATATATACTAGTCAGTGCTGTATAGTCCAGTCCAGGGATAGTGCTGTATAGTCCAGTGATAGTGCTGTATAGTCCAGTCCTGTGATAGTGCTGTATATTTTTTTTTTTAAATTCAGTATTCTTTTATTGCTTTTTCATATACAAAACAAACGCATCAAACAAACCCCATATCCCATCAATTATACATCCGCATATGCAGTTAGTACTTGATTGGTGTTCTATTTTTTACCCAGGTTATTTCGTATAGTTATACCATTCATTATTCTTATATACATTCTTCTATCCATCCCATACACCCTACACAACATTTATCCCCCCTCCCCCCTCCCCCCCCCCCCAGTTGCATATATTCCTCAGGGTTTCCCTCCTCAATCTTTCACTCTATACCTTCTGATTGTGTCCTTTGTGTTTTTATTTATTGTAGTGTTGTGATTGTGTCCACTGTGTCCATATCTTTTCAAACTTCCCAATATTTTTCCTTTTCCTAATATACATATGTCTTTCGTGTTCTACTGTGTCATTGACTAATTTTACCCACTGTCCCAATTCCGTTTTTTCCTGCGCCAACCACTTTCTAGCAATTACAACCTTAGCCATAGCTGTTAGTTTTTCACATAGTTGGCTGTTTAGTTCCCCATTTCTTACTTCTTCTATAATACCTAATAGACATGTCTTAGCGTTATTGTGCCTTTCCGCCATCCCTAAATTACCCATTATGTGGAATATCTGATCCCAGAATTCTTTGACCATCCTGCATTGCCATATCATATGAAAGAATGTTCCCTGGGCCCTCCTACACTTAGGACATACATCCTCTTTGTTTGGATCAAATCTTTTAATTTTCATTGGCGTGATATATACCCTATGTTGGAACTTTATAGATTCTGTGGCCCTAGTTGGTGATGCTAGTGCTCGGTTCCATTGTTGATCACTGATGTACCCCACATCTCTTTCCCACTCTTGTTTAATTTTGTCTATTTGGGGATTATCAAGCATACTTACTAAACTCTTATATATTTCAGCTACCTTCACCTTTTTTTCTTTATCTAACATTATCTTAATTGGGGAATCTTCTATATTTACATTACTTCCTCCGTATAGCTGATTAAGGTTACCCCGTAATTGTAAATATCGGAAAAAATAGCCCCTTGGCAGCCTATATTCTAGATCTAGTTGGCTATAGGTCTTCAATACCCCCTCCTGATATATTTGGCCAATGTTTTCTATCCCTATTCTTTTCCAAGCTATCCTAGCTTCTTCTTCGCTTATTGCATTCTTTCCTCCCTTTTCTCTTTTGGTCCATACTGGAGTCTCTGGATCTATGTTTTTATATCCCATTATTTTGTTTGCGCACTCCCATACTATTTTGGCCTGTTTAATCAGTGGGTTCTTTGTTTTTTTTTTATTCCCTATTATAATAGCTTGTCTTGGGGTCATGTTCCCACATTCTTGTACGACTAATTCGCTTATCCGGGAGCTTTCTTGATCCCTCAGCCATACTTGATTATGAGATAGTTGAGCTGCCAAATAATATAATCGGAAATGTGGTAACCCCAGACCCCCCGATTTTTTTGGTCTTATTAAGGTATCCCTTTTTAGTCTTACACGCTTCGCCCCCCATACAAATGTGGTTGTGATACTATCTAACTTTTTAAATATACTCATGGGTAAATATACTGGTGTGTTCTGGAAAATGTATAAAAATGTTGGTAATATTACCATTTTTATTAGGTTTACCCTCCCTGTTACTGTCATGGGTACTCTGCTCCATGTTTGGACCTTGCTCTGATAATTCTTAATGAGTGGTTCAATATTCATTTTGATAAATTCCTTTCCCTCATTGGCAACTCGAACGCCCAAATATTTGGTGTCATCCACCCAGCTCAGTAAGCCCCCATTATTTTCCTGTGCTTCTATTTTCCCTCTCAAGGGCATCATGCTAGACTTCCCCCAGTTAATTCTTAGGCCCGAATACTTCCCAAATGTTTCTACTATTCTTAGTACGACAGGCACTTCCACCGATTGATTACTCAAGTAGATCAGCATGTCATCTGCATACATTGATATTATTTCTCTATCTCCCCGCCCCTGCTCAAACCCCGCTATCCCATGCGTAGTTCTCAATATGCAAGCTAATGGCTCTATTGCAAGATTGAACAGGGCCGGGGACATAGGACACCCCTGTCTTGTGCCTATAGTCAACTTAAACGGTTCTGTACTATACCCATTAATTTGGACTCTGGCCCTAGGATCTCTGTATAGCAATTTGATCCAACTTATAAATTTTGGCCCGAACCCATATACTTCCATCACCGCCCATAGGTATATCCACTCAATACAATCATATGCCTTTGCCGCGTCTAGTGATATGATAGCCTTTTCTTTTTCCTGTTCTTGTTTTATCTGAATATTTGTATATAACCGTCTAATATTCACCCCTGTACTCATACCCTTACGGAACCCGGTTTGATCTGGGTGGATGACATCATTCATGGCTGCCTCCATTCTCTGGGCCAGTACTTTAGCAAGTATTTTTGCATCCATATTTATCAGTGAGATTGGCCTATATGATTCTGGTTTACATAGATCTTTATCTTGTTTAGGGATTATTATTATTAGGGCTTCGTCCATTGACTCAGGTAGTCTCCCATCTATCAGGCTATCATTAAACAAATCTGTTAACCAGGGAGCTATTTTTTCCCTATGCTTCTTATAAATTTCTGCCGGAATTCCGTCGCATCCTGGTGCTTTATTACCTGCTAGTTGATTTATGGCCTCTTTTACCTCCTCAACTGTAATAGGGCTCTCCATTAATACACATTGTTCTCTATTTATTTTTGGAGTCTGTATCCCTGTCAGATACTGTTTAACTTCCTCCACCCCATATTCCAGTTTAGATGTGTATAATCTTTTATAGTACTCAACAAATACCTGTGTAATTTCTGGTGTTGTGTCTACACATACCCCCGACTCTGATTCTATTTGTAAAATATGGTTTTTGGGTGCTGAATTCTTAATTAACTGGGCCAAGTAACTCCCAGGTCTGTCCTCATTGATGTATTTACAATGGGCTAGGAATCCTTCTTGTTTCACGGCTTCTAATTTCAGCTCATTTATCCATGTTCTATTTACTTGCATCCAATCTTCCTTATTTCTTTCTGTTTTATTTTTCATATATTGGTTCTCTAGTATTTTATTATTTTTTCCCAACTCCTGTATTTTCTCTCGCGAGCTTCTTTTAATTTGCGCTATCCTCTTAATTAATGACCCTCTAATGACAGCCTTCCCTGCATCCCATACCACTGCTTGCGATGCAGATCCTGAGTTTTTTCTGAAGTATTCCTCCCATTCCTGCTCTAATTCCAGCCCAGCTCCCATTTGTTCTACCCATACAGGATGGCATTTCCACATACTAAATCCTTTTTCCTCCTGTTGTCTTATTTGTACAAATATTGGGGAGTGGTCAGATATTCCATGAGACAAGTATTCTATCTTTTCTATTCTGGGGAGCATTTTATCATCCACCATAACCATGTCAATACGAGATAGGGCTTCCAGCGATCTTGAGAAGCATGAGTATTCCAATTTTTTGGGGTATCTCAGTCTCCATACATCCTTCCACCCGATGTCCCCCATAAACCTATCTAACCCTTTATTCCCTGTTTTTCCCACCCCCATATTCCGGTTCCACCTATCCATGCTGGGGTCCATCACATTGTTGAAGTCTCCTAAGCATATTATTTCTGCCCCATTTGATTTGGATGCAAAGATCACTGCTCTCTCTAATACCTCGTATTGAAATGGCGGGCCGATGTACACTGCCAAGATGCACACATTTATCCTGTGTATCTGGCATTCTAAAAACACATACCTCCCGTATTTATCTATTTCTTTACTTTTGCATTGAAATGGCACATTTTTATGAATTAGAACTGAGACCCCTCTTGAATTATTCGTGAATGTGGAGTGATATGCTGAACCCACCCATCCCTTTTTCAACACCCCTAATTTCTCCTCTACTAAATGTGTTTCATTTAAACATATTATTTGTGCTCCCTGTTTTTTAATTACATTCATTACCGTGGTTCTTTTAATCCTATCCTTGAGTCCACGGACATTCCAACATAGTAACTTTGTCATTTTATGTGTTTACTCGTGTTTCTGTGTGCGTACATTTCTGCAATTTTTTACACATCCTGTATTGTCACAACTCGTGTAATATGTATAATTTTTTTTTTCCCCTCCCTCTTTTTTCTTCAATCCATAATAAAATGATATATTGCAACTTTCCCTTTCGCCCCCTCCCCCCTCCCTGTATACCTTCCTCATTAAAGGATACTTTAATACCAAGATCCCCCTCCTTTCTCACACCCCCCTACCATACATCCAACTCACACTGTATGACTATTTCCTACTACTTCTTCCCCGGGCGAGATTTGGAATCTCTTCCTTATGATCACCAATTCAGTGGGCTCCCTCACATATACTTATGCACATTATCTTCTAAGCATGCACTCTATATATACGTTTTCCCCATTCCCACCCCCACCCCCCCCCCCCCACCCCCCCCCCAGCCACCATCTCCCCAAACATTATTAGGAGAGAAGCAAAATCAAGACATCCACCATAAGTACACAGCCACGTAATAGACACTGTGTCATAGGCCCCCCATCTGTGAGCCGACACCCATTGAAATCCAGGCCCTAGACCCTACTGTCCTGTTCCACCTATTTCTTTTTAGTCTTATAGTTCTCCAACCATAATGAGGCTTCCTCTGCTGATGCAAAGAATTTTGTCTCTCCATCGATTATGATCCTAAGCTTTGCCGGGAACATCACTGAGTACTGAATCCCTGCATCTCTCAACCTCTTCTTAATATTAATGTACTTCAGACGTTCCTTTTGTACATCTCTAGAGTAGTCAGGGAAAATCATGATCTTAGCACCATTTATTTCCAACTGGCTTTTTGATCGGGCCAGTCGGATAATCAAATCCCGATCTCTAAAGTTCATAATTTTGGCGATAAACATTCTTTCAGGGGCCCCTGGTGGTAGCGGCCTCCCTGGTACCCTGTGGGCCCTTTCAACGCAGAACTGTGGGGACAGTTGTTCTTTCCCAAAGTTTGTGATCAGCCACTTTTCCAGCCACACTTCCGGGGAGTCTCCCTCTGTTCTCTCAGGTACCCCCACCAATCTGATATTATTACGCCGCAACCGGCCCTCCATTTCAGATACTTGGGATATTACCCCCGCCACAGTCCCTTTTAATTGGTTTATTTGTTTTTCTACTGAATTTTGTGTGTCCTCTATCTGAGATATTCTTGTCTCAGCCTCATCCATTCTCTTGTTTACACTCTGAACCTCCTGTCTCAGTGACGCAATATCAGCCTGAGTTTTCTCTATTTTGTCCCCCAGCCTTTGCTCACAACCACTTATTGCTTCTAAGAGCTGCTGTAAAGTGGCTTCAGGTATTGGTTCAGGTTCACATACACTAGTACTGGATCCACCAGCTTTGTGGGGAGATAATGACTGTCGGGTTTCCCCGGTAGCTAATCTTGTCTGGGGGTTGCCTCTTGCATATTTCTCGAGCTTGGCAGCTGCCACTGTCTGCCCAGTTTTCCCCATGTTTATCACACTGTCCACATACACAGTCACTAGTCAAAGAGCTGTTTTCTTTTAAGTCTGTATGTACTCACGATACCAGCTCAAATTTGCAGGCCTCCACTTCCTTGCTCCACTCGCCAACCATACAGGGTAGTCACCGTCGGGCACTTCCACTCCTACCCAGTGATCCCCGCTTCTCCAGCTGCTCAATCTCTGAGGCACTGTGTGTTATTTCTCCACGGCCAGCTCACGTATTTTCTGCCGGGTCTTGCAGTCAGGGGGCCTGCTCAGTAGTCACTTTGGAGGGGTAGGCTGCCGGGGTTCTGCCTGTACTGTTGGTCCAGATCATATGGCACCTGCACTGCTCAGGGGGCTCCAGTCGACACCCTTGCTATTAGGATGCTGCAGGGTGTCCCCTGCTTATTTGGCCGGTCAGTGTGGAAGTCAGGGCCGTGTCAGTTCTCAATCACGGGGCTGCTTGCGGGTTATGCCAGCTTGTAGGACCAGCGGTGGGAGCCTGCACCAGAGTCAATTTGGAGGAATAGGCTGCCGGGCTTCTGCCTGCGCTGCTGGATCAAATCATCTGGCACCTGCACTGCTCATCTCAGGGGATTCCGGTCGACTCCGGTCGGCACCTTGTTGTTGGGATGTTGCAAGATGCCCCCTGCTTATTCATCCGGTCAGTGTGGAAGTCAGGGGCCATGCAAGGCCTGTCGCGGGGTCAGCGGGGTCGCGGGGTCAGCTCCAGACAAACCTCGAAGCTGCTTGCAAGTTACGCCGGCTTGTGGCGGGGGGGATAGCGGGGGGGATTAGCGGCGGGGACCGGTCCGGGTATCCACTCTATCCTGCCGCGTGCATCTCCACTTGGCGTCCCATACGCCCTACGTCAGAGAGCCCGGGACTTCCGTCCTACGTCTGACACGCCGTGATCACCGCCCCCCCTATATGTACTGGATAATGAGGGTCGATAGTGCTGTATATAGTCCAGCCCATTGATAGTGCTGTATAGTCCAGTCCAATGATACTGCTTTATATAGTCCAGTCCAGTGATAGTGCTGTATATAGTCCAGCCCATTGATAGTGCTGTATAGTCCAGTCCAATGATACTGCTTTATATAGTCCAGTCCAGTGATAGTGCTGTATAGTCCAGTCTAGTGATAGTGCTGTATAGTCCAATCTAGTGATAGTGATGTATAGTATAGTCCAGTCCAGTGATAGTGCTGTATAGTCCAGTCCAGTGATATACTGTATAGTCCAGTGATAGTGCTGTATAGTCCAGTCCAGTGATAGTGCTTTATATAGTCCAGTCCAGTGATAGTGTTATATATAGTGCAGTCCAGTGATAGTGCTGTATAGTCCAGTCCAGTGATTGTGCTGTATAGTCCAGTCCAGTGATAGTGCTGTATAAGTCCAGTTTATTGATAGTGATGTATAGTCCAGTCCAGTGGTATATAGTCCAGTCCAGTGATAGTGGTGTATAGTCCAGTCCAGTGATAGTGCTGTATATAGTCCAGTCCAGTGTTAGTGCTGTATAGTCCATTGATAGTGCTGCAGCCTAATTCCAGTCCAGTGGTACTGTGGCATAAGTCCAGTCCAGTAGTACTAACATTAAAGTCCATTAGTACTGCTGCATAAGTCCAGTATTTAAAGAAGAATCCTACTTTGTATGATGATAAATTACAGTCTCAGCTTTTTTTATTTAGCCTGTAAAAAGTGAACAGTATCTAAGCATGAAATTATTTTCTTTGTATTTCTTTTTTTTTTTTATTTCAATTCTTTATTTAGTTTCACTTAGTAAATACAAAAATCCACATTTAAAAAACAACAATTACCATTACTTACATACATTTAGAGACTAACTTCACATACATACATGCATTGCGTGTTATTTTGACTTTTCACATTTCATATACTTAATCTTTTACTACTATGGAGGTTTAATGTATCTTTCACTCTTTAAAGGCTTGGTTAGAGTCTTGATTTCTGGCATAGATCAGACTTTACCTCTCCCCCCCTCTCCTTCCCCCTCTATCTCTTTCTTCATCCCACTCCCTTTCTGTTCATTTCTTAACACGGTTTTTATTTTAGCAGCTTTTTCTTTCCCTCTCACCCCTCCCCCCACCCCATCACCCTTCCTATCTTGTGTCCACAGTGTGTGGTAGAGAGGAAAGATTGAGAAAAAAAAAAAAAAAAAAAAAAAAACATTATATATTACAGTGGTTATTTGTGAACTATATCTTTTACCCGCCAAATTTCTTCACTCAGTTCTGTGTTCTATATTATCTCAAATTTCATAATAGTGTGATTGTGTCCAGTGTTTCCACACTGCATTAAACTTACTTAACGATTTTCGTTCTTGTGCAATGTGTTTTTCTTGTTTTATTACATAGTTTACCCGTGCCTTCCATACTTCAATATTTGGTGCTATATTAGACATCCATTGTCTACCCACAATAATTTTTGCAATTGATACAAGATTTATTATATATTCTTTACTATTTCTGTCGATATTACCCCCTACTATTCCTAGTAGACAGCATTTAGTGTTCAAAATCTCCTTTGGAATTCCTGTCTCTACCAAAATAGCCGTGACTTCTCCCCAAAACTGAGAAACATAATTGCACTCCCATATTAGGTGAAAAAAAGTACCAAAAATATATGAACATTTCGGGCAGGTGGAGTTAGTTCTTCCCGCGAACTTCATCATCTTTACCGGAGTCATATATGATCTATAGAGGATAAATAACTGTGTCTGCTGTATTCGAATGGAATTTGTTGCTTTTACAATCCCCGCTTTTGCGGCTACCCATTCTGTCTCAGTTATTTCCCCTACTTCATTTACCCATTTTTCTTTCACCTTATCCAGATTATCCTTAAACTTATTCTCTATTAGAGTTCCATATATCCTAGATACTAAACCCCTAATATTGGGAGTGCTTAGCAATCTTTTAATTTCCGATTCACCAAAACCTGCCTCTGGTATTTTTACACGTGTTTCCAATATACTTCTGAGTTGTAAATATCTAAATAGATATGTGTTTGGGAGTTTATATTCTTCTTTTAGTTGTTGGAATGTCTTTAACCCACATGGTCCATAGACCTGGGAAAGAAGTATTATAGAATGGGGGTGCCATACTTCGTTTAGTTGTAAAAACTTGGTATCCTTAGGGGTCAGTATATCTATAATTCTAAAGTCTTTATCTATCAGTTCACTATCAAGTATTCTGTTGGCCTCTTTCCAGACCTTTAGCGCCTGATCTATTAATGGAGGGTCTCCTTGATTTTTCTTCCCCTGGATTAATCTGTATTTAGGGGGTATATTGGGCGTAGATGTTTCTACCAATCTTTTTACCAGATGACTATTTTCTTCCTCTTCCCTTACCCAGGCTTTCAGATGCACCAACTGTCCTGCTATATAATAGCTTCTAAAGTCCGGGAGCGCCATCCCTCCCTTGTCTCTAGGTCTTGTCAAGTCGTTAAGCTTAATCTTAGGGCGAGCCCCATTCCATATAAAGGAACTTATCATACTATTTAGTTTCCTAAATATTGGTTGGGAAAGATATATAGGTGATTGTCGTAATATGTATAATATCTTTGGAAGCACTATCAGTTTTACCAAATTGACCCTCCCGATGGGTATCATGGGCAGCTTACTCCAGACTTTGATTTTATTTTTAAGCCATTCCATCATGGGTTGTACGTTTAGTTCTATAAATTCTTTCGGGTCCACAGATATCTGTATCCCGAGATATTTAAAATTTGATACCCTCTTAAGTCGTGATGGTAATGCTTGTGAGCAGCTGTCCATGTCACCCACCGCAAGAATATTAGACTTAGTCCAATTAATTCTGAAGCCTGTATAGTCTCCGAAAATCTTCGATCACGTCCAATATTATCGGAAGAGTGGTACAATAGTTTTTCAAAAATATTAGGGGATCATCCGCATATAATGCGATTCTCTCCGTCTGGTCATTGATCACATAGCCCAAGTCCACCGGATGCTGTCTGATCAAACAGGCCAACGGTTCAATCGCCAGGGCGAACAAGACAGGAGACAACGGACATCCCTGTCTTGTCCCCCTGGCGAGTCCGAATGGCATGGAAGTCCATCCATTCGTGGATATGCGTGCGGTTGGGCTATGGTATAATAATTGTAGCCATTTAATGAAATTTGGGCCAAACCCATATGCCCTAAGTACCTCCCATAAAAATGGCCACTCAATTGCATCGAAGGCTTTTATCGCATCTAGCGACACCACAGCTCCTTGATTCTCACTTAAATCTTTTAACTGCAGATGCGAAAAAAGCCTTCGAATATTAACACTGGTCTCCTTACCGGGCATAAATCCCGTCTGGTCGGAATGGATCAATCTGACAATTATCCTGTTCAATCTGTTTGCAAAAATTTTAGCTGTTATCTTAGCCTCTACCGATATAAGCGAGATAGGCCTGTACGAGTCCATTTCCTGAGGGTCTTTCCCCGGTTTAGGGATCAGTATTATTTTGGCTTCGGTCATGGATTTTGGGATATTCCCCCCATTAAACCCTTCAGTGAGTGTTTGAAGTAGTAAGGGTGCCAATGTTTCGGAATATTTTTTATAAGTCTCGACTGGTATGCCATCTAAACCTGGCGCTTTCCCTGAGGGCATAGATTTGATAGCTTCTATAATTTCCTCCATTGACAGGGGTGCCTCCATCTCGTTTTTACAATTATCATCTAGTTTAGGAAGATTAACATTATTAAGAAAAATTTTTATACTATCGCCATCATGTTGAAGTTTACTGGAATATAAATCTTTAAAGTAATCTACAAAAGCTTCTCCTATTTCCTGAGATGTATGAACTATATTATTCACCTGGTTTTTAATTTTTAGTATTGTATTGGGAGGTTTTTCACTTTTAGCTAAATATGCCAGATACTTCCCTGACCGATCCTCATTTTGATATTTCATCTTCGCCCTATGTTTCATTATGGTCTGGTTAACCAACTCAATGGCCCTCATCCATTTATCTTTAGCCTCCTGCCACTCGATATATGTCGACTCTGTGTTGTTTAAACAGTATTCTTTTTCTTTTTCAATATACTTTCTTTCTAACTGAACTATATTCTCTCTGCTTTTCCTTTTTTCTTCAGCTATTCTTTTCCGTAACGTACCTCTAATATATGCCTTCAAGGCATCCCATACCACCGTTATCTCTGCCGACCCCACATTGACATCCCAGAAGTCTCGCCACTGGGACGCAAGATCGTTATTTTGATCTATTTTATGCAGCCAGTTGGGGTTGAACCTCCAAAAGCTCTGACCCATTTCGCTGCCCGAGTCAAATTCCATATATATCGGAGAATGGTCCGATATACCCCGGGCCTTGTACTCTATCTTGCGAACCTTTGGGGCGAAATCTCTGGATACCAATATCAGGTCTATCCTTGACAGTGTTATATGCGATGCCGAAAAACATGAAAATTGTTTATTGTCTGGATTGCGCAACCTCCACGGGTCAATCCATCCAATATTTTCAATATACTTATCAAATCCATGATTACCTCTACCTCCTCCTATTCCCTCACGGTTCTGCCTGTCTATCTGGGGGTTCAAAACATTATTAAAGTCCCCAAGACACAATACAGGGACGTCTGGCGAAGCAGTCATGAATTCTATGGCCTTGTTTAAGACCCTAAAAGAGAACGGTGGTGGTACGTATACTGCTAGGATTATCATTTGTACTGAGTCAATCATGCAATCTATAAATACATAGCACCCATATGGATCGGTAGCAACTCTATTGCAGGAGAAAACAGTTGATTTTCGAATTAGAACCGATACTCCCCTGGATGATGAAGTAAATGGTGCATGGTATACATGACCTATCCAAGGTTTTTTTAATACCTGTAGCTTATTTTTGGCTAAATGAGTTTCGGATAAACACATAATATCTACTCCATAATTTTTCAATTGGTTCATTACAAGGGATCGCTTAACCCCATCGTTTAAGCCTCGTGTGTTCCATGCTAAAATTTTAACCATTTCTTATAATTTGGTATGTATTCCCAGTTTCTTATTCTGCCCTTGTAATCAACCAATTTTTCACATTTCAAACCTCCACGTTTTTCAAATATCACGCAATTATAACAAACATTACATATGACAAATACATAAACAAATACAAAAACACCCCTCCCCCCCCCTCCCCCCTTCCCCCCCACCCTATATACCAGTTCTCCCAAGCTGAGTATACTTAATCCCTATCCCTGTATTTTTTTCCCTTAGGGGCTAGACTATTCCTGACCACCAACGGGCGGTGAGCCCCCTGGTGACTTTTTACTCAGTCATTGTCCCACTGCCTTCCAGCTGAAGTTTTCCCGGAGCCCATTTGTCGATCCAGCTTGCTGCGTCCTTTGGGTTTGTAAAGAATACAGTTTCTCCTCCTGCCACCACCCTCAACTTAGCAGGATATAACATGGAGTAAGAAAGTCCTTTTTCCCTTAATCTTCTTTTGATTTCTATATATCTCGCTCTTTCCTTCTGTGTCTCAGTTGGATAATCGGGGAAAATTGATATTTTTGCCCCATTATGGAGTATTGGACTTTTTACTCTAGCCATTCTAATTATGGCGTCTCGATCTTGATAGTGTAGCAGCTTTAAGATCATTGTTCTCGGGGGTGCCCCCGGAGGGAGGGGTCTAAAGGGAACTCTGTGTGCACGTTCTATTGAGAAAAACCTCGAGAATATTTCACCATCAAATTTCTCATGTAGCCATTGCTCCATATATTTAATTGTGTCTCCTCCTTCCTCCTTCTCGGGCAATCCTACTATCCTTAAATTATTCCTCCGGCTCCTCCCCTCGAGATCGGATATTTTAATTTTCATCTCTTTCATTTGGGCATTTAATTTGTCCACTTTCGCCTCTATTATGTTGTTACTGTCCTCAATTTGTGAGACCCGGGACTCTGTCTCTTTTTGTTGTTCTTTAACTATTTTAATGTCCTGCCTCATATTTGCCACATCTGTTTGGATATCTGAGATTTTTCCCATAAGTCTCTGTTCGGAGCCTGTAATCGCTTCCATTAGCTGTTGTAGGGTGACCTCTTGTGTTTCTGGAGGGGTACTGGCCTTTACTGGTGTTGACATAGGGGTACTAGTTGGGGTCTGCACCTTTGAGCTGTTACTGGGTTGTGCGCGTGCGTACCTTTCCAACCGTGCCGCGGCACTTGTGTTTCCCGTTTTACCCATACAGATGGGTCTTTTGCCATCCTTGCTGGCGGGTCGCCAGAACGTACGCGCTGGCGACCCGCCAGCAGCCTCGCCAGCGAGGAGACTGAGACGCGCGTGCGTCTCACGCGCACGCGCGTCTCAGTCTCCGTCGCTGGCGCGACGGAAACCCTGTCCGTCTCCGCCTCAGGGAGACGGACAGGGCTAGGGGGGTTAGTGGGGGGTGCGGGCAGGCGGCGGGGACCCCGGGTTACCGCCGGCAAGCCGGCGGGGACCCGGGGGAACGCATCGAAGCGCCGTCGGAAGGGGACGCGCGCGCCTCTCGTGCGCGCGCGTCCGCTTCTCACCGTCGCCATGGCGCTGGCGGGGGATGGCGGCTGGCGACGCCAGCGCCATCCCCTGCAAAGATGGGACAAGACCCATCTGTATTTCCAGCAATATAACTTTACAGTGACCTTATCCTGGGCAATATTTGTCTCGCAGTGTGTGTATTAAGCCTTTAAGTATGCTTAAGTATGCTTAACATACAGGGCAGATCTGTCCACTTGTGCCTTCGTTATCTCTCTCTTGTATTCAACACTGTGCACTATATATCGCAGATGGTCACTTCAAACAGATAAAAAGTTGGCTTGTATTACCTGTTGTCGCTGTTTCCTAACAGATTATCAGGGAAACTGGAGCTTACAGTGGATCTGGACGGCAGTAATGTTTTGTCCCCACACGTATTTTCCCAGGTGTCTGTATGCCGGTTTTCAAACCAACGATCGTAGTCGACTTTGCTGCTGCTGTAGTACTTATGTTTCAACCAGGGCAGGCTCTCCCCTTTCTTTACTGACCACAGGCCTCCAAAACAATTTGCACCTCTGCTCCAACCGTCTGCACGCCACCAAGGCTGTCTTTTTACCCCTCTCTTCAGGCCACACACGCACCTCCTCTGGTCGATGGCTCTCACTTAGCTTGGGCCAGACTTTATGTGCTAGTTATTCTCCTCGGTCTGTTTCTGGACCAGACCGCAGTCCCACACTTTCACTGTAGGCTCTATTACCCGTCCGTCGGTAACAGGGGTTTTGCGGCGATATCGTTGCTCTGGTGCCGCGCGGCGTCTCCACAGCCGTCTCTACCCGTCGGCACACTTCCTCTTTCACAGGATGCCGCGTCACCTCCGCTGCGCCCCGGGATCCCTCTACCGTCCGATCCCCGGAGGTCGCCTCACTCGCCGTCAGGTCAATCTCCTCTCACGTGATTTAACGTGGCTGCGGGGACAGCTTCTTACTGCACCTCCACGATAGGCGCCAGGAGCGCCGCGGCTTGTCGGGCACGTCAGCAGGTTAGCTACCGCTCAAACAGTTTGCAGGTCCACCGAGACAGCGAGAGCAGCCGGGTAACTGCAACTCTTTTCAGGCTCCTGAAACGAACAGCGTCGGGCAGCCTTATTTGGTCTCAGGATCTTTTACCAGGGAGCTCACCTCGCTACACCTCACTCCCGCCCTGCCGTGGTCACGCCCCTCTCGCACTAATGTGTTTTTTTCTTTGTATTTCATGACCAACAATACCATTATCTACAATGTTGCACCTACGCACGCGTCTCACTAGTTCCCTTGGCTACCTAATTATTTGATCTCTATTGTAGTAGACTTTAATTATATTTGCCTTTATTTACAGCCTTTAGTTGCACGTTTACCTTTATTTTTCACTGCAGTGCTCAATATTTAGACAAAGATCTTGTTTGGGAACATTTCTTTATCTAGTTTAATGTATATCCAATAATTTGTACATGAGTGCAATCCAATCCTATTTACATATAAATGTGATTCATACTGTAAATGTGATAACCCATTTAAGGTGATGATATGGAAAGTGTATAGTAGGTGCAAGTTTGAGCTATATCTGTGATAGATCATCCTTCTGGCTTCTTTATTTGATGGCAACTTCCTACATCTCAGCAGAGAGGCAAGGGTTTTTCCCCCAGACACCATCAATGTACAATCATGCCAGCATGCACAAGAATGTCATATTTAATTTGACTATCATGTTCAGTAGGTTCATAACAAATTAAAGTTACTAATAATGTTATCATTAATAAACTATATATATATATATATATATATATATATATATATATATATATAAAATATATACACTAAACATCGGCACTCACCTTTCCTAGTTTTGGGGTGCCCTAAGGCTTGTGACCACATTGTTTAAACAGACATTGGAGGGGCTCTGCACACACTAAATTAACAGATAATAAATAGTGGAGATTTGGTTCATGAATTGATCAATGCATTTAAGCCTGCAGCCCCCGTCAAGGGACCCCACTGTTCTGCAGGTCCTAGCACTATCGCTCAATATGGCTACAATACACATAGCTATCACATCAATGTTTGACACCAGGCATGCTATCAGGTCTGAAGCTCACAGCAGACTTTGCTTTTATAGGTGAGCAGCTACCAACACACCTGTCACTAATCATCTAGGGAAATGGCTAACATAAGCTATGCATTATGGGTCAAAACAGGGTGCATAAGAGAATGTGACCACAATAAGACAAATTAAAATAATTAATCTAATAAACAATATATACACTAAACATCGGCACTCACCTTTCCTAGTTTTGGGGTGCCCTATGGCTTGTGACCACATTGTTTAAACTGACATTGGAGGGGCTCTGCACACACTAAATTAACAGATAATAAATAGTGGAGATTTGGTTCATGAATTGATCAATGCATTTAAGCCTGCAGCCCCCATCAAGGGACCCCACTGTTCTGCAGGTCCTACCACTATCGCTGAAAATGGCTGCAATACACATAGCTATCACATCAATGTTTGACACCAGGCATGCTATCAGGTCTGAAGCTCACAGCAGACTTTGCTTTTATAGGTGAGCAGCTACCAACACACCTGTCACTAATCATCTAGGGAAATGGCTAACATAAGCTATGCATTATGGGTCAAAACAGGGTGCATAAGAGAATGTGACCACAATAAGACAAATTAAAATAATTAATCTAATAAACAATATATACACTAAACATCGGCACTCACCTTTCCTAGTTTTGGGGTGCCCTATGGCTTGTGACCACATTGTTTAAACTGACATTGGAGGGGCTCTGCACACACTAAATTAACAGATAATAAATAGTGGAGATTTGGTTCATGAATTGATCAATGCATTTAAGCCTGCAGCCCCCATCAAGGGACCCCACTGTTCTGCAGGTCCTACCACTATCGCTGAAAATGGCTGCAATACACATAGCTATCACATCAATGTTTGACACCAGGCATGCTATCAGGTCTGAAGCTCACAGCAGACTTTGCTTTTATAGGTGAGCAGCTACCAACACACCTGTCACTAATCATCTAGGGAAATGGCTAACATAAGCTATGCATTATGGGTCAAAACAGGGTGCATAAGAGAATGTGACCACAATAAGACAAATTAAAATAATTAATCTAATAAACAATATATACACTAAACATCGGCACTCACCTTTCCTAGTTTTGGGGTGCCCTATGGCTTGTGACCACATTGTTTAAACTGACATTGGAGGGGCTCTGCACACACTAAATTAACAGATAATAAATAGTGGAGATTTGGTTCATGAATTGATCAATGCATTTAAGCCTGCAGCCCCCATCAAGGGACCCCACTGTTCTGCAGGTCCTACCACTATCGCTGAAAATGGCTGCAATACACATAGCTATCACATCAATGTTTGATACCAGGCATGCTATCTGGTCTAAAGCTCACAGCACACTTTGCTTTTATAGGTGAGCAGTTACCAACACACCTGTCACTAATCATCTAGGGAAATGGCTAACATAAGCTATGCATTATGGGTCAAAACAGGGTGCATAAGAGAATGTGACCACAATAAGACAAATTAAAATAATTAATTTAATAAACAATATATACACTAAACATCGGCACTCACCTTTCCTAGTTTTGGGGTGCCCTATGGCTTGTGACCACATTGTTTAAACTGACATTGGAGGGGCTCTGCACACACTAAATTAACAGATAATAAATAGTGGAGATTTGGTTCATGAATTGATCAATGCATTTAAGCCTGCAGCCCCCATCAAGGGACCCCACTGTTCTGCAGGTCCTAGCACTATCGCTCAATATGGCTACAATACACATAGCTATCACATCAATGTTTGAATCCTGAAGCACTCCTGGGTAAATCACAGCTGACTCTGGTGCACATCCAATATAGAAATATACTGTCCGAGATGGGATGTCACTTAGAGATGAAACAACCAAATAAATACATGCGACAACTGTATGTGGCCACATACAGTTGTCGCGTGTATTTATTTGGTTGTTTCATCTCTGAGTGACATCCCATCTCGGACAGTATATATATATATATATATATATATATATATATATATATATAAATAAAACAAATTCTATATACTCTTAATACACAAAAACTGTAAATTTATAAACATAATATGCATTCATCTATCACTCTACAAGTGTAACTTTAAGTAACATAGGGTTCTTTAACACAAATACCAATGAAATCTGATGTAGACTCAATAAATGAAATGAATGCTGGTAATCTGATTCACATCGAAGGCTCACAAGCTTAATGCACACATTGGGGCCCTTAAACTGTATATACAGTACTTAGGAGTCAGCAATGTTGCAGCGCCGATATAAGGTACTGTACATATATCACAAGTTACTCTATGGTTGGTATTCAATTTCCATTTCCAACAGCATTGAAGGTGGATTTCGACACTCGAAATGTAGAATATTGAATTCCACCTGTCGAGAATGTTCCGACAGTAGGAATCCAAGATTGAATATCGCACCTACTGTATGTCTGTTCCACAGCAATGAATGCTTAAGGACATATGAATAGTGTTATTTCTCCAATGCACTGTACTGCACTTTGGCAGAACTCTCTGTGTGGATCCACAAGCCTCAGCCAGTCTGCCGGGTTACAGTCTCCAACCCATCAACCCTCCCCAACTCCTCTTTTGTTTTTTTATACCAACTTTGTTAAAAATGGTAAAAATAACAATTTTATTTATATACGGTAGCGCTCTTTCTCAAATAGGACTCAAGGTGCTTAACAGATAGAATAAAAGTAATACAGTACAGGAATTTTTGGAAATGCTTGAGTAAACAGGAAAGTCTTGAGTCGTGTTTTTGAAGGATTCTAGAGTGGTGGCCTCTCAAACTGTGAGTTTTCTAGTTTGAGTGGGTTCGCATTTGTCAGAATTACTTGTAAAGTAATCGTTAGTGACACCATTATATTATGTGTTGTTGGGAAACGTCATAAATCGATATGTTGCAACTGCAAGATTTCACATAAAGTGAAAAAAAAATACTTGACAGGTAATTTCAATGTTATCAACTTTTCCTTTTTTCTAAAAATATTTATCTCTACAACAGATAGTTGGGATGGCTATGGGGCCTTAACTTGCCCCAACTTTTGCATACCTGTATATGAGGATTACAGAGAACATCAAATTAAGTCTTTGTTTCAACCACAGTTATAATGTAGGGAACACAATAAACCAGTATCATGTGTGATATGTGGGAGGCTTCTTGTACATTTTTTAAATGGTTGGTGGCTTGTTTGAGCTCCAGTAGATCTAAAATGTAACTTTAAAAAAATATTTAGGAATATATATTTCAGATATTGTTTTTAACAAAATAATTCATAAATCAAAACTTGTGTAGTGATCCCTGTGTCCTGCAAAATAGCGCAAAATTCCTCAGTCCAAATAAATCAAAACTTACTCACAATTAGTTGAATTTAGGCAAAACTACAGACAATGCAACTGCAGACAATGATGTTGAACATTCTAGAACACAAATTCTCAAACTAAGTCCTCAAGACCTCACACAGGTCATGTTGTCAAGGTTACCTGTGGATTTTTTAAATATGACAGTTGGACTAGCTAGGCGGCCGGGAAAATGTGACCTGTGTGGGGTCCTAAGGACCGAGTTTGAGAACTGCTGGTCTAGAATACATGAATGTATACTTTAAAAAATGATGATATTGATCAGCAGTCAAAAATCATTTATTACCAATGCAAATAGGAAACAAATAGGTTGTGTTATTATAAAACCAACAAAATAGGTAGATTCTATGCTGATAACAAAGGCCTGTGGGCACATGTAATCGGATGCAACTTTTTTAAAAAGTGTGATTATTTTGGTCTGATTATTGGCAATTCTCACATTTTCTACAAATCGCACATGTAGTGGTGTGCGATTTGCTGTAAAAATTGTACGTTTTGTCACGACCAATAAAATTGCACAATCAAATTTTCATCCAGATGTCTTTACATTGAAAACATCAAAATCCCAAATGTAATAGGGTGCAGTTCTTTAAAGTCAGAAGCGTGTGATCATTAAGATCCGCAAATGCTTCTGTCTAAAATCCCTGACTGCAAAGTTAATTTGGGTCGTCTACGTGGTTGACCTTAAATAATTTTATGGTCAGGGTGGTTTGCCAGTTCCCACCATAGAGGGGGAAATTTACTAAAGGAAATTTGTAAAAATAGGTGTATTTGTATCCAGAAATACACTCATTTTTGACATTTACTATCCCGAAAATACGGCAAATCGTATTTGTATTGATAGCACATCAATACGAATACGAATTGCCGTATTTTCGGGAGAGTAAATGTCAAAAATAAGTGTATTTCTGGATACAAATACACCTATTTTTTTTACAAATTTCCTTTAGTAAATGTCCCCCAGAAGTCCATGTTAAACTCCTAACATGAGATCCTGTGGTGAGAACCGCCACTAGATTCCCTTGTTAATTTCTTAACATAGAAGTCTATGGAGACGTGAACAGCCAATCAGCTGCCGAGCTCCGCTGGAGCTTGGACCAGATTTGCTGAGGGGAGTCCCATTGACTGATGTCAATGGGATTCTCTTCATTTTTGGGTAGGAGCCCCATGTGTGTAAACACACATGTGGCTCTTCAGTCCTCTGGCCCTGGACCCTCGTTTTTTTATTTTAACCCATGGGATGCCTACTTCGCAACAAATACGTTCATTTTGTCCATTTACTGGACAAGTGGACAGGACCTTAAGGTGGCCATACACACGCAGATTTATCTTCAGATCTTGCTGGTTGGAACAAAAACATGGTTATGGATGAGAGAAAATGACAGTTGACCATTTGCTTGGAAATGCTGGAAAGCTGACAAACTGTCACTCATCCATAACCATGTTTTTGTTCCAACCAGCCAGATCTGAAGATAAATCTTACTAGTGTATGGGCATCTTGAATGTAAAAGTAGTTAAGTATATGTATTATGTATGTATGTATGTATGTATGTATGCATGTATGTGTTTATGTTATTAAAGTTTTACTTTAAATGGTGTTTGTGTTTTATTTTACATTGGTCCTACTGTGGAACTAGAAGTCCCAGCAGGCACTTTAACACCCTGCATGCAGGGACTTGTGGTTCTCCAAGTCCCTGGATGCAGGGGAGGCTTACTGCGGTGCCAGGGTTAGCCCTGGGCTTCAGCCCTCTATGGCCAGTGACCCTGGCCAGCATTGACCAGACAGGGTGATAATATTTTAGCCAGGGGGGCTTGTGTACAAAGTCTACCCCGGCTATGGTAGTACACTGCTGACTGTTGGAGCGCGCTGTCAATTACAAAAATACGAGGACCCCTACTTTTTTCATCCTCTGTGTTTTTGTTACCAGGACCAGTGTAAGAGTCTGGTGCTGGTCTTTTAAATGCTTATTCTTTGTGCCCCCCATATTCTGAAACCAGGAACGGCTCAAAGAGCCCTTTTTTTTTTTTACATTTCATTCAAATAAACGCACATTCCAGTACTAACAACTCACCAGAAATTGCAAGTGATTTCTGGTTTGTGTGGAAAATCTGCACCCTCTTACATTTGGCCCCTGGTTTAGCTTTTAGCTATATTGAATGCCGAATTTAGAAATATTGAATAGATCTTTGGGCTGCAATAATTCATGACCCCACACATTTTCCTAGCAAGCCACTTTCTGATTGCATGAACGCTTCGCAACTGAAACTTCTCTGGCACTAGACCTTTAAGCTCCAAAGAAATATTGTCATTGTCATATTTGTCTGACTGTAAAGGTTTCTTGCAACTAACCATTGCAAGAGTTTGTAAGGGCACAATAATTACAAAATAAAATGGTTTTAGCTGCTGTGTACCAAATCAAATATATCGTAACACTGAATTCTTGCAAAGTATTTTGCTTTTTGCAGTGACTCCGCACAAAATAATGTGTGGGAAAAACCATGAAGTTTAAAATTCACATCTTGGGACAATATAACTGTACAGCAGCGGCTTCACCTATCTCCGTGTAGGAGGGGGGCTGCTGTCTGCCATGATGCCGTCCGCCCCCCCTCCGCTGCCATCATTGCTGGTCTCAGCCACCGCTGGTTCTTTCTTCCGCTGGTCCCCGTTGTGGGACTGGTACATGCGCAGCATTGTCCTTGGTACTGCGCATGTGCTGGCCCCCAGCAGCTCAAAGAGGCTAAATACCGGTCCCAGCGCTTGTACACTGCAGATGACTGGCGTCAGGACTGGCACATGTGCAGTAACGGCCTCGGTACTGTGCATGCACATACCTCGATCTCTACGGGCAGCAGCCAAAAAAAGTCCATGGAGGCATCCCAGAGGGATGTGACACCTCCCAATAGGACTGCCTTGGGTGACTGGCAGGTCGAACTTCCAATAGAAAGTCACTGCCAGTCCTCCTAGTGTCAGTGCATGTCCTCGTGTTCTAATACTTCTATTCCTGTGAAGAATGTCTCCCTCCTGTACCTCGGCAATACCCCTGATATACCATACAGTCACTATCATGTCCCCTTTTCCCTTCTCTGCTCCAAACTACTGTATAACTTATTGAGATTTTTTTAGTCTTTTTGGGTAAGTTTTGTGCTGTAAGTCATGTATGATTTTAGTTTCCCTTATGGGCCCTACACACTGAAAGATTTGTGCCAGAGATTCATAATGGGAAATTCAGCCTGAGAGATTTAAAATCTCTCACAGAAATTGTTCAGGCGACTATTAAAATTTAATGGGGTGGAATAAAGCCTGGGGGATTGTCATCTTCTTTGTCTATAATAGAGAACATAAATATAGTAAAAAAAATGGGGTCCCCCAGGCTCTCTGAGCCATTCCGAATTAAGATCCCCCTATATTCAAGAAATCAGCACCGGTTCTTGAGCTGGCCCTGGTTCCCAAAATATGTGGAACGAAGTGAGTGGGGGTCCCCCATATTACATATATGGGGGGCGCCATGGGTGGATGATCAGGGGTGCTGCGAGTGGGGGTGGAGGGGTCGGATGTTCCTCCGGTCGGGTGGGCAGATGCAGAACGGCCGGGCCGTGTATTTAAGTCCTTGTGTGGTCTACACACACACACACAGCGATTTACATGCGTTTTCATGCGTAGTGAAATTGCTCAGAAAATGCCTGAATGTCCCCCCGTGTTTAGGGCCCTTTCGTTGTACTGTCTTTAATGTATGTATACCCTTCTGGATGTACTGTATGACCTCCAGAACTGAACACAATACTTCAGGTGAGGGCGTACCAATGACCTATACAGTGGCATTATTACTTCTTTCTTTCTACTGCTGGTACCTCTCCCTATGCAACCAAGCATCTGACTTGCCTTCTTCATTGCTTTGTTACATTGCCTACCTGCCTTTAAGTCCCCTGAAATAGTGACACCTAGATCCCTCTCCTCCTCAATAGTTTCCATTATAGTGACATTTATACTATATTTAGATATTGTATTTTTGAGACCCAAGTGCATGATTTTGCAATTTTTGGCATTGAACTGTAGTTGCCATGCTCTTGACCATTCCTCTAATCTTCCTAGATCATCAGTCATTTGTTTTACCCCTCCTGGTGTTTATCCTGTACCATACTTTGTGTCATCAATAAAAAGGCATACTTTCCCTCCAGTACCATTTGCAATGTCACCAATAAAGATATTAAAAAGCACTGGTCAAAGTACAGATCCCTGGGATACCTCACTGGTAACATTTCCCTCCTGTGAATGCACTATATTTACTACAACTCTGTTTTCTAACCTGCAACCAAGATCTTATCTATACAACCATGTTAGTATCTAATCCCATGCTTTTAAGTTAATTTAGCATTCTGCAGTGTAGGACAGTGGGCAGTATTCAATGAGAAAAGTTCTCCGTGTTTTGTGGAGAATTTGTGCTTTGTTCGCCTTGGATGGAGCATTTTGCTCTCCAAAAGCGAGCAACCCTATTCAATGTGAAATATTCTCCGTCTTTTTAAGTGATTTTCTCCGTCTCTCTCCGTGTAGCAATTCTCCATCTTTTGATGGAGAGCTGGAATGTGAACTTTTGAACGTAAAGGTTTTTTTTTTAAATTTTGGTGTAAAAAAAACAGGGTATTTTTCCTGTGAAGGGGCATGTTATTTTTATTCATGTGCTTATAGCACATGAATATATATTTAATTTAAAAAAAAAATATTTTTTTACATTTTTTTTTTTTTTTTTACACAGTGCAGCCAGCAGGGGGCCCGAGCGCTCGAGCCGCTCATTAGATATTCATATATTCACTGCAGCCGAACGTTACTATGCACGAACGGTGCAGTGAATACTGGGTCCCCCGCTGGCTATAGGGGGGTGCAGCCTGGGTCCTGGAGAGCCCCCCTCCCCTCCACAGTCCTCTGGAGCAGCCAGGGAGACTTTTATCTCTCTGGCTGCTTCCGGCTCCCTGAAAGCTCCCTGCAGGGGTTAAGACTCGCCGCGAGTGGCGGCGAGTCTTAACCACATTGAATAGAGGGAGCAGGAGTGGCAGCGAGCCCTCCGGAACACGGAGAGTGCATGGAGAGCTAAATAAAACGCTCTCCATGCACGGAGAACTTTTTCATTGAATACTGCCCAGTGTCTTAAGCCATACTAAAGTTTTGACATGGTACATCTACATCCCTCTTTTATCAATTTGCTCGGTCACCTAATCAAAAAGTTAATAAGGTTTGTTTGACATGATCTTCCCCGATTAATTCCATGCTGATTGGGATTTTGATGGATTTGAGTTAACCTACTGCACAACTTCTTATTTTAACAGTGTTTTAATTAATTTCCCTACTACTGATGTAAGGCTCACTGGTCAGTAGTTGTTTGCATCTTCCATGCTTCCACTTTTGTGCAATGGTACAATGTTGACTCTTTTCCTGATCCTCTGGAATAACTCCTGTAGCTATTGACTTTTTGAATAATTCTGTTAATGTTGCTACCAGCACCCCTTTACGCTTCTTTAGTATCATTGGCTGTATTTTATCTGGCCCCATTAATTTATCCACTTTCAGTTTTGAGAGTTCTGTTAGGACCTTCTCCTCTGTAAATGGACTAATTTAATTTTTCTTAATACTCTTGAAACTAAACTGTTCCCCTCTTTTTCAGTAAGGAATACTGAGCAAAAATAATTATTGAGATGATCTGCTATGATATTGTCTCCCTCAGCAAGACTCACACTATTGGTCTTTAGTCTTTTCTTTTCTCCTTTCACTTATATACCTAATATTTTTGCCTCCTTTACTCACAGACTGGGCCATTTTCTCCTCATCTTGTGCCTTTGAACACCTGATTACCTTCTTACAGATGGCCAGTGGCTATCCCTAGGTGGATGAGAGGGGTGTCTTTGTATTTGTGCAGCATTAATTGTGTCACAGACTGGTGGGTGTTGTGAGAATACTGTAAGTCTGTAGGGTCTAATGCGACTGCTGTTATTAGGGAGGGTGTGCATCAGTTGGTCACCAGCAAGTTGTTAGACAGTCATTAGGTCGACACCATTAGGTCGACATTCCATTTAGGTTGACATGTGTCTAGATCGACATGCAGGAAGGTCGACATGAGTCTATGTCAACATGGGTTAGGTCGACAGGGTCATTAGGTTGACATGGGTAAGGTTGACAATGGTAAGGTCGACAGTAAAAAAGTCTACATGATTTCTTTTTATTCATTTTTTTGTCATTTTTTTACCCTTATGTCGACACAGTCAACATAAACACTAAAACGTACCACCGCGTCCCCTTGCATGGCTCGCTGCACTCACCATTGTTCTTCATTTAGAGCACAGGCCCTGACTGGTGATTAAGTAGGTTTATCCAGCATGCTGGATATTAATTGCCAGGTGATAGCGAAGCACAAGGCAGTGCATTGCTATCGCTATGGCCCCTACACACTGAGCGATGTAAGGGTATTTTCTAAGGGATCTAGTGAGATCCCTTAGAAAATGCCCTGAAATTCCCCAGTGTGTAGGCCCGCTAGTGTGTAACAAAGCAAGGTACTTGTTTCCTAGCACGGCCACAATCTTATGGATCGTGTACCTTTAAGTTAAGGTATACGATCCATACGATGGACCCGATTTCCTTTGAAATCAGGTCCATTTTGCCGGCTAGGACACAATATCGGGGGCATCGCGTCGGTCGGGACCATTAACATTGGTCCCGACGCGACCGACGCGATGCCCCCGATATTTCCATAGGCTTCAATGTTAAAAAATATTTTAACATTGAAATCGTGTCGGGAAAGGTAAAATATCGGGGGCATCGCGTCGGTCGGGACCATTAACATTGGTCCCGACGCGATGCCCCCGATTTTTCCATAGGCTTCAATGTTAAAATATTTTTTAACATTGAAATCGGGAAAAAATGTGAAAAATGTGAAATGGGCCAATATGACCCATTTCACATTATAGATGTCCCCGTCGTCACCCCACGATAGACGCCAACCCGAAGCGTGGCGAGCGCAGCGAGCCCGCGAGGGGCGGCGGTGTGCATCCTCCGACCTTTTCATTCCCCTACTATCCACGTCGGCATGGAGTTGAGAATAAGATAGTTTGGCGAGCGCAGCGAGCCACCGAGCCCGAAGCGTGGCGAGCCCCGCGAGGGGACGCGTATAACTTCACAGGTATACGCGTCCCCACGCGGGGCTCGCTGCGCTCGCCACGCTTCGGGCTCGGTGGCTCGCTGCGCTCGCCACACTATTCTATTCTCAACTCCACGCCGACGTGGATAGTAGGGGAATGAAAAGGTCGGAGGACGCGCACCGCCGCCCCTCGCGGGCTCGCTGCGCTCGCCGCGCTTTGGGTTGGCGTCTATCGTGGGGTGGGGTGTACGCCGTTAAATTTGGGGGGGTTGGGAATATTTTACATTGAATCCAATGTAAAATCGGGTCCCAGGGACCCGATTTACATTTCATTCAATCAAAAAATCGGGTCTAAAATCGGTCGGTCGCGTCGATCGCATCGCATGCGACCAAATCACATGCGATGCGATCGACCCGATTTTTCCGACACGACCACCCCGATGTAAATCGGTGTGGCCGTGCTAGGAAACAAGTACCCAAAGCAATATAACAGGGTTGCCGACCCTCCCGGAATTACCGGGAGGATCCCGAAAATCGGGTCCTCCTCCCGGCCCCCCGGAAAGGTGGGCAACCCTCCCGGATTCCGGGGGACCCCCACGCCACCCCCCCATACATTTTGGATTGAAATTGTCAATCCGCGGGTCTTAGAGGAGGGGGCGGAGCTAAAATAGCATCATTTTAGCCCCGCCCCCTCCACGGAGATCCGTTAATTGGGGGGTTTTACCATCCTGGGGGCGGGGCTTAATGATGTAAAGCTCAAGCCCCGCCCCCGACCTGCAGCTGGAAGTCTCCTCTCCGGGCTTCTGCAATATAAGTGCAGCTTGAGTGGCATCCAATCAACACTCAGACATTAAATATTGTGTGTCTGGGCACACAGTAATGGTCCAAAACCCCAGCCATGCTTGATGCATTTCGGATATGGATTTTCCTTCATCTGAAGCATAGGTTTGAATACCATAGAACTACATAGGTAGATTCAGTCACGCAGCTAATCGACAGGTCTTTTCAAGTGGACGCACGCATGGCCGGAAGTATTATGGCTCTGTGTTCCACCTGGGCGGAAGTGAAGCATTCCATTATTAAGGAAGTTGACATCTCCATGGAGATCAATTTGTGGATCTACTTAATGGATATAGGCATTAAAAACAGATATAGACTTTAAAAACAGTAACAAGATTAAAGTAGTAGATGATGGATTACTTAATTTAAAAGAATGGTAAATAATGGAAAACACTAATATTTAAAGCTATTTCCAAAAGGGTAATTTGAAAATAATAATTAATTGAAAATGAATTAGAAAAAATTAAGAAAAAAAAATCTACCTAAAAAATTAATTAAAAAAAGGTCATTTAAAAAGTGTTTAAATTCAAATTCACCGTTTAACCCCTTGGAGACAAGAGTATTTAAACGGTGAATCCACCGCATCTCGGCTTATCGATATTTTGAGTACGCCACCTGGGTAATATAATTCGAATGCCCCAAATCTAACTCTCTCTGCACATGTTACATCTGTCTCGCCTGCAGTGCGGCATGGTTTTGCCCATGTGTCTGCAATCAGGTCTGAATTAGGCCCTCAGAAGTGGAGAGTGATAGAGTTGGGAGATAAACTACCAACCAAGCTGCTCCTAACAGCTATTTTTCAAACATAGCTTATACATGCCAGTTAGGAGCTGATTGACTGCTGCTATACTTCTCTCCGTTCCGTCACACTCCGAGGCTTGGCACATCTGCCCCATAGTCATTTTACCAGCTAGTTATTGGGGTTGGACATACCTGAGATACTGGAAGACATGTTATAGCCCAGTAACCGTCTCTAGGTAAATGCTAAATCTATCAACTGACAATTCATGAGAGGATTTGCCATCTGCCTTTCATTACCGGATGAGTGACAGCGCAGTGTCTTCTTGGAATATATGTAAATCGACGGATTGACTGAGACTTTAATATAATCAGACGAGTGCGGAGGACGGGGTGGAGGAGAGAACTGTCAGTGTGAGCATATGTTTACAGCTGAACTGTTCTTCCTTCTTGTAGAATCCAAGCATTTAACCGTTTGCAAAGGAAATCTCATATTATTCCACCTGAAGACAAGCAGAGGTCCCAGCAGTGACCACATACAGGGCTAGTTCATTTTACATGTGTTATATTGACTCCCGGTGGTCTCTAACATCTCCAGCCGGGATACGGTCATTAGGTCTACATGAGCTAGGTTGACAAGCATTGGGTTGACACCACTAGGTCGACAGGCAGCAAGGTCGACATGGGTCAAGGTCGACATGGGCCAAGGTCGACATGGGTCTAGGTCGACATGAGGTCTAGGTCAACAGGTCACTAGGTCGAAACAAGCATTAAGTAGACATGGGCTAGGTCGACAGGCAAAAGGTCGACATGGGGGTTTTCACTGTTTTCTGAGCCAACATGTGCCGACAGGCGGTATTTCATGCCCCACCATCCACTAGGGCGTGGTGAGAGAATAAAATAGTTTGCTGAGCGTAGCGAGGCACCGTGCCCAAAGCCCGAGGGAATGCGGTGCACTTCAAACTGTGTCCATGTTGACTGTGTCAACATTTGGGTAAAAAAACAGTGAAAAACCCAATGTTGACGTTTTGACTTGCCCATTTCGACCTAATGCTTGAGGGGTCAGTGCAGGAATGGATACAGAGTTCTAGATCCACCTCTGGTCTCCTGTGACACATGTCCCGGCGGCGGCAGCAGGATGACCGGACAGCAGCAGCAGGTAGAAACTGGGGAGCAGAAACAGAATATCGGAGAGAGCGCCGCTATCCGGGGGGGTCTGCAGGCGGGGAAGAAGGGTGACCTGCCCTGGTCTATTCCAGTAGCTGGTTCCACGTGCTGGACTCCCAGGGCCATCTGCGGTAAGTATTACCAACATGCCGGGGGGTGATAGAGAGGAAGCTGGGAGAGCCGGCTTCAGGACATGGTAGGATGGGGGTAGTAGTAGTAGTACAGGTGCATAGGGTCCATCTGTAGGGTATGACAGAGCACTAACCTCCATAATTAGTTCCACTACAAGTCCCAGGATAGAAGTCCAATGGAGCACTTGAGCACTTATAGTTTAAAACGTTTTGAATGTTTAAAATGTTGCGTTGATTCATATGCTGGGAATTGTAGTGAAACACTATTTGTGTGATGAGTCCAAGTCGGCACTGGGAAGGTGGTGAGTCGACACTGAATGGGGGAGGGTCAAGATTAAACAGTAAACTGCCCACCCTAGAAGAAAAGGCTAGATCCGCCCCTGCGTACAGGGAGCAGAGCGGCTGCGTTTGCCAAGTCAGCGTTCCGGGCAGTTTAACTACTTTAAAAAAGGGACAGTTCGAGTTCGGTAATTATTCTGGCTTAAGGGTGCCCTGAAAAAGTCATGGAGACCCAAACGGTGCCTTGGACTAAAAATGTTTGGGAACCACTGGTTTATAGTATGAAGGTCAGCAGCCAATACGTTGACACCAAAAGTCAACACTGACAAAAGGTCAACATTTATAAGGTTGACATTGGCAAAGGTTGACACAAGTAAGATGCCGACATGGAGGAGGTCAACATGAGTTTTTTTTAATGGTTATTGGTGACACCTGTCGACACGGAACCCCAATAAGTGTAGCGCGTACCCTCGCATGGCTCGCGGATGTTAACACGCAGGTTTGAAAGTATGAAAAAGTCCCAAAACTTTTTCATGTGTCAAAATTTCCCTTGCGTCGACCTTATATCAATGTTGACCTAGTGCAGTGGTTCTCCCCCCCCCCCAACAGTGCACGTTTTTCTGGTCTCCCGGCAGGTGCACAGGTGCACTCATTATTCACTGACACATTTTAAAAGATCACAGGTGGAGCTAATAATTTCACCTGTGATTCTGTGAGGAGACCTGGAAATGTGCACTGTTGGGGGACCGAGGTTGAGAACCACTGACCTACTTTATGACGGCACTTTGCCAGTGTCAACATTATGTGTGTCAACCTTTTGTCAGTGTCGACTTATCGTATGGACCTAGACACTGTGGAGTAATTTTTTTTAAATATGGGAGTTTAATTGAAGATGGGGTGTTGTCCACGGCAACCAATCAGACATTTTTTTTATGTTTAGCACCTTCTAGAAGATAATAGGTAGAAAGGTATTGGTTGCTATTGGCGACATCCCATCTGCAATAGAACTCCCCTGTAGATCTATGGACCGGATCCATGTTTGCATGTAGCGTTGCCATTAAGACGCTGCCTATGGAGGGCAGGAATTTCCTAACAAAAAAAAGTTAATTTAATCAAAATGTATTTTCTTTGACAAATTAAATCTTCCAATTTAATAATTCCATATTTTAGACAGTGTATGCTATTTTAATTATACACCGCTTCGAATACCCCGCAGTGTTCCATCGCTCGGAGTAATTTCCCAGAGTGCCGCGTGATTATATTAAAATGTGTTTTAAAAAAAAAAAAGGATACAATGTTTCTGAATTCATAAGTAAGAAGAGGGGTTCTGCCGGGGAACCCTGGGGAACGCACGGGGAATATAATGCACCGGGAAGCTTGATAGTGGCGGCATATATTATGTACTGTAAATGAGTGATGGGAGAGATACGGGAGTGTACACGGAATTTAAAAGGACATACATTTTGACAGAAGGCTTTACACGATAAAGAACACTGACAGTTTCAGGTGAACGATCCTTGCCACTCAAACTTCCACTAATGATGGTTGGGTGGCAGCGAGGGATGAGAAATGCATGCTGGGAGATGCTTCTTATCTCCATCGGTTTAGGCACCTGGATTATTCTATCTTTAAATAATACCAGAAATAAAGTTAATATTTGCCCAAGAAATGTGCATTTTCTTTTTTTGGTTTAATAATGCCTTAAACACGTTTTTTGTTGGAGACTCTCAGAACTGCTGATACAGGTACTGGCTTCATACTGTAGGTGTCCGGAGTACAGACATTCCAATAGCACATTACTGTGTGCAATGATTAAATCAGTATACAAGGGATGCAGTCAAAATCCCGATGGTCAAAATCCCGAATGGGTCATAATACCGACAAGGACAACATCCCGACATTTAAAATCCCGACAAGGACAAAATGCTGACATTTAAAATCCCGACAGGGTCAAAATACCGACATATGGAATGTACAGGTGAAACAGTCAACATGACTTTCCGTCGACAGGTTGCGAGGTCGACATAGGTTTTTTTTCACTGTTTTTTGACCCAACATGTGCCGACAGGTGGTATTTCATGCCCTACCATCCACTAGGGCGTGGTGGGAGAATAAAATAGTGTGCTGAGCGCAGCCAGCGAGGCACCGTGCCGAAGCATTGCGAGCGAAGCGAGGGGCTGCGGTTCACTTCCAACTGTGTCCATGTTGACTATGTCGACATTAGGGTAAAAAAAATGTGAAAAAACCCATGTTGACATTTTGACTGTCAATCTTGTCATTGTCGACCTAATGCTTTTGTCGCCCTTCCAACCCTGTGGACCTTAGTCATGTTGACCTATTTCACATGTCGGCCTTAATGGGGTCAATGACCCTTTGGTGTCACCCCTCAATTTGCACCCCCTTGTGACGCCACTGCACCCACCAATACAGGGTGTTACATATGTATGTATAGCCAATATAATACAAGATCAGCCCCACAGACATGTTTTATTTGGTCTACATTCTCAGGACGCAGACCGGCTGGAATGCCGACGCACACCATAACTCCTGTTACGTTGGCAGATTCCCGACGCCTGCGTTAACTCTTTCACTCCCTGTAGCATGCTCACGTACAGATCCGGTCTCCGCTATGCTAAATTATACTCGGTAATTGCTGTCACTGTCACTGTTCCTACTCACGGAAGGGTACACACGTAAATACCTCAGCGGGTTACCTGCTACCTGACAACACTGAATGCAACAAGACTTCACGTTCGCTTGGAAATAATTGAGTTAAAATAGGATAAACATCACATTATGTAGGACAATATAAATGGGCGAATTCAGCAAGCAATCATTTAAATGTAATCTCCCGAGGAATAATTGCTGGCGCAGAAATACTTTTACAGGTCTATTCCGCTGTGTTTTGATGTGTCCAAGTGTTTCCGCGCTGCCACCAACAGAATAATTTGCATCATTGTTGAAAGTTTTACTCCGAAGAGAGTTTAGGATAGTTCCATCGAAATGGGGCTGAGCTCAATTTACTGGGGAACTGAGGCCCTTATTCAGGTCCGTTCGCACACGGCCGATGTTTGCGTTTTGCGCATGCACCCATGGTGTCTTTGCGGGCGGAAGGCGGGGGGGAGGGCGGTTCGTGGGCTGGCTCACTTGAATATGGGAACACCCAGGGTTTCATGGGTATTCCCAACAGGGCCAGATTAAGGGGGGGGGGGGGGGCAGGGGTACTGACCCCCTTATATCTAGGGGCCCCTGTGGTTGACATGTATATTTTTATTGTTTTTTTTTAGCTAATGGTTTTGTGCATGGGAGCGGGGTAGTGCTGCAGCTTCACCTATCTGCCAATGTGACAATGATTAATGGTGCTGAGCTTCGGGAGCCAAGGCACACTGACTGCACAAGTGTGCAGTGCATTACTGGCAGTTGACTAAGTCCCATGAGACTTTGCACAAGAGGTCAGGGGCTGAGAGGTTTGTGCTGAGCTCTGATTGGTGGAGATCATCACATGCTTCTCAGGCCTATGGAGAACAGCAGCAGCGGCCTCGTCATATAATAGATATATCTATATAGCGGCAATGGCGGGCGGCACTCACAGACTTATTCACAGCCAGTAAATACGGTGGAAAACTATGCAAACTTTAATAACATTTCGGGGCTCAAGTCCCCTTCATCAGATTAAACAACAATGAGATAAACAGTGAAATATATAGGAGACAACTCACCACTCTGGTCCCCATGGCCGCGCTCCCGTCCGCGCCGTCCGCCCCATTCTCGCCATTCACTTCCGGCTTCCGGTGGACATGACGTATGTGAGATTTAACACTATCAGGCCACGGACGCCGGTGACAGCCCCAGGCTTCAGCCCTGGATGGGTGAAGCCTGGGCAGGGGGGGGGGAACCCTTTATTGGGGGGTTCCCCACTCCCCCAGGTACCCCGTTCAAGGCTGACCAGCCACAGTGCTCATGTTTTGGCCAGGGGACCTTATATATAAAAAGTGTCCCCCGGCTGTGGCATGACACCCAGACCCCCAGATTTTTTGTCCCCCGGATTTTTTGAACCAGGAACAGTCCAAGAGTCCAGGGCTGGTTTCAGAAATACGGGGGACCCCTATGCTTTTTGTCCCCCGTATTTTTGGAACCAGTTCCAGCTCAATGAGACCGGGGCTGGTTATGCTCAGGAGGAGGGAACCCCACGCCATTTTTTTTTTTTTATAAACACAAAATTAACTCAAATTCGCACATTTTCATGCCTAAAATTCACACATTATCACACTTAATCGCACCTTTTTCCCCAGAATAGGCACCTCGTTAAATATGCAAATTCGCCGAAAAAAATGCGATTTTAAACGTGCAATAATGGGCGAATTTGAAAATGCGAAAAAATCGCATCCTATTAAATGTCACCCTCTATGTTCATTTGGATAGTAAAGTATGAAAAACACCTTTTTTTAATTTATTTTTAAAAAATACTCACAATAACCTTTTCCATATCGACCTAAGGCATGTTGACCAATAGAGTTTGACCTGTTGACGGTCTTATTATTGTCAACCAGACGATTGCATCCCGATGGCAGAACCTGGGGCCGACTGTCTCATGTTGTGCACAGTGTCGGCCAGTTGGTTATGGCTCCTATATAAAATACAGCTTGTAGCTTTACATTGCACGCCGCACTTTGTTTTTGCAAAAAATATTTACCCTTAAGCAGTAAAGATGCTGCAATTATCACCAACCCGCATCATACCCTTCGGGCATGACACGGGCCGTATGGAATGCTTCTGAAGCTCCGAACCTGGAGTGTGCAGTGTGCAGTCGTGTTTAAAACTTGACATCAAGTTGGCACCAAAATATAAAAACTGCCCTATATAAGGAAGCCTCTGGTCATTGTCCAGTATCAGGCCCCTTAGGTGTACACCAGCATCTGTTCTGTTAGAGTTCTCTAGAGTATGAATCCAGTTTTTTAACCCAGTCCACCGAGGACTCTCCTGGATAGAGCTTCCTTTGAATTTCTGGCTACAACTTTGGTTTCCTCCTGACCTGTTTCTTGTCCAATCCTTGGAATTCCATTACCCAGCTGGCTCTGACCTGTTCCTGATAACCATGCTCCAGTATGCCACATGGTGACAATCTTAATATCTTAATGCCTGTTCAGTAAAAAGGCTTTTTTATCGAGTACAGCGAAGCCCATGGCCGGTGCAAGGTATTTCAGCACCCTAGGCCAAACTTAATCTTACTGCTCCCACCACCACCCACACACTAACACCGACTGTCCAGAACCTCAGGTGGATGTGTGGAGGAGGCATCTTAGAAGTTCAAAATCTGCTGCTTGCATTAAGTTCAACAATGATGCCTCTCGTAGGGTCATCCTTCATTTTGTGATAACCAGACAAAGGGATGCCTGCAGATTTTGTAGCCCATAGGCAGCTGGTGCTCCTGCTTCTTCTGTGCACCGGACACCGGGGGTTGCTAGGCACTTCCGCCGGCAGATGGAGTTCCCGGCCAGTTGCCTAGCAACTGCAGATGCCGGGTGGCTCGGCTCAGGAGTCCTGGCTGTTCCTAAGCAACCAGGACGCCGAGAGGTTGGCGCCTTCACTCAGCTGTGCATTCAGGGAGAGGGGGCTTGGTTTCACCAGCACTACCTGATAGGCTGAGGGTTCTTTTTAAGGGGTCTGGGACTTCTCCTAGACGCCGGTGATAATCGTCTGTGCCTGCTGCAGGAGCTTGCTGATTCTTCCTCAACGGCTGGAGCCTGTCATTCTTGCTGACGCTCGGAGACCATCAGCTCTCCTTTCACACCTGGTGTCGTGAGTTGCCTGTGGTTACAGCTGAGCACTTTATTTACTGGTCCTTTGCCCTAGTTGTGGTTGGGCATTGTTTCTCTATTTGATTTGGTTGGGGTTGTTACCCCGTGCAGTTGTGCGGTGCACAACTTCACCGTTTTGCGTCAAGGTCACAAAGTATAATTGCGACAAGGGTCGCTTGGTTGGTTCGCGACGGAGTAGCCATGTTTTCTTTATGGTATCTTTCTTGTCTTGTATATTTATTCTTTAGCCTGTTCTAGTGTCCAGATAAGGATTAATATTTTTAGAATTCCTTATAATACAGTTATTCAGTTTGGGTTACCATCTTAGCCAGATTTCCTCTTGGTCCTATCTCTGGTGGTCGCCACAGGCTTGACACCACATAACACCTGGCTGCACCGGAGCTAGGGCGGGCTTAACTTGCCCTTTCAGATGTGGCAGTTATAGGCGAAGCCTAGCGTCTAGCAGTCTGTGGTCACCTGTCGGAGAAGGCCAATAGAGTAAGTGTAGAGGTTAGGGGCTCCGCTCAGTCTGGGCGGCTTCAGAATCATAAGTTACTCCCTGGATCGTAACATACGCCTATCCTATTAGTACTATTATCACCCGTACCATCCCAAAGAGAGTTGACCTTACCATGCACCTGGTCGTTCTCTTGGGACACAAGGTTCCTCTACTGAGATTTTCTTTCAACCTTAATGTGGTATTCAATTGTCTTTCACCAGCATTTTCAGCACACTATCCAAAGGGATGGTGAGCTGAACTGCACGAATGCATGGCTAAACCTGCCAATAATGAGCGCTATATGCCCCAAATAATAGATCAATTGAAGATCTCCCATCACTTTAGACGGAGGATCGGATGCGATATAACAATTGAATACCACCCTTAGTGTTATATATTTTTTTGCACATGTGAAGGGCAACAAATAACTAAACATTTTTTTTTACTTTGTTCCCCTTTATGTAAATTATGCAGAGTATGTGTCACAAATAAACATCTCCCCGCAATTCCACATTTGCGTATCACACATGGTGGGACCAATTCTCCCCAAGTCACCCAGTTACCACATAACTTCATTCAGCAATTTCTGTTTATCGTGTCAGAGCAAAGCACAAATCTTTGGAAGGTTCATCAGCGTCTATTATCTTGGGTCAGAGGGATATAAATAATGTATAATGTGGTTGTTCTCAAATGGCTTTGAAAATTTGCCATAAACTCACGAGCTAAAAAAAAAAAAATTGACCTAAATTCTAGAAAATTTAACAGTGCAGCCGTGGTCAGTCCTGTCTGAGCTTACACTACTGCACGGAATAGTAATCGAGGGGGTAAATGTCCTAAAGCTGATATCAACCAGTCAGATTCTTTCAGTCAATGTTCGTCAAACTGGTTCGGGCTTTGAAGCTGGCTCATACAATATAAGCAACTGTGCCTAGCACACTAGTATTCTAATCATGTAAATTAATATTGTTAGAAATTAGATAATGATAAAGTAATTAAATATTGAATGGAAACATACAGTACATAGGTGTTATTATATATCAAACACATGGCCTGATTCAGCAATGAAAAAAAAAGCATACAAATGAGCAAAACCATTTGCAGTGCAGGTGGGGCAGATGTAACATGTGCAGAGAGATTTGGATTTCGGTTGGGTGTTTTTAAACTGAAATCTAAATTGCCGTGTAATAATAAAGCAGCCAGTATTTACCCTGCACAGAAACAAAATAACTCACCCAAATCCAATCTCCCCATCCATATGCTGCAGGTTTATACATGAATATGAAATTGCTGGATCATTTTGTGTTCCTTTTGGTGAGCTCTGCCCCCTATCTGCCCCCCACTTTCCATTGTAACTCCTTCGCCTCCCCCCCAACATCACTCAGTCCTTACCCCCTCCTGCCTTTCCCCAATGCTCCCTTGTTTTGGTGGTTGGTCCTTAGCTCCTAAGGCTGTCTGGGTGGCCGGTCCAAAAAGAGGGCAGAGATATTGTGTGGGTTGCCATGGCCTTGGGTGAAGGGGCCTGACCTAGCCCTGTGACCCCCATTTTTTAAAGCATTTGGGGGGGGGTGGGTGCCCAGCCAATCCTTAGCAGCTGGGCAGCCCGGCCCATTCTCTCCCTCCCTGCACTGGAGATGTTGTGCGCATCTCTTCAGCGATCACCACTACTCTGTTCTGTAATCTCCGACTCCCCCAACTTCCCCGCCGCCTGCAAGACACTGTCACCCGCAAGAGGGACATCGGGACAGTCTCCATATACATCCTCTCCAACTGTACCTTTTTGGCCGGTCCAGTACCACGTTTGTGGTCCGTACCAGCCAAAAAAGGGCTTGGTAACAATTTCCTTGGTCTACAACTTTCCATTGAAAGTATAGTAAGAGTGGCCACACCCCCTTTACCTGTGGCCACGCCCCCTTTCTCTTGTACTAGTTTCTGCCCTTCCGATGTTTGAGGGTATGCATATAGCGGGACTGTCTCTGGGCAGTTGGGAGGTATGAAAAAACTATGCAAAATATTTACAGTTTTAAAAATTAAAAGTTTTTTTAACATTTTAATGCTACATTGTTGTGGAACATTGTTTACTCCCATTGTTGCGGTTCCATGCTAGGTTCTTGCAGACGGTGGTTACACAAGACTGGGATTAACACTGTTACTTGAAATTGCGTAGGGACCGATATTGTTCTAAACTGTGTCTATATGCCTTTCTGTTTTATAGTATTTACAGTACATGTCCTAAATACTCCTGGAATCTCTGCCATTTAGGATAATAGTTCCCTTTTTATCTTGCCGGCATTTCTAAGGATATTTTATTTTCCGAGCAGCACTTACATTGCAATTTGCTCTAAACACACTTGCTTCCAAGGCCCCCGAAACATCAAAGCTGGAGATGTATAAATGGAACACACACAGTCACCTCCTAAGCTGCGCAGTGATGTCGCTATTAAATAGGACACGGTTCTAAAGAAAAAAATGACCTTTAGGTTCTGCAATATGTGTTCCCTGTGCTTCCTCCGGAGTCTGGGAAAGGTAATCCGGAGCCCCAGGCATGTCGGGCCGGCTGGATCATATAACCTCTGTTCTTTATATTACTTCTTAGAGGTTGCACTTTCTAGCTTTAGATAAACCTGTGCCTTTGTTTGTTTGCTTTCGCTAATTTGCTGAGATCTTTCTTCTTCTTTGAAACCAAAACTTGTTTGAAATATTAATCGGTGCGTCCAGGAGAAGGAGAAAGCTGCTATCAGCCAGCGCTGCTTAAAAGAAACTCACAAGAAAGCCAGGGATAAAAGTGCTGCGATTTTAAACTTTATTTCATTGATATTTACGTCCCCAAATCATGCACAAGGTTATATTCGTCTGGCTCCCAATGGCCTACATTTTTGGCTGGATTTCCCAAGTCACACACTTCCAGAGGGGGGTGGATTTGTGATATAGAGGTGTGGCCATCTGGAAAGGTAGCTGTGATTGGACTGATAGAAAATTACTAGAGATGAGTCCCAAGAAGTTCTGTGATCTGAGGGAATCCGAATGTCAGGTTTTCTGCCTCTCGGTCTTGGATTCCAAATCAGGGCAAACATTTTTGTCCCGGCATCAGATTCTAGCTGATTTTGGATTTTACTTAAGTGCCTCCCAGGGTGAATTTGACGCCATTGCACACATTAGTGTGGGAGAAGTTTGTGATCTGATGGTCTGTGCTGATTTCATTCCAGTGCTAAGTTGATCAATCTATCCATTGTCTATCTACTCCAGTGCTGAGCTGACCTATCTGTCCAGTGTCCATCTACTCCAGTCTGAGCTGACCTATCTGTCCAGTGCCCACCTACTCCAGTGCTCCAAAGCTGTCCTATCTGTCCAGTGTCCATCTACTCCAGCGCCGAGCTGACCTATCTGTCTAGTGTCCATCTACTCCAGTGCTGAGCTGACCTATCTATCCAGTGCCCACCTACTCCAGTGCTCCAAAGCTGTCCTATCTGTCTAGTATACATCTGCTCCAGTGCTCCTGAGCTGACCTATCTGTCCAGTGTCCACCTACTCCAGTGCTGAGCTGACCTATCTGTCCAGTGTCCATTTACTCCAGTGCTGAGCTGACCTATCTGTCCAGTGTCCATCTACTCCAGTGCTGAGCTGACCTATCTGTCCAGTGTCCATCTACTCCAGTGCTGAGCTGACCTATCTGTCCAGTGCCCACCTACTCCAGTGCTCCAAAGCTGTCCTATCTGTCCAGTGCCCACCTACTCCAGTGCTCCAAAGCTGTCCTATCTGTCCAGTGTCCATCTACTCCAGTGCTGAGCTGACCTATCTGTCCATTGCCCACCTACTCCAGTGCTCCAAAGCTGTCCTATCTGTCCAGTGCCCACCTACTCCAGTGCTCCAAAGCTGTCCTATCTGTCCAGTGCCCACCTACTCCAGTGCTCCAAAGCTGTCCTATCTGTCCAGTGTCCACCTACTCCAGTGCTGAGCTGACCTATCTGTCCAGTGTCCACCTACTCCAGTGCTGAGCTGACCTATCTGTCCAGTGTCCATTTACTCCAGTGCTGAGCTGACCTATCTGTCCAGTGTCCATTTACTCCAGTGCTGAGCTGACCTACAGTATCTGTCCAGTGTTCATTTACTCCAATGCTCCTAAGCTAACCTATATGTCCAAAGTCCATCTAATCCAGTGCTGAGCTGACCTATCTGTCCAGTGTCCATTTACTCCAGTGCTGAACTGACCTATCTGTCCAGTGTCCATTTACTCCAGTGCTGAGCTGACCTACAGTATCTGTCCAGTGTCCATTTACTCCAATGCTCCTAAGCTGACCTATCTGTCCAATGTCCATCTACTCCAGTGCTGAGCTGACCTATCTGTCCAGTGTCCATTTACTCCAGTGCTGAACTGACCTATCTGTCCAGTGTCCATTTACTCCAGTGCTGAACTGACCTATCTGTCCAGTGTCCATTTACTCCAGTGCTGAGCTGACCTACAGTATCTGTCCATTGTCCATTTACTCCAATGCTCCTAAGCTGACCTATCTGTCCAGTGTCCATGCACTCCAGTGCTGAGCTGACCTAACTGTCCATTGTCTATACACTCTGCTGCTGCTGCTGCTGCTGAGCTGACCTAACTGTCCTTTGCACATTTCCTCCAGTGATACTTACATTAACTATTTGTCCAGTGCCTATCCACTCTAGTGCTGTTGAGCTGTCCTATTTGTCCAGTGCCTATCCACTCTAGTGCTGTTGAGCTGTCCTATTTGTCCAGTACCCATCCACTCTAGGGCTGTTCTGTCCTATTTGTCCAGTGCCCATCCATTCTAGTGCTGTTGAGCTGTCCTATTTGTCCAGTGCCCATCCACTTTAGTGCTGTTGAGATGACCTATTTGTCCAGTGCCCATCCAATTTAGTGCTGTTGAGCTGCCCTATTTGTCCAGTGTCCATCCACTTTAGTGCTGTTCAGTTGACCTATCTGTCCACTCCAGTCCCCTTAGTGTTACTATTGGATTACCTAGAGACAGTGCAGGCAGTTAACAAGTCTATTCTTCTATAGTGCAGGAATATGTTGATGTAGTTTGTTTATGTAAGTCAGCGAACAGTGGCAGCAGTACGTGCCTGTGGTGCCTGGGCATAAGGCCAAAAAGCCACCTCTTGGGTGTTGGTTTATTTTTACCCAAATCCTGACAATGTTTGTGAAGACATCTGCTCCATTTGTGAGGCCAAAGTTAGCAAATGTAGGGACATAACCCATCTAGGCATCACCTCAATGTTACATTATTTGCAGCAAGAAAATACATTTATTTTACAAACATATGATAATTTGTTAGAAATAACATCCTTATCCTCCTCATTAGTAATTGGCGGAAGTCCTTCCAAAAAAGTGTTTTTTTTGGTTGTCCAAACAAATTAAGCACTTCAGTCACAAAAGGGGCAGCTTCTGTTGCTGAAGTGCTTGGTTTTCCAAACTGTGCATGTCATTTGTAATAGTTGGTGGGAGGGACAAAGGACAATTCCATTTTTATCCAGTTTTTATTTATTATATCTTTATTTTTGAGGGTCATGGGGACAGTGTTTGTAAAACTTATACCCCTTTTACACCGAGGCAAAGACCCAGGTTGGGCCCAGGTCAGCGTTGGTGTAAAAGGGGCCAACCCAGGTCTAGTAACACTGGTTTCCTACCCAGGTTTTGACCAGGGTTGAACACTGGTTTGACCTGGGTCCTGCAAACTTATCATGTCTTATAATTATCATGTCTTATAATTGTTATAATTGTTATTTTAAATAATTGAGGGAAGGTTGACTGGCAGTTGATCAGTCCTAAAATGGACATTTTAGGACTGCAGGGCTGACCCAGGTTCAGTGTAAACGGCACAGACCTGGGTCCGACCTGGGTCACAGTGCTGTGAAGCTGGGTCCAACCCTGGAAACTCCCATGTTCAAAGACCAGGGTCCAACCAGGGATTCTGGTGTAAGAGGGGTATAATATGCAACACATTATTTTTTTTTTACCAGAAATGATGTTATACTTCACACATGTTAATTTGAATCCCCAATGCAGAGTATCATGATTCAAACTCCATTGAGAGAGAGGGCCACTGACATCAGCTACCCTGACTTCCCCAGGGCCAGGCATCGCAGCACAATTTACACTGCACTGCACACATGCTGAGGAAATGCATTAGATTGGGAGTGATTGCGAAGCAATTCGCAGCTGTGCCCATGGGTGGGATTTCACTCTGTGGAGTCCTAAAAACTGCCATCCTATTTCCCAAATGTGCCATGTTTGAAATTCAGCTGCCAAGAGTGTTTGCCGCCTACTGCCGTCGCTTGGTGGAACTTTTTCGCCTAAACTTGATTAAAACAATATTGCGAGCTGTTCAGGTTGTCATCAATGACTGGAAATGAATATAAGTGAGGTTAATAATAATTTATGAACAGAAAAGGCCCAGATATGTGATTTTAGCTGTTTTTATAAATTGTTGTTAAAAAAATATACAGATTCAAAACCAAAACACGTGAGGACAGTTTTATCAAAACCATAACAAAAAAATTATATGGATCCAAAACCAGAACAGGGTGATCGGCGCACACCTCTAAAACCGATAGAAACGATATGTTTGGATAATGTCCAAACTATCATTTATCCGTAATGAGACTGCGCTGACTAATCAGATGTGTGACACTTCCATATCTGACTATGGGAGAGATGCACTCAGCCTTGGCGAGAGATAACACGGAGAGAGATAAAGTACCGGCCATATCAGCTCCTAACTGCCATGTTTTAGGATGTGCTTGGAAAATGATGGGGACAGATGTATCAAGCTTCAAAAGGTGATAAAATGGAGAGTGATAAGCAACCAGCCAATCAGCTCCCAACTGTTGTGTTACAGTCTGGGTTTGAAAAGTGACAGTTGTACAAAGTTCTGCAATGCCCTGGGATTTCAGGTAAGAGATAACAGTAACAGACAGAGGAGAAGGACCGAAGGACATTGGCTAATTTCATCCCTGCTATCCGCGCACGTATTCATTAAACGTAAGAATCGCTGCCAGTTAGTAAAATCCTATTTAGTAATGCCGCCTGATAGAGAAGTGATCTGCAGTGCTGTGAGTCACAGTCAGCACGGCGCAGATCACCGTCTCTGTAATCAGCCGTCTCCCTTTCATCACCTGATCCGTGTCCCTGTAATTACTGTCTGCAGTGCGCACACAAGAGCCAGGCGCCGGGAGGTAAGGATCTCTCAGCAAGGCAGGACGACAAGCAGCCAGTGACACCAGCCTCATATTCTCCCGTCCCCGCTTCTGGCTTTATCCTTTTATAGAACAGTGGGACTGATTCCACTCTGCGCGCTGACCTGACGCGGTCGCAAATGACCAGGGACTGTACTTGCGCCATGGCCTCAGTGAGCATGTGCTACAATGACTCCGATCACAGTGCAGGCCTTAGGTTGACACATGAAATAGGTCGACATGGCTAAGATTGACAGGGTGCGGAAGGTCGACACAAGCATTAGGTAGACACTTGGAAGGTTGACAGTAAAAAAGGTGGACATGAGTTTTTTATGTTTTTGTCACAGATGTCGACATAGTAGGTTGCTGGTGAAAAGGTCAACATGAGTTTTCATGCCCCCCCCCCCCGAATGTCGACACAGTCGACATGGACACCATATAAGTGTACCGCTGAGCTCGCCATGCTTCGCTCGTCACTATTTTATTCTCCCACCGCGCTGTAGTGGATGGTGGGGCATGAAATACCGCCTGTCAGCACATGTCGGCTAAAAAAATAAAGAAGTGGAAAACATGTCAACCTTTTCACTGTCAACCATCCCATTGTCGACCTATTGCAGGTATCGACCTTCAGTGATGGACCCAACACATGTCAACCTTAATAGGGATGACTTACTGACCGTATCCCCTGTGGGCTGCATGCGAAAGCTGCCAGTATTTACCCTGTACAGAAACAATATAAATGAGTTTTTCTCCGATTGACATCAGACACAAAGTTACTTTTTGGGGGCTTTACTCGAAAACATGAATCAGGCCAGAATAAAGGAACTCTTCCTATAAATGAGTTGTTTTCCTACCTATGCAGCAAAAAGTCATGATTGACAGGTGTCACCAAAGCATAGAACGCACTTTTTTTCCATCGGTTTTATATTTCTCGCTTCCCTTTGCCTCTATTTCACCGTGCGACTTGTTGGAACACTCCGACACGCCAGCGCTGTGATATTGATAATATTTTATCACATTAGACTTCAAGATATAAAGAATATGTTAGAGAAAAGACAATTTCACCGTAATACATAAGATATGATGCCTGGGGGCAACTTGAGTGAATGCGGGAAAATGGGGACAATTTCTTCCAGAAAATAAAAGTTGTATGTAATATTCATGACAGCGCCGCATTGTGTTCTTGGCCTGAACCCTACGCGGATCCCAGTGATAAGACGAATGTGCTCATTAAGCTGAAGACTATGGATCACATGCTCTGTCTCGCTGTGATGCGGGTTCCCAGCTCACAGACTGTCTCTCAGATATTCCTTCCCTGGCATCCAACACAAACTCCTCCATGTTCTCCGGCCTTTGATATGTTGATGAAACATTCATCCTTGCTGCACTGTGAGAGTATCAGAGGAGGCAGACGGATATGGAAGCGGGCGCAGAAGATGGGACAAACGTGGAGGTGACCGGACGTCTAGCGCGCCGTTTGCAAAATAGATTCATTAGAAACTTCAGCGCAATCGTTTTTTTAATTCAAAGGATTGAATGCATCGCCATTTTTCTTGCATCTGTGGGCGAAGCAATGTTTTGAAAAAGGCTGAGTTGTCTGAGATTTAAATCTGCAGTGTGAATATGCTGTTCGGTGCTACCCGCAGAGTTTTTTTTTTTTTTTTAAATTCCTAATGGGATGAAACCGTTGTTTGAATATCAAAGATGAATGCAGGGAGGATTCAGATTTGCCAACTGTGACCTCTCTTCCTCCCTCGGAGGGATGTCCGTGGGTCCAAATAACGCAAATTACATCATTGTGGTCCCCGCCCACCACTGTGCAATGGCTAAAGTAAAGGCATTCCTCGGTAGGGGGCATGGCCACAATGATGCAAGTATGCCATGCCCCCAAACAGGACGTTTCTCCATAGCTCCACCCCCATCCCGCCCCTTTCATGTCCTGTCAGCAGCCCTGCTCCCTTGCCTCACAGAACTGACTTCCCTGTCCCAAAGAGGGCAGCCAGAAAGTAGGCAACCCTGGGCTACAGTGATGCAATTGCGGCCACCACACCCCCATCCCACCTTCTTTTAAAAGTCCACCCTCCATCCTGACATCATTCCCACATAACTCCACCCCCTGCTGAGCCAACCTGGCAGCAGACCAGAAGTCGTTAAGTAAGCTGTACAGCCATCAGTCACAACATCAAAATAAGTGACAGACTAAGTCTTGGAGAGTGATAAAGTAGCCACCTCTTGGGCGGCGGCTGCGTTTTTACGCCACCGTTACATTGATACACCGATTGTTCTTTTTAATTGTTGTCTTTTGAAAACATTAGAGCCCCATAAGGTGGGACAGGAGAAACGGGCGGCATGCACTAAACATCCGGTTACTCTACGGGCCTGATTCTGGTTCACTTGCAAAAGCAAATTCTCTCTAATGGACAAAACCATGCTGCGCTGCGGGGGGTCAGATGTAACATGTGCAGAGAGTTAGATTTGGGTGAGTTTTGTTCCTGTGCAGGGTAATTACTGGCTGCTTTATTTTTGCACTGCAATATACTGTAGATCCTGGATCAGTTAAAAGTACAACCCCCACCCAAATCCTACTCTCTCTGCGCGTTACATTTGCCTTATATTTATCGGTTTTACCTTGTATTTCTCTGGGTATATATTTGCCGCACACATATATATATATATATATATATATATATATATATATATATATATATATATATATAATATTTTATAGTCTGCATCACTCTTTGTTGCACCCAATTAAAACTAGAGATGTGCGGGCTCGGATTTCAGAGATCCGAGCCCCCACGGACGTCATCATTCCGAGCCCGATTCCGAGCAGCGTTCGGAGATTCCCGCCTGACTCGGTCCGTCCGCGTGATTAGAACGTCATCTCCCGGCGTCGGATTTCGCGAGGCTTTATAAGCGGCTGCCGCGCCCGCCATCTTCACTCCAGTCAAGTAGTGGGTTGGGAGAGGGTGTGTTGGTGCTGCTGCTGGGGCTTAAACTTGAGCTTGACCTTGAGCTTTTGCAATCGCTGGTGCTGTCTCTCAGTGCTGCTGTGTAGTAGTCTAACTGTGTACTTGTAGTAATACTGTCTCCTCTGTGCGGTCTACCTCTGGTGTGCTGTGCTGCCTGTAATTGATTATTTTATTTGCTGGGGCTGTCTCCCTCAGTGCTGCTGTGTACTCTGTTCTCAGCTTAGGACAACAGTCTAACTGTGTACTTGTAGTACTACTGTCTCCTCTGTGCGGTCTACCTCTGGTGAGCTGTGCTGTAATTAATTATTTTATTTGCTAGGGCTGTCTCCCTCAGTGCTGCTGTGTACTATGCTCTCCTCTGCTTAGGAGAACAGTCTAACTGTGTACCTGCCTGTAGTACTACTGTCTCCTCTGTGCTGGGGCATACCTCTGGTGCTGTGCTGTGCCATTTATTATAAATTATATATTAATAATTAATTAATTATATTAAATAAATATATATAGTCCACTGGTGCTGCACTGCTGCCTGCACTGAATCTGCCAGTCTGGCGGTCTATGGTCTGGGGCTCACAGCCTAATAAATAATAATGCCATATATATTATCTAGTTACCTGTGTGGTCTGGGGCTCACTGGCTAATAAATAATTAAATACTGCCTGCCTAATAAATAATTAAATACTGCCGTATATCTCTACCTTTGTGGTCTGGGGCTCACTGGCTATACTGCCGTATGTACCGTCTGGTCTGGGGCTCACTGGCTAATAAATAATTAAATACTGCCGTATATCTCTACCTTTGTGGTCTGGGGCTCACTGGCTATACTGCCGTATGTACCGTCTGGTCTGGGGCTCACTGGCTAATAAATAATTAAATACTGCCGTATATCTCTACCTTTGTGGTCTGGGGCTCACTGGCTAATAAATAATTAAATACTGCCGTATATCTCTACCTTTGTGGTCTGGGGCTCACTGGCTATACTGCCGTATGTACCGTCTGGTCTGGGGCTCACTGGCTAATAAATAATTAAATACTGCCTGCCTAATAAATAATTAAATACTGCCGTATATCTCTACCTTTGTAGTCTGGGGCTCACTGGCTATACTGCCGTATGTACCGTCTGGTCTGGGGCTCACTGGCTAATAAATAATTAAATACTGCCTGCCTAATAAATAATTAAATACTGCCGTATATCTCTACCTTTGTGGTCTGGGGCTCACTGGCTATACTGCCGTATGTACCGTCTGGTCTGGGGCTCACTGGCTAATAAATAATTAAATACTGCCGTATATCTCTACCTTTGTGGTCTGGGGCTCACTGGCTATACTGCCGTATGTACCGTCTGGTCTGGGGCTCACTGGCTAATAAATAATTAAATACTGCCGTATATCTCTACCTTTGTGGTCTGGGGCTCACTGGCTATACTGCCGTATGTACCGTCTGGTCTGGGGCTCACTGGCTAATAAATAATTAAATACTGCCGTATATCTCTACCTTTGTGGTCTGGGGCTCACTGGCTATACTGCCGTATGTACCGTCTGGTCAGGGGCTCACTGGCTAATAAATAATTAAATACTGCCTGCCTAATAAATAATTAAATACTGCCGTATATCTCTACCTTTGTGGTCTGGGGCTCACTGGCTATACTGCCGTATGTACCGTCTGGTCTGGGGCTCACTGGCTAATAAATAATTAAATACTGCCGTATATCTCTACCTTTGTGGTCTGGGGCTCACTGGCTATACTGCCGTATGTACCGTCTGGTCTGGGGCTCACTGGCTAATAAATAATTAAATACTGCCGTATATCTCTACCTTTGTGGTCTGGGGCTCACTGGCTATACTGCCGTATGTACCGTCTGGTCAGGGGCTCACTGGCTAATAAATAATTAAATACTGCCTGCCTAATAAATAATTAAATACTGCCGTATATCTCTACCTTTGTGGTCTGGGACTCACTGGCTATACTGCCGTATGTACCTTCTGGTCTGGGGCTCACTGGCTAATAAATAATTAAATACTGCCGTATATCTCTACCTTTGTGGTCTGGGGCTCACTGGCTATACTGCCGTATGTACCGTCTGGTCAGGGGCTCACTGGCTAATAAATAATTAAATACTGCCTGCCTAATAAATAATTAAATACTGCCGTATATCTCTACCTTTGTGGTCTGGGGCTCACTGGCTATACTGCCGTATGTACCGTCTGGTCTGGGGCTCACTGGCTAATAAATAATTAAATACTGCCGTATATCTCTACCTTTGTGGTCTGGGGCTCACTGGCTATACTGCCGTATGTACCGTCTGGTCTGGGGCTCACTGGCTAATAAATAATTAAATACTGCCGTATATCTCTACCTTTGTGGTCTGGGGCTCACTGGCTATACTGCCGTATGTACCGTCTGGTCTGGGGCTCACTGGCTAATAAATAATTAAATACTGCCGTATATCTCTACCTTTGTGGTCTGGGGCTCACTGGCTATACTGCCGTATGTACCGTCTGGTCTGGGGCTCACTGCCTAATAAATAAATACTGCCGTAAATCTCTACCTTTGTGGTCTGGGGCTCACTGCCTAATACTGCCGTACCTGTCTTGTCTGGGGCTCTCTGCCTAATACTGCCGTACCTGTGTGGTCTGTGGCTCACTGCCCAATACTGCCGTATCTACCCTCTGGTCTGGGGCTCACTGCCTAAATACTGCCGTATATCATTATCTACCTGTCTGGTCTGGGGCTCTCTGCCTAATACTGCCGTACCTGTCTGGTGTGTGGCTCACTGCCTAATACTGCTGTATCTGTATAACTGCCTGCTGGTGCATACTCACTGACATATATAATTGCACTCCAGTGGCGCTGTTCTGTGACATAACTCCACAATAATAATGGAGATCCAAAATATGGAGGTTAACAAACAAAGGAAAGATGAAGATGCACTTCCTCATAGTTCTGAAGCTGCTGCCACTAGTCATGACATAGACGATGAAATGCCAACAACGTCGTCTGCCACGGCCGATGCCCAGTGTGAAAGCAGAGGGCATGTACAATTGAAACCAAACTTCCGTAAAAGGAATAAAAATATGAAATGTAAATCGTTGGAAGAGAAACTTAAACTTGGCAATATGCCATTTACGACACGGAGTGGCAAGGAACGGCTAAGGCCATGGCCTAACTTCATGACTAGTGGTGCAGCTTCAGATGACGAGGAAAGTCCTCCTCCTCCTCTCTCCCCGCCCAATAGGAAATCAAAGAGAGTTAGGCTGACACCGACTCAAAAAAGTCTGAAAAAATTTCAGAAAAAAAAACAGAAAAAAATTCAGAAAATAAATCTGGAAAAAACTCATCCTTCTAAAGACATATCCCAAATCCCCACGGAGAGTCCGAGGGTGGCGGTGGTTGTGATGCCGGACCTTCCCATCACTGTACGTGAAGAGGTGGCTCCTTCCACCATTTGCAGTACGCCCTCTGCATATGCTGGAAGGATCACCCACAGTCTAGTTCCAGATTTTATTAGTGAAGGTGATGTTGTACACCAGGAGGATATTGATGTAGCTGGCACTGAGGAGGAAGTTGTCGAGGAGGATGGAGACTTGGTTTGCTTAAATGACGCACCAGGGGGGAATGAGGCACCTGTGGGGGAAAAAGTTGTTGTCCATGGGATGAAAAAGCCCATCGTCATGCCTGGACAAAGGACCAATAAATCCACCTCTGTGGTCTGGAATTTTTTTTATCCGCATCCGGACAACAAAAGTATTGCCATTTGTAGCTTATGTAAAACTCCAATAAGCAGGGTTAAGGATCTTGCCCACCTAGGGACAACCTCCCTTCAACGTCACCTAAAGACGCGTCATGGTTCAGTGTTTAGTCCAGAAAGTGCGGCTAGCAGTCCAGCGACACCTAAATCACTTGGTCCTCCTTTTGGAGCCAAATGCCTGAAAAGCACACCACCAACTCCCTCCTCGACAAATTCCTCCTCGATCCGGATAGGGGGGAGTCCTGCAGTCCATCTCACCTGCATGAATGACTCCATAGATTCCTCCGGAGGATCCTGCAGCACTACGCCTACTACTAATACTGCCGCTGCTGCTGCTGCTGCTCCTGGAAGTCAGTCATCATCCCAGAGGGGAAGTCAGTCATCACCCCAGAGGGGAAGTCGTAAGACCGCTACGTCTTTCACTAAGCAATTGACCGTCCAACAGTCATTTTCCATGAGGATGAAATACGACAGCAGTCATCCTATGGCAAAGCGGATAACTGCGGCCTTGACAGCTATGTTGGTGTTAGACGTGCGTCCGGTGTCCGCCATCAATGGAGTGGGATTTAAATGGTTGATGCAGGTATTGTGTCCCCGGTACCAAATCCCGTCTAGATTCCACTTCACTAGGCAGGCGATACCCGCGATGTACAGGGAGGTCAGAAAAAGTGTCCTCAGTGCCCTGAAAAATGCGGCTGTACCCACTGTACACTTAACTACAGACATGTGGACAAGTGGATCAGGGCAAACTAAGGACTATATGACTGTGACAGCCCACTGGGTAGATGCATCGCCTTCCGCAGCAGCAGCAGCAGCAGCATCTCCTGCATGCCAGCTCCTTCTTAGGCAGGCTACGCTGTGTATCACCGGTTTCAAGAAGAGGCACAACGCCGACAACCTCTTAGAGAAACTGAGGGAAATCATCTCCCTGTGGCTTACCCCCCTTAGACTCTCCTGGGGATTTGTGGTGTCGGACAACGCCAGTAACATTGTGCGGGCATTAAACATGGGCAATTTCCAGCACGTGCCATGTTTTGCCCACACAATAAATTTGGTGGTGCAGCATTTCATAAAAAATGACAGGAGTGTGCAGGAGATGCTTGCGGTGGCACGCAAAATTTGCGGACACTTTCGGCATTCTGCCACAGCCTGACGAAGGCTGGAGCGGGAGCAAAAACTCCGCAATCTGCCCTGCCATCAGCTGAAACAAGAGGTGGTGACGCACTGGAACTCCACCCTCTATATGCTGCAGAGGATGGAGGAGCAGCAAAAGGCCATTCAAGCCTACACAGCCACCTAGGCTGCAATTACACTTTTTTTTGGGCGACTGCAATTACACTTCTTTGGGGGCGGCTGCAATTACACTTCTTTGGGGGCACAGGGGCACTCCAGGGGCACAGGGGGTATCCTGTATTGGGCTGCCACACATTTTTTTAAATATGGCTATCCACAGATTGTTCAGCCTGCCATTTGAGATTGGGATCTTTTATCACAGAGACCAACTGCACATCAGAGTCAGGATCAGCCAGGTTGTTAAACGGGGTTTCGACCATGAATCAATCACATCATAAAATTAATTAATAATCAATCAATCAATCATAACCAGAATCAAGCCAGATAGGGGTCTTGTTAAATATTAAACTGACCAAAACAGATACACACACATCTAGTACTGCCTCATCTACCTGTCTGGTCTGGTGCCCACTGCTGAGAGTCATTTTAATGAGGGACTTGTCTTGAAATGCATACAACTGTTTGCATTCCACTGATTGCTGCACCTTCATGGGTGAGAATGTGATCTCCCTGACCTGGGGGAGTCAGGGCTGGGGCAGGAAGGCTCAATTACACTTCTTTTTTTGGGCTGCTAAACTTTTTTGTGGGCGGCTGCAATTACACTTCTTTTTGGGCGGCTGCAATTACACTTCTTTTTGGGCGGCTGCAATTATACTTCTTTGGGGGCGGCTGCAATTACACTTCTTTGGGGGCACAGGGGCACTCCAGGGGCACAGGGGGTATCCTGTATTGGGCTGCCACACATTTTTTTAAATATGGCTATCCACAGATTGTTCAGCCTGCCATTTGAGATTGGGATCTTTTATCACAGAGACCAACTGCACATCAGGGTCAGGATCAGCCAGGTTGTTAAACGGGGTTTCGACCATGAATCAATCACATCATAAAATTAATTAATAATCAATCAATCATAACCAGAATCAAGCCAGATAGGCGTCTTGTTAATATTAAACTGACCAAAACAGATACACACACAACTAGTACTGCCTCATCTACCTGTCTGGTCTGGTGCCCACTGCTGAGAGTCATTTTAATGAGGGACTTGTCTTGAAATGCATACAACTGTTTGCATTCCACTGATTGCTTCACCAATCGCCCACTGCTCCTTGGCTGCACTGTGTAAACAGTGCACAATCAAGCCAGATAGGGGTCTTGGTGCTTGTTTTGAGGTTGTAGCAGGGGAGTGCAGCTACGAGTCGTAACACCTTGAGAGAAGATCAGTACTTCTCTACCGGCAAAGGACATCCTCCTCGACAGAGCGCGCAGCTTCACGAGGGACGCATGTGAAGCAGTGAGCAAAGGGAACACCCGCCTAGCGAGCCAGATCACCTGAATCCACCCTAGCGATCAATAGAGTTACAGAAGTCGCAGCCAGATAGAACTCTTCCAGCTGCCACCTAGTCATTGATTAGCCCCCTCCCCTCCACCCATTAGGCAATGATTGACGAGACGAATGGTAATAATAAATAATAAATGAATAATATTACTAATCACCAAATTAAAAATCAGATGAAATTAATTATAAATAATCATAATCACAATCAAGACAGATAGGGGTCTTATGAAATATTAAACTGACCAAAACAGATACACACTCTGCACCATCGAGCAGGTGATCACTGACATGCCAGGTGCAACGGTCTTTAGCACCCTGAATGCCAAGTGTGGGTTTTGGCAGATCCCTCTTCCATGCTTACTGCCTTCATGACCCCTATTGGGTGCTACGTCTTCCTACGCATGCCCTATGGCATCACCACGGGCAGCGAAGTTTTCCCGCACTGCATGGAGCAACAGTTCGCTGGCTCTCCCTTTGACATCATCGCTGTCAGCATCCTCCTTATCTGCACAGCCGGGTCCATCAGTTACTGCCACTGCTGCAACCAATGCTAGTGATGGTTACGCATGCCCTATGGCATCACCATGGGCAGCGAAGTTTTCCAGCGCTGCATGGAGCAACAGTTCGCTGGCTCTCCCTTTGACATCATCGCTGTCAGCATCCTCCTTATCTGCACAGCCGGGTCCATCAGTTACTGCCACTGCTGCAACCAATGCTAGTGATGGTTTACATTACATTACATCTTCCATCTGCCACCTTAAAATTGATTAGCCCACTCCCCTACACCCATTAGGCAATGATTTAAGAGACGACTGGTAATAATAAATGAATAATAATCACAAAATTAAACAATCAGATTACATTATCACACAATCAAGCCAGATAGGGGTCTTGTTGGATGTTAAAGTGAACAAAACAGTTACACACTTGCAGACAAACTCTGTGCTGCACAAAATGCCCACCGCTCCTTGGCTGCACATGGTAAACATTGCATGATCAAGCCAGATAGGTATCTTTTATGGGCCTATTTTTTTAAACTGCCATCATGTCTGCCGCTGCAGTGCAACTCTTACATGAGCCACGTGTTTGTGCCGCACACTTGTGTGGCTTAGCATAGTTATCCAGCTACCTCAGTGCAAACTTTGGCAATAAAAACAATATTGTGAGGTGTTAGGTGTTCAGAATACACTGGAAATGAGTGTAAATGAATGTTATTGAGGTCAATATAGCGTAGGAGCAAAAAAACCCACCAAATTCTGTGATTTTAGCTGTTTTTATGCATTTTTAACAAAAAAATCAGAACCCAAAACCCAAAAAAATCCAAACACAAAACACTTAGGAGGTGTTTTGCCAAAACCCATTAGAACCCAAAACCTCAAGGTAATCAGAACCCAAAACCCGAAAAGTGGCCGGTGCACATCTCTAATTAAAACCACTGTGATTTGTCTCCTTTCCTAAGTAGAGGCTGGGGAGAAGGGATGGTATTTAGGGGAAAGTTAATATTTAGCATTTACAACATTATATCTGGGGTGTTGAGACTTATTTCTGCTTTATATTTTGTGAGGCAGTAATGCTAACCATTACACCAACCGTGCCCCTCTGAATTGATTTGCAAATTGTAGCATCTGTTTCTCTTCTTGTGCAGGGACTGCTTTGATACATTAGCAAAGAACATATGGGGCATTGCTTTTCAATTGCCCTATAAACCCCTTTAACCATTCTTGCCGAATTCTCATCTCCCCTCTGCGGGAGACCAGGGAGAGGGCAGCTAATTAGGGGCGTGGTAGCTCTTAAATGTAATTTGGATAGCTCCGCCCATGGCCCCACCCCATTTATGTTACAAAAGGGGCGAGGTCATGGGCGGAGCTATCCAAATTATATTTTGAGAGAGTACCGGTGCACCAAAGGAACGAAGGAACCATATTAAAGAAAAAATAGTGGGGAGCAGAGGGAGAGAAGCAGGAAGCAGCTAGCCCCTATCTTACCATCTCATCTGCGGCGCTGCCTTCTGCTGCTTATGCCGCTCCCTCTGCTGCTCCTGCTCCCATGGCTGCCCTCTGCTGCGCTGCCCCTGAAGCCACTGCCAACAGATCCCCGTCCGGCAGCCGGACAGCTGTGACGTCTGCCCCAGGGCGCACGCACTTTTTTTTACTTACTGCAGCTCTTTACTCTGGTGATGCTCATGCTCCCACTGCCCGGCTCTGGTCCCGCTCTCACTTCTGCTGCCAATGATCCCGCTGCCGCACCTGTTCTCCTGTTATGTCTACGGCCCACCGCTGCTTATCCTACTCCTGGCGCTCATGCAGCCGCTGCTGCTGTCGCTCCTGCTGCCGAAAGTCCACTCCCTCTTTGCGGCCAGCACTACCCATACAGCCCCGCAGTGGCCGGCAATGAAATATCCTGACTGACATCACGATGTCGCGCATGCAGGCCCCGCCCCTTGGATTTCGGGTTCGCGCATGCGCAGACAGGTTTTTTTTTTTTTACATAAGGGGACAGAAAACCGGGAGGAACCGAGGGGTTTGCAGGGGAGCGGGAGGATGAGTGAAAGACCGAGAGCCTCCCGCTAAATGCGGGAGGGTAGGCAACATTGCCTTTAACATTTAGGATGAGTGGGACTCATCAGTGCCAAGGATGAGTGATATACTGTAGTTAGCACTGCAGGGACTCAGAGGGGGAACACAAACCTTACCTGAAAGCAGGGCCGGCTCTACCACTAGGCAGCTTTAGGCATCTGCCTAGGGCGCCGGGATCTAGGGGGCGCCACCAAGTCTGCAAATAAAAAAATCAAGGATATCTATGAGGATCCTTGTAGTATTTAATGCAGGCGGTGGCTGTGGAACTTCTAAGACCTCACCTCAGGAAAAGCAGGGGACTTGGCCACCTTCCCAGGGGGGGGGGGGGGTGGGGGGTGGGGGGGGGGGTAGGTTGAAGTTTTGCCTAGGGTGCTGAGAAGCCTTGCACCGGCCCTGCCTGAAAGTAAAACAATGTAAGCGGCGCTTCAGAAACTACAAGTCAAGTATCAAAATAAATTTATTTTTACGTATAAAAAACAATAAATACAATGTACAGTACCACCGGCCGGCAGAAAATATAGTTACCCCAACATATATATATAAAAAAAAAATTTATATTCTTAAAAAGACATAATTACTGCATAATTAATTAACTCTTCCACAATTAGAATATTCCAGCTCATCAAACCAGCTGGGTTATTTTGCTTTTTATAAAGGACTCTTTTTTTATATAGCCTTAGAAGAAGTTTTTTTTTTTTTTTGCAAACAACACAGCAATGTCCTGTTTAATTCAGGGAGGATTAGTAATACTCTTATCCAGCATCAAGCGAATTTGACAAGCAACTTAGTCATTCATTCTTAAGCAATTTATTGAGTCCTTTTAGACCCAGCAAAGACAAGCGTTGTTAGTGCTTATTCAACCAGCAGAGTTAGTAAGAAGTAGCTGTTATACTTATGCTTTAGTTGAACCCAGGCAGGAAGGTTGGAATTCTACTTCACTGGGGATGCAGTTCACCTAGAGCGGGTCCTCGGCTGCTGGTGTTTCCGATTCTCGCAGCCCTCTATGGGACTCCCAGCTCTGGTGTTGATGTCTCACGTTCCGAGTGGTAGGGGTGAAAAGCAGCTCACCTGGAGCGGGTCCCCGGCTGCTGGTCTTCCCGTGTTAATGCAGCCTTTTCTAGGACTCTCAGCTCCGGCGTTGATTTCCCCGGCTCGAGTGTTGACAGTTTGCGGAAGTGACGGCAAATGGATGACGCGTTTCCCCGCCTTCAATGCGTCAGCGGCTTCATCAGACCTTGGGGTAACTATATTTTCTGCCGGCCGGTGGTACTGTACATTGTATTTATTGTTTTTTATACGTAAAAATAAATTTATTTTGATACTTGACTTGTAGTTTCTGAAGCGCCGCTTACATTGTTTTTCTTTGACTATTGTTCTCTTTAAGGGCTGAGTATCCCTTATAAGCTGCAGCTTGGCACTACAATTAGTGCCCTGCGCTTGGTTATAATATTTGTCTACTTACCTGAAAGTCCCTGCTGCCACTACGTTCTACCAGTGGAAGTTTGGGAGGGGGCAGAACTTGATGACATCATAACACTGGAGACACAATGATGTAATTTATCCCCACTCATACACACACACTGTACACTAAAGTAAATTGGATGGGGGAAGATAAATAAAATCTCCCTAAGGCCCCCATACACAGGTCCTACTTGTCTGAGGGATTTAGGCACTAGGGGGCAGATGTATTCAGCCTTAAAAGAGATAAATGTAAGGGTGATAACAGTGCGTCCAATCAGCCCCCAACTGTCTGTATCATGACAGTTAGGAGCTGTGTGTTTATCACTCTTTGTGCCATATGTATAAAGCTTCAGGGATAAATGGAGAGTGATAAATAACCAGCAAATAAGCTCCTAACCATCATGTTTGGCAGGGTTAGAAAACAATGACAGTTTGGGTGACATTTGATAGAATGCGATTTTTAGTAACTTTTCAAACTCCCCCATTATCTCACTTTTGAAAATCGCATTTTTTGCCGTGAATTCACATATTGAATGAGCTGCGTATCCCGGGCAAAAAAGTGCGATAATGGGCGATTTTTAGTCATGATAATGTGCAAATTTGAGGGTCTACCTGCAAATACACATGATAATGTGCAAACCAACAGTTTTGAGGGGCTACCTGCAAATACTAAATGTATATACTGGGCCAGGGGGACAGCGACAGTTCCCCAATTTGCTGCAAACACAGCCCCCCAAGCTGTTAAAGTGCCAAATGAACACAGCTATGGAATCCGAATCTCCAGACAGCATTACGGGCTACACAAAGAGGGTTCTGTGGGGACTCCGGTTCCTGCAGACTGTAATCATCGTACAATATAACCTCCGGCACGTGCCAATCATTTTTATTATCATTTTTTTTACAGCAGATTTATTCCTGTCAATTTAATTTGAGTTGTTGATCAATATGACAAATCATTTCTGCCTTTTTATTTAGTGTTGCAGCTATAAGACACCAAACGCTCTAAAAAATATTAAATGTTAACAAGCAGATTAAGCTCAAATTTACGAGATAATAACAAATGCAATTATAAAATGTTCCCAAAGTACAACATTATTGCAGAACATATCGACTTATGCAAATTATTGGGAAGAAGCACTGCGTTCATTTTACTGTGTGACCAGCAGATGGCAGTAAAGGAGTGAGGCAGGGTGGAACTGCTCGCACATGGCTGTTCTTGTGTAATATACAGCACCTCTGTATATAACAGCACATATAAGGTCCTCTGGAAGGTACCTACTATATATGTATAATATTAGTTTTTTTCAGAATGATAACAAAAATGTTACTGACTAATGTTTGGAGAAGTTGCCTAAACTATTCCATGTAATCTTGTGCTTTACATGTGGGCAGAGGAGGTTACTTTATACTTTTACATATATAGATATATCCCCGGTGCTTACGTGTTCGCAGAATTTATGTGTGCGGACCCCGGGTATCAATGATAAAAAATAATTAGATTTTTCAGATATTATTAATGAAAATTAAATGAGCAATATTATAAGTGGATCAGCGGTACTAAAATGCAATGTAAAAAATTTGGTACTTGTTTCCTAGCACGGCGCCCGATTTTACTACGCACGCAAACGTAGTCAAATCGCATCGCTTGCCATTATTGCATGGCATGTGATGCGATACGATGAGATGCGATTTTCCTATATAATTTATTCACTGCTCTCTGTCAGTGAATACATTACAAAAAAACGGGTCCAATATAAAATCGGATGCGATATCTGATCCGATTTTACCTGTTATAATGGCATTTAATGTACTATACAATTAAATGACATATGTAATTTATTTACGCACCCCCACCACCACTATCCACATCATCCCGAAGCGTGGCAACCTTTTCATACCCCCACTATCCATGTCGGCGTGGAGTTGATATTATATAGTGAGGCGAGCCACCGCACTGCGTGGCGAGAGCAGTGAGCCCCGCAAGGAAATGCGTATTATGTTACATGTATTACGCGTCTGCTCGCCACGCTTTGGATAGTGGGGGTATGAAAAGGTCGGCCGGACGCATTCACCTTCGCTGGGGGGGGGGGGGCTAAATAAATGACATTATATGTCATTTAATTGTATAGTACATTAAATGCCATTATTAGATGTAAAATCGGATCCGATATCTGATCGCATAGCATGCCATACAATAATGCGATTTTTTATCGGATCCGATTTTTGTAATGTATTCACTGACATAGAGCAGTCAATACATTACATTGGAAAATCGCATTGCATCGCATGCCATACAAGAATGGCATGCGATGCGATTTCACTACCCTGAATAGCCCACTATGCAAATGCCGTAGTGGGCACCGTGCTAGGAAACAAGTACCAAAAATTCTGTACATATACATTATGCATAAAAAAGCAATACAAATTCTCAATGCATATTGAAAAATATAGGAAAATATATAACAGAACGGGCAATTAATAAACTGCACTGTATAATAATAGTTATCAGGCGCACTGAGGTTGTGTCCCACATATAGAATTGCCTATCTGTAAAAATTGAGCGCAAAGGGTCTAATTCAGGTTGGCTTAGCAAGGGCCTAATTCAGGTTGGCTTCAGGTTGCCTTCGACATCCAGCGCCAGCCCTGTGCAGGCTTCAACTCCCCTGCATTCGCATGGGGATCCCCAGCATTTTTCTGGGTGCACCCATCATCACCGTTGCGCTTTACAATTGGAGATAACAGTGATTAAACAAACTGGGTAGATACAACCGACATGGAGGTAGGAGGGCCCTGCTCGCAAGCTTACAATCTATAGGGATAATAGGGGGGATACATAAGGATAGATTTCCATAGCATGGCAGTCCCATCAGATTACAGGACAGTCCTGATTGGATGCAATTAGACATGAATGCTACTGGAGGTTGTGTGGGGTCCTGAATATGATCAGCTGTCTGAAGAGGTGAGTTTTCAGGGAACGCTTGAAGGTTTGGAGGCTAGAGGAGAGGCTTAGTGTGCGTGGAAGGGCATTCCATAGGATGGGAGCAGCCCGACAAACCCTGCAAGTGTAAGTGGGAGCAAGTAATGAGTGTGGATGAGAGACGCGGATCTTGTGGAGAGCGGAGAGGTCGGGTGATGAGAGACGCAGATCTTGTGCAGAGCGGAGAGGTCGGGTGACAAGAGACGCAGATCTTGTGGAGAGCGGAGAGGTCGGTGGGGATATTTTTTGAGATAAGTGAAGAGATATAAGTCGGTGTAGTCCGAGTTTGTATGTAAGTAGAAGTATTTTATATTGAATGCGGTAATATACAGGCAACCAATGGAGGAACTGACAGAGCGGATCAGCAGACGATGAATGTCTAGCCAGGAAGATCAGCCTCGCAGCTGCATTTAAAATGTATTGTAGGGGTGAGAGTCTGTTCTTAGGAAGACCGGTAAAGAGGCTATTGCAACTGTCCTGGGACGGCGCCTGCAGTCCGCAATGCATGACTGGTTGTCAACTACCATGTGATCCAGTAGGCTGCCAGTCATGATGATGTCACAAGTAGGCCAACCAACGAGTTTCTCTGGTAGAGTGCTTCATCAGGGCATGTGGGAAACAACAATTTAGTCAAGGAGCAAAACTTTTCTTTTTGGAAATTTAAAAAAAAAAATTGATGTGGGTAATTCCACTGATAACGGAATCACCTTTTTACAGTGGTGAACTCTGTTCATTATGCAACATACTGGGTCATGTGGCACAGTGCAGACATCACCTAGGGTTACCTTGAGCAGTAAGCAGGTTCTTCACCTCCTTCTTCCCCACAGCCCTACTCCACATACATCCAGGGTTTTACCCCCCTCGCACTCCTTGGCCCGTACAGATAGGAGGCCCAGGACTGGGGTCTATCTAGTATAATTTGTCATAAACAAAGTTCACAATTCCCTTGAAGCTACAGTTCGTAGTATTTTGAGCAGTGCGGCCAGTGATGTGGACACCGGAAGTCTCACCACTGGGGGTTTAAGAAGAGGGCCCTGCCTATTTTGTCAGTCCCGGGCCCCACAATTTCTGATGGCTGCCCTGGGTCTGCCCCTCCTCTGGATGTTATATAGCTGAAATGCCGGTGGTGGACTTACCTTTAAATGCCAGTGGGAACACGTCTTTTGTGTAACACTGATATAATAGAAATGGTTATAATTCTGAGAGATAGAACAAGACTGACCAGATGGAGGGGAGAGAGAGTGTCAAGGAGAGTAGCAGCATCAGGGAGAGAGTGTCTGGGAGATAGAGCATCAGGGAGAGGGACAGCTTCAGGGAGAGAGAGTGACTGTATCAGGGAGAAAGAAAGCATCAGGGAGAGAGTGACAGCATCAGGGAGAAAGAAAGTGTCAGGGAGAAAGAGCATCAGGGAGAGGGACAGCTTCAGGGAGAGAGAGTGTGTGCATCAGCGAGAGATAGTGACAGCATCAGAGGGAAAGAGCATCATGGAGAGAGAATGACTGTATCAGGGAGAAAGAAAGTGCCAGGGAGAAACAGACAGCATCAGTGAGAGAAGAGTGAGAGGGATTGTGACGTTGAGAGAGAGTGCGGAGGAGCAAGCACTACCTGACCATTAAGCTTCGCCCACTTAATACCCGTGATTCGCAGAACTCAGAGTAGGCTAGGAGAGCGTCAGGTCCCCCCCTCTAGCTCCCCTACATCCTCCGTACAGCTGCAGCCTCATAGGGAGGAGACTGGTGAACAGGGTTATGCAATGAGCAGGGGTGGGGGATACTGGTGGTGGTGATCCCTGAAGATAAGTTGTGTCATCCCTGTACAGTTCCGAGTAGGGAGGCCCCCTAAGAGAATAGGGCCAAGAGTCACTAACCCCCTGCTCCCTTCCCCTTAATCTGGCACTGTGGGGACCCTAAACAACAGGGAGGGGGCATATGCCGGGGGGGGGGGGGGGGGGCATATGCCAGGGTGCCCCCCCCCCCCAAAAAAAAATAACAAAGAAAAATAAGAACATTAACTATATAAGAAACTGTAAATAAAAAAATAATAATAATAAAATATTGATTCCAATTGTAAAGTGCTACAGACAGAGTATATAAGTAAATCTTAAATATAATAATAATAATAATAATAATAATAATAATATGCCCATTTGGCATATTTATGAACAAAATGAACGTGCCCCCATTACGTGCAGCCGTTTATCTTGCTTATACGTGTATGGATGAATGATCACACTTTGACTTTTGGAGCTGTTCCGGATATATCCGCCTGGCCTACTTCTGCAGGATTGCAGGCCCAGGTGGGAATGTTCCTGGTATACAGTGTAATTTACTAAGTAAGTTAATGATCTGCTGTATTGTCATATTTTGTTTTGTACCGTTATATAATGAGACTAGCTACTGTATATAAGTACACACTGGGTCTGATAAAACTTTGGGTATACAATGTTCACACAGATGCATGATTATTCACCAGCACAGAGAAGGCATGGCGAGGCATTCACGAATATGGGTGGAGACTGGTTGGTAACCAAAATTAAACACAAAAAGTTTTTATATTGTCGTCGTTGAATGGGCTTGGAATGTGTTGGCTTACACTGTACGTACCGGAGATACTCCGGGTCTGAATACCAGTCTTGGGTCCTAACACTGGTATATTGGCTAGCCTAATTGGAACAGACGGTGGAAACTAAAGTGTTGGAGGAGCGGGATATGGAGAATACGCTCATGTTACATTTGAGGAAACATCTGAGGCCATCGGAAAAGCATTTGCAGAATGCAAAAACATCAAGTAAAATATATGGAATATTAAAATAAAATAACATTTATACTGTTGCTAAATGAGCTGTATTTATTTCCCTCCAATGGTGCTACATAAACTATAAAACTAAAGAGTGGAAAGGGAGAATGGGACAATCACTGGTGTATCATATAAATGGGGGATTTATTGTGTATACAACATTTTAGTAGAATATACGATTCAGTGCATGACAGGAAATCAATAAATAAAGTCATGTAATGTATACAGTATACGCTGGGTCTATAGTGACTCTCCTAATTCAGCCGCTACAGAGCTCTTAGTCAAGGACATAAAACTGTAACGGAAACAAAGTCAAAATACAATATATAATAGGGACAAGAGCAATAATGAGACACGCATAATGATTATCCAGTTCATCTGTTTAATTGGGTTACATAAACATGATAACTGTTCTATCCAACTTGGTTTACCAAGGGCCAGACTCTCAATGCGATGGATGGGAATACAGCTCCAGGCCTCTATATAAGAAAAGGCCCATCACCCTGGCAGCATAATAATATAGTGTTCCCGCTAGGCTTTTTTAGAGAGGTGCTGCGCCCTGCCTGATTTTTAAAGGGCAATATGCACCCTGCCCATCTGGCAGCGCCCAGCTAAAACAGCCTGCCTCCTATTCCTTTGGTGGTACCAGGGAAGCCCGGCGCCACAGTAGATAGCGATGCCCGCCGCTTACCTGGCAGTGCAGAGCCTTCGGGGTGGCTTCAGTGACGGCGGCGGACGGGCCCGCTCCTTTTCTTGATGGCGGCGGTCGTGCCCGTCCCTTTTCGACACAGCGTGGGCCGGGCATGCCTCTTTTGTGACGTTGGCGGCCCGGGACTGCCCAGAACAGTGACGGGCGGTCCGGTCCGCCCCCTTGATGCTGACCCCTGTGCAGTGGCTCCCTGCCCGCCCCTGTTCCTAGAAGGAACACTAATAATAGACATAACCAGCACAGCTGGCCGCACGGCCTCTACTGTTATGTCATTTACGGAGACAATGGGGCGTACAGGCCCACATGGCACAGCCCAAGCCCACATAGTGCAGGCCACATCCACAATTCACTAGTGGGAGGAGTTTCAAATGCGGTCCACAATCTCCTACTCTGCAGAACATTGGAGCAGGTGCTAATATCGAACAGTATAGATGGTCTATAGTATAGACAGTATCAAACTTTGCAATAATATATCTAAGTGGTCAGAAAAAGGAGAAGTTTAACATAATAAATAAGTAAATAACTACTAAAACATAATATTAACATTCTCCCACCTCATGGTAAGACTCCTGTCTCTTCTTCCTGGCAGCTGCTCTCTGGTCCAGTGCAGCTTTAGTAATCGTACTATATATCAAGCTATTGTTGTTATAACTGCCACTTTCCAAGAGGAGCAAATGTTACAATACCACCCCCCCCCCCCCCCGTGTTTTCCCTATGTTTTTCCCTATGTACAGCAAGCATCAAGTATGTAGCCAGATCATAAAGCATCAAAGATTTAATCAATATTAGACTATAGGAGTGATGTATCCAGATAGAGTGGATTACAGCCAATCGGTAAGCAACCAATCAGCTTCTGTCATTTCATATGTTGTGCCACATAAATGACAGTTAGAAGCTGATTGGTTGGTTTACTCTCTCCATAAGAATGAGCTGTGCTGGACTCCTTCACTATCGGTGGGAGATCAGACTTGCCACAAGAGTCTAAGGGGCGTTAGTTTTGTCAGGGGTGATAAGATGTGCCCGTTTGATTTATTTCTATGTGTAATATAGAGTTAAGCTATTATAAAGGTCAATTGCGCCTTATAATTCAATAGGCGCCTTACTGTTACTTTTGTAGCAGTGAAACCTCTACAGGTGAAACTAGGGTGAATCCATACAGGCAAAGAGCTCGGTGACCGACAGGAGGAACTGAAAGGATCCCTTATCGCCAACACCAGTTAGTGCCGACCATCTAGTGCAGGGGAGGGGGGGGGGGGCTGCTTAGCACGTGCCATAGTTACCTGCCCTGCAGGAGACTCCTTGAAACAGTAAAAATCTCCCTAACTCCCTGCAGAGACTAGAAATCTCCGAAACCACGTATAACACACAATACATGAACAAGCCCTGACACGTATCATTGTATTTTCTTCAGCAAGTACAGTAGATATTACTAACTGCCCTGGGGCTCACAGACATTTGGATGTTAGTAATGTTATGACCTGCCTCTCAGATGTAGCAGTACACGTCAGTACTTTATTTAAATAAATTAATAAATGAACAAACAAACACAGGAGAGCCAATGAGGTTTGGATATCCCCTCGTATGCTAATGTGCATTGAGCATCGCTGATACATCGTCCCGATAAGTGTCTCCTGTGTTCGACATGTTAATCTGACACAAGGACTCTGAGGGGATTCCAGAAAAGATGTTACCGGGAAAAACAGGCCACGACCCAACCCTAACTCTGTTGTCTCTCCCAGTGGACGATTGGCGCATGCAATGCTAGATTTCACCTACAGCAGCCACCGAAAGAGTGAGTTAGGCCCGCTCCAACCCCGATGCCTCCGGATCTTATGTTGGACAAAAGGATAGCCGACTGAAACCCGTAAAAACGGAAACAAAACAATAATGTGGCATGACTGTCCTCCAACAGTCCAACATACACTAATTTACACAAATGATTCCTAGCTAGATCAATTAGGAAGAAAGTGAAGTGGGGAGCAATGATACAGCTTCCCACCACACTACCCTGAATGCAACAATGCACAAAGGTGTTAATAATTACACAATACTCCAACAGCTAGACCTATACATGCAGTTCTGCAGAAAGATGTTATAACACGGAGCTGGCTTCCACCATAACACTGATGATAGCTTGTGAGAATGCCAGAGAAACACCATATAACTTTACACATAGATTATACTGCACTGCACATAGCAGAGAATACAAATGCCTAGATCATGGGTCTTCAAACTGTGGCCCTCCAGATGTTGTGAAACTACAAATCCCAGCATTCCTTGCCACAGTTTTGCTATAAGGGAGTGTTAAAACTGTGGCAAGGCATGCTGGGATTTGTAGTTTCACAACATCTGGAGGGCCACAGTTTGAAGACCCATGGCCTAGATTATGCAAGGACACATATCTCTGTACAGGTCTGGGTCAGGACATCAGTAGCCGGTGCCAGGGAACAGGAAGAAACTTGGACTCATCTGTGACACAATCCCAGATGCACAGCAAGGACACAGACTACAGATTTGCACAAGAAGCTGAGAGGCAAAACAGACTAGGACGGACTGCACAAGGAAAATCACCGGCAGGGTCTTGAAACCTACTGTAACTTGATAGCCTAGCATGCAGGCACAGCCAAGGAGCAGGGTATGCATGAAACCCAGGCAAGATGGATCAGCAAAACCCAGAGTACTGATCCAGGGGAAACATACAAACTACAAACAGAATATATTAACTGCAGATTTACACTGACCCACTGGAGACGGATTGTAACAGTACCTCCCTCTTGAAGAGGGGTCAAGGGACCCCAATACCACGTTTTCCACAACATGGATACATCCAAAACCCTGGGGGATACGGTCATTAGGTCTACAACAACTAGGTCGCCATGCAGCAAGGTCGACATGGGTTAAGGTCAACATGGGTCAAGGTGGATATGGATCTAGGTCGACATGGCATTAGGTCAACACAAGCATTAGGTCAACATGGGCTAGGTCAACAGTCAAAAGGTCAACATGGGGTTTTTCACTGTTTTTTTGAGCCAACATGTGCCGACAGGCCGTATTTCATGCCCTACCATCCACTAGGGCGTGGTGGGAGAATAAAATAGTGTGCCGAGCGTAGCAATGCGAGGGGATGCGGTGCACTTCAAACTGTGTCCATGTCGACTGTGTTGACATTCAGGTCAAAAAGCAGTGAAAACCCAATGTCGACTTTTTGACTGTTGACCTAGCCCATGTCGACCTAAGGCTTGTGTCGACCTAGACCCACGTCGACCTAATGCTTGTGTCGACCTAGACCCATGTCGACCTAGATCCATGTCGACATTGACCCATGTCGACCTTGCTGCATGTCGACCTAGTGGTGTCGACCCAACGATCTCAACCCAACCTTGGCATGCGGGTACTCACAAAAACCAAACCGAAACTAGCTGTGGCTGCAGCACGATCTACTTTTGTCCATTCCTCGCTGAGCAACAAGACGGCTCTGTGTTTGTTTCGGCCTCATTGTCTTCGCCTCTCCCTGTCCTCTCCTCTAATTCAAGGCTTGGAAGCGACGCTTCCCTGTGTCATGAGATACACTCTCTGCTGACAAAGGAAAGGCTGAGAGAGGCGTTCATACTTACCTGGCTATTATCTCTTTTGTAGCACAACCGCAGCTCTCAGACATGAAAAAGTCAGTAAAAAGCAGAGGAATAAAAAGCTGTTTACATTTATGAATTCCATCGCCGGCCGCTTTATAGCCGGCATCAGATCCTGCCCGGGCCATCGCTGCCAGCACTTATTGCTGCCGTAACATAAATGTGCCCACCTTTTATCTCTCTGCCAGTGGAATTGTGTATTCTGCTTTTAAAAGTTGCTTCAAGTCTCTGACTTCCTAAATTCTTCTCTTCCAGAAATAATTCTTTGTACACTTAACGTCTTCGCCGCCGCATCTGCCATTCGCTGTGGTTTATATGACATATAATAATATATAATAATATATATAATAATAGGAGCCAAAATATAGCTAATAATATACTGCTATGGGAAACTAAAGAGGGGGCTATTTATCACAGCTTGCAAACTGGTCCGAATCAGGCCCTAAGTTTGGGGGGGATTTAGGGGTGTATTTACTAAGGCTTGGAGAGTGATAAAGTGCGTACCTCCAGTACAGACATGCTAATTGGAGACTGTTCCGCTGTCCCTCACACAGGTGGCAGTGTCCCTTAGGTAGGGGGAGGGGCAATTGAGGGGAGATGGCGTTTACCACTGCGGGTGGCCGCTAAAGAGATGCCGTACATCTCTTCAGTGCAGGGAAGTAGGGAGACAGGGTCTGCCCAGCTGTTAGGGGAACGCTGGGTACGCACCCGAAAATGATGAAAACGGAGTTGTGCCCCTTTGCAGGAGTTCACACCTAAATGGCATGTGGCTCCACCCCTTTTTGGGCCTGCTGCCCCTTTGGTAGGGGAACACCTGATTTTAAACAAAACAAAGTTGGGAGCTATGAAAGTGGAGACAGATAATCAAATTCTGGTGATGCCCCATAGAAGCCTATGGGCTTCTAACGCGACCCCCTGCCGCCCCGCACCGACCTACCTCCGCCCGCACCGCCCCGACAAGAGGGAGCACCCTGCTCCTAGTCCTGGCCGGGGGTGGCTGCTGGTACACAGATCTCTTTATCTTCCAGCCTCAGACCCTGCGGGCCGGCCACGAGTTTCCGTCCGAGACCGTGTTGACAGCCTGGTGTGACCTGTGCTGTGAGTTCATCTTCTCCAGGAGTTGGTGCGGTACAGGTAGTGGAGCTGCTTGTGTCTGACCTGCTGCTCACACTCACTTACACTTCGTTGTGGGGGCACAACTGTAGCAAGGTGACCTGTAGATGACAGAGTGATGGGCTCTGCTGCCTCACTCGCTCGTGCTTCCCCATTAGTAAGGCAGATCATTGGGACGGTTCAGAACAGAATGTGTTGTTAGTGGACGAACCCACATGCTTACTTTTTAAATTGTGAAGGCCAATCAGAAACCATTATTATCAGGTTCCACGTGTGAGCACTTGGGGTTGATGCAGTTTACTATTCCTGCTGAGCTACATAAGATGGAACATGACTTGTCTGGACCATTGAGGAAAGAGCAATTAATAGATGCAGAAGAGGAATTTTGACTAAGTCCTGCGCTGCGGGTGGTTTGACCTACCTAATCCGTAATATAGCACGGACTACCACACCTCATAAACTGCTGCTGTTCTGTGGGGGGTAGCTCAAATCCCCAAGTTAGTTACCAGAAAAAAACACAAAGTAGAACTGCGCAGTAAAGGGGGAAATAGTACATGCAATTTATTTATACCAATATAAAACACATATAAAACATACCCAAACAAAATTAAAACACAATTTATAGGCACAACCGGTTGTGTCAGGATTAATAGGTTTAAAAACCAAATAGATTTTGCTTCCTTTAGCTTATCACAGTCATGTTAGTATGTTAGTTGTGAAAGATACTGGTTAGGTAACAGTCTTTGTATGGATTAGTATATATTACTGTCCAGGTTTTGTTTTGTCTGGCCAGACAGTATTGTATTAGGGGTACCTTACAGCTGCCACCTGTAGTTCCTCCGGTCTCCCAGTGGATGGTGCTGAATCACCTGTACTTGTCCAACTATGTCTGGAGTCACCTTTGGACTTGTGGGCTGATGGTAAGCCTGTATGGATTCCCCTATGGTGCAGAAAAGAATTTTTATAAGTAACCAACGCGTTTCCCCGCCTCCGTTAACGGTCTCAGCGGCTTTTTCAAGGAAAGAAAATGAAAGGTAGCAAGTCGCTACGTGTGTAAGTAAATATGCGGGTGGGTTTTTTAAATTAGGGAAGCCAATCCCGGGAATCCCGGGATTGGGAATTTTTCAATCCCGAATTCCGGGATTTAAATAATGCCCCGGGATTGGCAACCCTAGTGGAGACTGATCATAAGCCGCTGATTGCCATCTTTAAAAAGCCTCTTCTCTTTGTACCTAAAAGACACTTCAGAGTATGATGTTAACATTACAATCTCTGTGTTACTTACAAGCCAGGTCCTGAGATGTATGTCAGTGACACTCTTAGTAGAGCAGTACCTGTGGGTCAGTGGCGTAACTATAGAGGGTGCAGGGGATGCAGCTGCTATGGGGCCCGAGGGCTTGGGGGGCCCGAGAACCAGCAGGCAATCCCCTGCATCCTCTATAGTTACAGCACTGGCTGCTACCTTTTGAATAATTTTCGTAGCTTTTCAATTTTTTTTTTTTATAATTTATTGCGGCGCTGTGCTGAGTTACGGACTCGGCACTTCCTGGTTTGGAATGAGGTGCTGTGCTGCTGGGGTCCTAATATGGCAGGCTGCTTCTAGCGCCAGACTAGTATGCGCTGCGCCTGCCCCATCCATTTGCCGGGCGCTCGCTGAGATTGTTACAAGCGGGCGCCCGGCGGCTCTTGCAGGGACATCTGAGTGAGAGCGGAGAAATGCTCTCACAGTCACCACTACCCGCCGCAGCAGCACAGCGGAGAGTCGGTGGCAGTTGTTCATCCGTGCTCACACCTGGCCAAGTGCAGTCCACACTATCTGATCTCAGGTAACAAGGGGGGAGAGAAAGGGTAGATTTCATGTTTTGCCTTCAATTTAATAACCGTTTGTGCCTGCTTCCCATTTCACCTGAAGATTCCTACTACCCATGTGACAGCCTGCCCCCCTCTCCCACCTGCGCTTGCCTATCCACCCCTCCCCAGCAAGTGACAGCCTGTCCCCTCTCACCATAATGGGGGAAATTTACTAAATGAAATTTGTAAAAAATAGGTGTAAAAATAGGTGTATTTGTATCCAGAAATACACTTATTTTTGACATTTACTATCCCGAAAATACGGCAATTCGTATTGGTATTGATGTACAATCAATACAAATACTAATTGCCGTATTTTCAGGATAGTAAATGTCAAAAATAAGTGTATTTCTGGATACAAATACACCTATTTTTTACACATTTCCTTTAGTAAATTTCCCCCAATGTGTCTGCCATCCACCCTTTGACAGCCTGTCCCCCTCTCCAAGCAGCACGTACCTGCTGCCCCCCACCAGGAAGTGATAGCCTGCACCCCCACTCTTGTGTGTGTGTGCCTGTGACCCCCTTTCCTTGCAAGTGACAGCCTGCCCTATTAAGCTGCCCATACACGCTGCTAAGCGTGCTGAGCCGATGTGTCCTTTTAATGTGCGCGCTCCCGCGCACCTCATCGCACAGTACAAAAAGTATGTGCTTGCAAATACTTTTTGTACTTAGGTTTCATCAAATTGCATCGCATTGCATGCACAACGCATGCACATGCAATGCAATGTGATCCCTGCTATTGCAGCCCACAACGCACGCCCGCATCGGGACGTGTATGGGCTGCTTTACTCCTCCCACTCTCAATCTGACACACCATATTCCTAATTCCTTCTTTCTCCGGGTGGGGGGGGGGGGGGGGGGGGATAGCAAGATGTTGCTATGGGTGTCCATAAAGTTCTAGTTACGCCTCTGCTGTGGGTGGAAGTTCCGGAGCAGCCCAGAGTTATCACACAGTGTGCGCCATGCAGCAGGTGATGACTTTGAAAAGATTAACCAGGCAGATTATCTGAATGTCATTGACCAGCGACGGCATCAGGTTCAGCAGCACACCGTGACTGATGAGAGCCTGCAGACTTTGAAGTCTATTGTACTGACTGGATGGCCAGATTCGAAAGAAGAGACACCACTTATCGTGAGAGACAATTGGTCATTTGGAGATTTACAGTGGTGCAAGTATAAAAAATGTCTTAGTGGTACTGTGCCGCGCCAAAGGCACGCAACGTAAAATGGGCGTGGTTAGGGCGTGGTCATATGACACAAGGGGGAGTGGCTACATGACAAAACTTTAGAACACAATGACATTTCTGTTTGAGGCTTGTGCATTGCATCCTAAACACAAAATGTAGGTGCCAGGATCAAAGTGTAGGAGCCAGACAAACCATAAATAGGGTTATTGCACGCCGAAGGCGCATGGCAAAAATCTACACAGTACTGCCTGTTACATGTCACACACCCAATATATTTTACCCATGCCATAATGCCCATTACACATTATGCCACACATCGTAATGCCCATTACACATGCCACACACCGTAACACCTATTACAAATAATACCACACACTGTAATGCCCATTACAAGTTATATACCAAACACCATTATGCCACGCACTGTAATGCCCAAATACATATAATAACACAGGCTGTAATGCTCACTACATAATATGCCAGCTATTACTGTGCAGCTTACATACAGACCAGCTGCGTGCTCTGGTTCAGCTTGGGGTTTCATGGGTGTAAACCCTGTTTTCAAGAGCTGTCAAGCTGAATTAAACACTTCTATGATTAACCGCTGCAGTGCTGGGTCGTGTCTGGGGTCTGTTTGGCCTTTTAGATACCTATGCTCTCTCTCTCTATATGTGATATAGGAGGGTCATTGAAAGGGAAGAACACTGTACCTGCGGGGCACACGCAGCGTTGCCGTATGCCTGAGCTGCGTTCCCCATCGTGGCCTCGCACATGCGCAGAGGGGGGACTACAGCAAAAAGACTACAGCCCCCAGGATACCGTGGGGGAAAGGGGCGGGTTCGGAAGGAAGAGCGCGAAGAGGGAGAGCGCGGGCGCCGGAGGAAGGAGGATCACGAGGGGGTTGAAGTTGAACGGAGCGCAGCGGAGATAGAGAACAGAGCGCCGGGAGTTCCCAGACCCGCAGTGAGCAAGCGGCGCTTGAAGACCAGGAGGTGGCCGAGCGGAGAGAGAGAGAGAGTGAACCAGCAGCATGGCAGCCGCAGCAGCGGAGCGCACGCCCGGCAACCACAGGGCGCAGGGGGACACAAGTGGAGAGACCAGCAGCATTCAACTGCACAGCGGCGGTGAGTCCTTCATTAACCCCTTCACACCCATGCGAGTACCTGGACCTCCATCCTGCCTCCCTGTCTGGGCGATCGTTCCCCCATGCCCCAGGACTGCTCACTATTTCCCCCTGTCTGGGCTATTGGTCTCCATTCCCCAAGGACTGCTTCAGACCCTCCCTGCCTAGGCATTTGTTCCCCCCCCACGCTCCCAAGACTGCTTATCTACACCTCCCCTACTAAGATAGAGAGAAGCAGAAAGGAACAGGCTGAGAAGTATTAACCCCTTGGCTACTCCCTCCCTAACCCAGTTAAGGAAGCCTCAGGAAAGACACATGTGTCTGTAATTGACTAAGGACCCTGTTTAACCCCTTGGATTACAAATACCCCCGTCAGGCCCCAGTTGGAGGCAAGGAACTTCTGTTAGACTGTTTGGGACATACAGTACCGGAGGAAAGACATATTGAGTCATTGACTGATAGTGATATCACTCAGGTACCAAAGTGCACTTTAGTTTCATTTATTATTGCGCAATAATAGCCTTTACCTGTTTACTGTGATCCATGCAATAATTATCCGTTTATTGTGACTTGCCCACTAGCGCTGTACATTGAACTGTTTGTTATTATTTATACAGTAGTTGTGCAGAGTTGAATACTAGAGATAGGTAACGTAGCGACTTGTGTTAGTAGCAGTTAGCCGGGCAAGTGCCAACTTATTCCACTGTTACCGTGACGCTTACATTGCTTGTTGAAGTCGCAGGTTGTCCAATCCTGCGCAAATAAATTGTTGATCTCCTTGAACCACTCTGAGTCTCCTGCCTTTAATCCCCTACAACATCGGAGCAGCAGTACCATCGAAGCGGCAACACCGGTAAGACAAAGCATCTAATTATACCTGTGGTTATCACATTTGGCGTCTCACAAACAGGATACGTACACTAGAAGCGGAGAAAACCCAACCCAGCATCGGTCAAGATGTCACAGGAGGAAGCCCAAGGAAACCCGCAAGCCATGCAGGGTACGGATCAAGGTGATACATCCGGAGGAAGCGGCTCTACTGCACGGATGCCGGCGACGATTAACATGCCGTACTACTTCGGAGCACCGTGGCTCCCCACCTATACAGGAGAGACCAGATCGTCAGAACCCAGCGGATTTCGCGACTTCAGGGACCAGATGGAGACCCTATTTAACGTACATGGGCTGAATGAAAAGCAGAAGATCGAAATCCTAATGGCGCAGTTGAAGGGGTTCGCCAAGAGAGAAGTGAAACAATGGCCAGCAGATCAGAAAGAATCAGTGAAAGCGATATTAAACAAACTGGCAACGATCTTTGACGCTAAGACGTTATCAGAACTGAAGACACAATTCTACGCTCGGAAGCAACAACCGCAGGAGACGTTACGAGAATTCGCCGTAGAGCTGCAAGAGGCACTACAAGCCATCAAGGAATGCACCCCTACCGAAGCCATAGCAGAGAATGAGACACTTACAAACCAGTTCCTGGATGGGATATACGATGAAAACACAAAGGGTCAACTGAAGATGCTACACCGACAGGAGGCACCCATAGACTTTGCCAAATTCAAGGAACTGGCGGCCAAGTTTTTTGGGGACAAGCCTAGCCAAAGGAAAGTGGCTACGAATCCTGAAGTAGCTGTTCAGCAGAAAGCCCAAGCCACCGCAGCGAAAGACCCGGTCGCAGAAATGCAAGGACAGGTCGCAGATTTGACTCAAGGGATGGCCGACCTCTGCCGAGAACTGAGAGCCCTAAAAGAAACACCTCCTCAACCGAGACCGTGGAGGATGGAAAGGGAACCCCGATACGGTAATGAATGGAGGAATACTCCGTGGAATTCCGGTCGCCTCCCATCAGATCGATTTGATGAACAAGGAAGGCCGATATGTAGGCGATGCCAGAGAAGCGGGCACATTGAGCGAAGTTGTAGACAACCCGAACATTTAAACGAAGAACTCCCGAGGTCCAGGACCAACCGTCGGGAGAACCCCCAGCAATAGGTCCTTTACCCCAGGAATGGCTACCAAAATATGTAGGCCAATGCCCCATGATTGAGATTGAGATTAACGGAGTCACTTTACCAGCCCTGCTAGACACTGGATCCCAGGTCACCACTGTCCAGTGGGTTGAGTTCGCCAGGCATTGGAGAGAAGAAGAGATTCTGGCACCACCTCCGGCATGGCTGAACCTGTTAGCCAGCAACGGGCTGGAATCAAAATCGGACAAACCCAACTGCCCAAGCAAGGATGCTTGATCACGACCGTTGAAGATAACGGACTACCGCCTGTCATCATAGGAATGAATATTCTCAGAAACTGTCCCGAAGAATTAATCTCAACGCTGAAAAAGGAGCTGTGCAGCAGAAACCAGATTGAGAGGCGAGCCCTGCAACATACCATCCGTGTCCTGAAAAGTCAACAGAGGTTCGCCGATGAGAAGGGCGAGATTGGAGCCGTCCGAAGTGCCGAACGAAGAACCGTCCTGCTACCGCCGAACTCTGAAAGCCTGCTCTGGTGCAAAGCGAAGATTGGGCCGAGAGGGAGAAGTTATGACGCCGTCATTGAAAGGAACAGAGAAAATTGGTCAGAACAGTTTGTGGTAGCCCGCGCATTAGTAACCGTAGCGCAAGGGCGGGTCCCAGTAAGGCTGCTGAATCCGCACAATCATCCTATCAAGATAGCAAGATTCACAAAGATAGCCCAAATCTATGAAGTGAACTTCCAAGATATCGTTGGGACGGAACCTACCCCGATTCGACAGAATACAATTACTGGAGACGCCCCGGGAAGTCAACTTGACCCTCCTTGGTGGGGCAAGCTACAAATAGGGGACCAGGATACACCAGAGGCAGAAAAGGCTGGTGTGTTACAATTGGTACAGAGGTACGAGAGGGCTTTTAGCAAAGATGCTAACGACTATGGACACGTGAAAAAGATCCAGCACCACATTTCAACTGGAGCTGCCCCTCCAATAAGAGAGCGCCATCGACCAATTCCTCCGGCATTATATCAACCTGTCAAGAAGATGATCGAGGAAATGAAGGCAGCGGAGGTGATCAAAGATAGCTGCAGCCCGTGGGCCACACCCCTAGTGCTGGTCAAAAAGAAGGACGGCAGCCTCCGCTTCTGTGTCGATTATAGAAAACTGAATGCGGTGACACAAAGAGATGCCTATCCCCTCCCTCGGATCGAGGAGTCGCTAGCCGCCCTCCAGTCAGCAGCGTACTTCTCCACATTGGATGTCACCAGCGGCTACTGGCAGATCTCAGTAGCTCCAGAGGATCAGGAGAAGACGGCATTCACGACTCCGATGGGGTTGTTCGAATTCAACCAGATGCCATTTGGGCTGACCAACGCCCCGGCGACCTTCCGGAGTACTGCCTGGGCTCGCAGAATTTCGACATCCTACTCCTATATCTGGATGATATCATCGTATTCTCCAGAGGTTATGAGGAACACCTGGAGCACCTGGGAGAGGTATTCCACCGACTGGCTGATTATGGGTTCAAGTTAAAGCCGTCTAAGTGCCATTTACTCAAAACAAGTGTACAATACCTCGGCCATGTTGTCAGCCCTAAGGGAGTAGAAGTTGACCCTGCGAAAGTGCAAGCGGTACAAGACTGGCCCACCCCGAGAACCATCAGCGATGTGCGACGATTCTTAGGATTCGTGGGGTACTATAGAAGGTTTATTGAGGGCTTTGCCAAAATCGCAGCCCCGCTACATGAATTACTGAGGAGTATACCGGGCCGAGAAACCAGAAAGAACACCCTTGTCACCTGGACTGACCGGCAAGAGGAAGCATTCACACGGCTGAAAGGTCTACTCACCGAAGCACCCCTACTGGCCTATCCAAACTATGACCTCCCTTTTAAAGTGTACACCGATGCCAGTACCCAGGGGCTGGGAGCTGTACTAGCCCAAGATCAAGAAGGGAAGGAGCGCGTGATCGCATATGCGAGTCGGGGCCTGCGACAAACCGAAAGAAATGACAAGAATTACAGTGCCTTTAAGTTAGAGTTACTAGCCCTGATTTGGGCAGTGACCGAAAAGTTTAAAGATTATTTGGCTGCGACACCCTGTATTATCTATACCGACAACAACCCCTTGGCCCATCTCCAGAATGCTCAGCTCGGTGCGCTGGAACAAAGGTGGGTCTCCAGACCGGAAAACTTCCAGTATCCGATCAAATTCAGGAGCGGAAAGACAAATGCTAACGCAGATGCCCTCTCCAGGCTACCCAGGGGTCCCGAGCCGGCAATGGAAGACGAGTGGGAAGAAGTTGAACTCCCGATGTTTGGACCCCCGCCTGCGAAAAAAGGCCGGGTGGCTGCCCAACAGACCGAAGCCATCCCTCCTGCTGTGACTAGCAACACTATGAGACAACCAGAACTGAATTGGGCCAGGATCCAAGAAGAGAGCCCAATCCTGCAGCAGCTGCGACGCCTTCTGGCCTCTGGTAAGATCCCGAGTAAGGAAGAGCGGCAAAGGCTTGACCCGGAACTGGTCCGATTGCTAAGGCACCGAGACAGGATCCGGCTCACTCAGGGGATACTCGTCCGGAGTAGCATCGACCCATGTACTCACAGCACCCTGAGTCAGATATTGGTCCCCCATTCCCAACGGACGGCGGTACTGAAAGCGTACCACGAACACTCCGGCCATTTTGGGATCAAAAAGACAGAGACCGCCATCAGGAAGAAATTCTTCTGGGTCCACCTACAGACAGACGTCGAAGAGTGGATCGAACGGTGCGAGGCTTGCGCCTTGAAGAGACACCCTCGGCCTGGACAGAAAGCACCACTCCAATCTATTCACAGTCAGCGGCCATTGGAGATCCTGACGCTGGACCATGTCAAGCTGGGACCGAGTCACGCAGGATACCAGTATGCCCTGATGATAGTCGATCACTATTCCAAATTCATGGTGACTGTACCGGTAAGGGATATGACAGCTCAGACAACTGCTGAACAGCTGTTAAAGAACTTTATACGACCCTACGGATATCCAGAAATGATCTTGACCGACCAGGGCCCAGTATTCGAATCCGTGTTGTTCAGCGAACTCTGCAAAGTTGCCGGCTGCAAGAAGTTAAGGACCACCCCTTACCACCCGCAGGGAAACGGGTTATGCGAGAGGGCGAACCAGACCCTGATAGGAATGATGCGAACACTCTCTTCAGCCGAACAGCTGAACTGGCCCTCCCTACTACCAGAACTAACGTATATGTATAACAACATGGAACACGCTTCGACCGGATACACCCCATATTACCTCCTGTTCGGAAGAATGGGGAAACTGCCAGCTGACCTTGAGCTCAATACCTTCCCCGAGGAGGCCGAAGTTATACAGACCGACTGGGTAAACGACCACAAGCAGCGGATTGATCTGGCGAAGAAAGTAGTGGAAGAAAGAATGGAGACAGCCCGCCATCGACAGAAGGCGAGTTATGATCAGGACGCGAGGGCCGAATCATTCCGAGTAAGAGACCGAGTTTGGAAGAAAGACAATCAACGGAGTTCCAAATTGGACCCCATTTGGGAATCCATACCCTATGTGGTCGTACATCTTCCGGACACCGACTCAGTGGTGTATGGAATAGAGAGAGAAGGAAGTGACCGCCATGTGCTTAAGATGGTTCATCGGAACCAACTCAAACTATGCCATAGCAGGACGAGTTCTGATGGAGGGCTCAGCTGTACAGAAGGAGATGAGTCGACACAAGTACCCGTCTATCCTCTGCAAGACCCGACAGACCTCCTACTCTTCATGGGAGGACCCTTCCCTTGTTCCTGGGGGGGCGAAGCAACTCCAATGTCATCACCCGGTGTTGTCGCAGAAGACAGAAGGGAGGCCGAGGAAGTCGGGCCATCACTCCGCGAGGACGGAACAGAGCAGATGTCCAACAGACCCATCCGAAGTACCAGAGGGGTCAAACCCCTCCGTTTTAGAGAATGAATGTAATGTTTGATGTGAAATACAAAGTTATTATCAAAAATATGCTTTCTATAATGTCTGCCAAGAATACTGTGTGATTCTGTACGTTTTGTATTGATATAAGAAGGACGGTTCAGTAGGTTGCATGAGGACATGCAAAATTTCAGAAGGGAAGAATGTGATATAGGAGGGTCATTGAAAGGGAAGAACACTGTACCTGCGGGGCACACGCAGCGTTGCCGTATGCCTGAGCTGCGTTCCCCATCGTGGCCTCGCACATGCGCAGAGGGGGGACTACAGCAAAAAGACTACAGCCCCCAGGATACCGTGGGGGAAAGGGGCGGGTTCGGAAGGAAGAGCGCGAAGAGGGAGAGCGCGGGCGCCGGAGGAAGGAGGATCACGAGGGGGTTGAAGTTGAACGGAGCGCAGCAGAGATAGAGAACAGAGCGCCGGGAGTTCCCAGACCCGCAGTGAGCAAGCGGCGCTTGAAGACCAGGAGGTGGCCGAGCGGAGAGAGAGAGAGAGTGAACCAGCAGCACGGCAGCCGCAGCAGCGGAGCGCACGCCCGGCAACCACAGGGCGCAGGGGGACACAAGTGGAGAGACCAGCAGCATTCAACTGCACAGCGGCGGTGAGTCCTTCATTAACCCCTTCACACCCATGCGAGTACCTGGACCTCCATCCTGCCTCCCTGTCTGGGCGATCGTCCCCCCATGCCCCAGGACTGCTCACTATTTCCCCCTGTCTGGGCTATTGGTCTCCATTCCCCAAGGACTGCTTCAGACCCTCCCTGCCTAGGCATTTGTTCCCCCCCCACGCTCCCAAGACTGCTTATCTACACCTCCCCTACTAAGATAGAGAGAAGCAGAAAGGAACAGGCTGAGAAGTATTAACCCCTTGGCTACTCCCTCCCTAACCCAGTTAAGGAAGCCTCAGGAAAGACACATGTGTCTGTAATTGACTAAGGACCCTGTTTAACCCCTTGGATTACAAATACCCCCGTCAGGCCCCAGTTGGAGGCAAGGAACTTCTGTTAGACTGTTTGGGACATACAGTACCGGAGGAAAGACATATTGAGTCATTGACTGATAGTGATATCACTCAGGTACCAAAGCGCACTTTAGTTTCATTTATTATTGCGCAATAATAGCCTTTACCTGTTTACTGTGATCCATGCAATAATTATCCGTTTATTGTGACTTGCCCACTAGCGCTGTACATTGAACTGTTTGTTATTATTTATACAGTAGTTGTGCAGAGTTGAATACTAGAGATAGGTAACGTAGCGACTTGTGTTAGTAGTAGTTAGCCGGGCAAGTGCCAACTTATTCCACTGTTACCGTGACGTTTACATTGCTTGTTGAAGTCGCAGGTTGTCCAATCCTGCGCAAATAAATTGTTGATCTCCTTGAACCACTCTGAGTCTCCTGCCTTTAATCCCCTACAACATCGGAGCAGCAGTACCATCGAAGCGGCAACACCGGTAAGACAAAGCATCTAATTATACCTGTGGTTATATATATATATGCCCCCGCATGTAATCGGTGCACATTGAGAGGGAGGACACAGCAGGACTTACAGGCCATGTGTGATGCAATCATGCCAGGTGATGAACTTCTGGCTGCGGTCACATACAGTTTTCTCCAAGTGGTTCACTGTCTCTTTCATGCTACATGTGAGCAGTTTTTCTTTTTGTTAAATTTAAATAACAAATTACTTAAAGGAAGTTAGCAACCCAAATGGATTTATTATAAACAATTAAAGGGTTAAAAAATGAAACAGCATTTTGGAAAAATAAACAATGTACAGCTTGTGGTACACTTGTATACAATGGATTTAGAAAATGGTTTGGCCCAGGATAAGGAAAGCAAGAGGGAAGTTTTCAGGAAAGCAGCTGCAGAGTTCTATGAGTGTAAGAGACTGCACTATCACAACTCACGCTTGCTGGCCTGCTGGCTGCTCGGATCTACATCAGAAACTGTGCCACCTGGGATGTGATGATGGCGCGGCTGGAGCAGGAGGCAACATGACACACTGACTGCTGTCATGTCCCTCCTCCCTGCCGAGCTACAGTGCAGTCAGCCTGCCAGTGCTGCCTGTGTGCTCCGCTCTCCTACTCTCAGCGGGAACGCAGCGCAGCGGTAAAGACACCGGTAGGGTGGGGTAAGGTGCGGCAGTGCTTTCTGCTCTCCTCCTCTCAGCACCGCCAGGAGGGGATGCGGGGTGGTACGGCGTACCGGAAACATATTTTTTAATGGTACGCCGTACCACGCCGTACCCCCTTACTTGCACCACTGGAGATTTAGAGATGAGATCAGCGTACAGAATACATTCCAGCCATCTTGGAGGTGATGCATGTTACAGACAAGCAAGGGATACATTGTACTGGCCTAACATGCAAAGTGACATTAAGAACTATGTTGGTAACTGCCCAGCATGTAATGAATATGCACATGCACAACAGAAAGAGCCTATGATGTCACATGAGATACCAATCCGTCCATGGCAGATTGTCAGCATGGATTTATTCACTCACGCAGGCAAGGACTTTCTGTTAATAGTGGACCATTATTCTGATTTTTGGGAAATTGAGCTTCTCACAGATTTATCCTCAGAGACTACAATAAAGCGGTGCAAGGCACAATTTGCACGGTATGGCCAGCCTGAAAAGAGTGATTTCGGACAACGGTCCGCAGTTTGCTTGTGAGCAGTTTAGACGATTTGCTTCTGAATGGAAGTTTGAGCATGTTACCTCTTCACCACGTTATCCAAAATCCAACGGTAAAGCTGAGTCAGCAGTTAAGATTGTGAAGAATCTGTGCAAAAAGGCTAGCAGTGATAATACAGGTGCATGGAAAGCCATATTACATTGGAGGAATACACCAAACAAGGGCATGGGGACCAGTCCTGCACAGCGTCTAATGTCAAGGAGGCTTAAGACATTTTTGCCAGTAGCAAGTACTTTACTCTATCCAAGTGTAGTACAAGGTGTACCAGAAATGCTACAGCAGAGGAAGCAGATTTCCAAGTTGGGGTATGATAGATTTACTAAGGAGTTGCCTGAACTTGCTATTGGTGAGCCAATTCGTATGAAGCCACTTCCTGGAGATCGCACAGGCCGCTGGAGACGTGGTACCTGTATGCGCAAAGTTGCACCGCGCTCATATCTTGTGGATGTGGAAGGTCATTTGTACAGACGCAATCGTGTGGATTTGCGAGTAGCTGAGCGGCCAATTCTACAGGAGACTGTAGGGCATTCCGTTGCTGGTCTAATTATGGAGCCAGCTGTGCCGATGGCAAATCAAGAATTTGAAAGGCCCCAGGTCATTCTACCAGGTGATGGGGAAAATGAGAACATGGAATACGCAAGCATTCCGGATGGCAGTCCATCATTATCACCCGCTAGAGTTCTAAGGACTCCGGCCCAACAGAATTTAACTCCGGCTCAACCTGTCTATACTCGCAGTGGACGTCAGTCACGGCCACCGGACAGACTTGATTTATAGTTAAAGAAACAACTAATGAAGGACATTGTTAGCATGGTTAGTTATGTTATACCTTAAGTATATTAAAAAAGGGAGATGTTTGTGTAATGTCAATCTTATGTAGTTGGCCACACCCAGTGTTGCCATGGGAGTTGGGGGTGCGGTTTCCTGTTACTGCTGTTCTTGTTTAACATGGCTACTTGAAACTAGCATGCAGTGTCTGTCCTCATTTATTACATCTGAAACATGCATGTTATTCTGTATCCTCAGGGGTTCTCAAACTCGGTCCTCAGGACCCCACTCAGTTCACATTTTCCAGGTCACCCGACAGGTGCATTCATTACTCTTTGACACACTTTAAAGATCCAAAGATGGAGCTAATTACTTCCCCTGTGATTCTGTGTGAAGACCTTCAAAACATGCACTGTGTGGGGTCCTGCGGGCCGAGTTTGAGAACCTGTGCTCTATCTACATCCTTTTTTTCTGAATTCTATGTAATAACAAAGGAGCAGGATAATACGAGACCGCTCTAGGATCTGCAGACCGTGGTGTGGCAACAACGCTTTTCTTATGCTTCCGGATGAAGGCGTGGCCCTGCCTGTTTGGAGCCGGCAGATGAGATCACATGACGTCAGGGCCCATCTCCATTGGGTCGCAGGGGCGTGCGTTCCACGGGGCAGCGTTTACCTGCTTGCTAGGCAGTGAATATGCGCAGCCTAGGGAGCCGGTCTGAATTACCCCTTAAATGCTAACAACAGGAGCAAACTTGGCATTGAATATCAAAGTCTGTCTGTATCGGGAACCTTTGGTTCTGTGAAATGACAGCCCGACAATTAATCAAAATCAATGTATCATATACGGTCTGAACGGAGTGCACTAATTATTCTGCTCGGAGCGGCCAAACGTGCGTACGTTCGCCATTACCGCACGCTAGCCGTACGCGGCCGTTAGGGTTAAGTCCACCCACAAATCAGCCGCTTACGTACGGGCAGAAATACCGTAGAAGGGGAGTGGCGTACAAATGAGCGTACGGCAACGTACGCGGACGGGCCAGCCCTTGCACTCCGACAACAGGCGTACAACTGAGCGTACGGCGCCGTGTACGGCCGTCTTTCCTCCGTCTCCCCACCGACTTCTTGCGGAGATCTGAGCGTACGCCAGTTTGCACGGACGGGTCCCTATTGTTTTCAATGGAAAACTCAGCTTATGTCACCGCTCGTGAGAGTGAGCGTACGTCCGTGCACGCTGGCATACCCTTCACATATATGGACCTGCAAATCTTGCCTCTCAACTACTAATCTGACAATTGATTAATTAATCTATTTGTTATTCACTTATTGTTTTCTATTAACTCAATTGTCTACCTTAATAAAGACCTAATAAAACTACATTTGAACCCTCATTACATGTATATTTGTTATGTTCTAATGTGGCATTTTAATCACTATCTATGTGTCCCCATATTGCTGTTACTTTTAAATCAAGTTATGTTGGTGTTTCTGTATATGTACTAAATTATGTACGTAATTACTTTGTCCAAAATGTGTAACATGTATACCTACCCTGATGTTATGTGTGATGTTTTAATCGAACAACATTAAACATTCATGCATTTTCACTATGTGTTATTTTACTCAAAAACACACACATTCACACATCAATCATTACCCCTCACCTCAAATTACAAGTATAACTTACAGTACACATCTGTATGTACCTACCCTTACACGCCCTCTAACATATTTATTATTAAAAACACAGGCAATTTCGAACTGTAATCAAACTTTTATTTTATACAAAAATAAAAAGGGGGGGGGGATAAATAAAAAATTAAAGGCGGGCCTCCAGAAGGCCAAAAAGGAGCTGGAGGTACACAAGGGTCAGCATGATTTCCTGCATGAGGGCTGCCACCTCCTCCTGCTGCTGTTCAGTGTCTGTAATGAAGGGATAAAACAAAAAATTAATATATAACATACACAAATGTTTGTTGTATTTGTACATAATAAAAAGTTCAGAGTTATGTGTGAAGGCCACATACATTTAGAAACTACATTGAAGATGGGTCTGCTGTAAACACAGTACTAAAAAAAAATATGTTAACACACACATACTGTACATAGTAAATAACATTAATTCAATTACTCCTTCATCAATGAATGTATGCTGTATCCCAATTGGTACTTTGGTTTTGGGGGACTGTCCTCTAACCTCACAATTAGCCTGTGCTATTTAAGGGTTATGACATTGTTGTGGCTTAAGCACTCCTTACTATTTTAAATTTAGGACATTGCTGTACAAATTATAGGCCTACAGCTATGTTTGTAAAGCATGCATCCGCATGGCCTCACACACTATTACCAAAACAATCTCTACATTTATGTTGCACCAGTGGCAGATTAAGCCTTTGGGGGGCCCGGGGTACTTTAGAGCGGGGGGCCCCCTTGCACTTGTCATTACTGGCCGCACACTGCATGGGCGAATATTATACTGTCAAAACATAGAGTAAAGGCAGAATAAACTTGGTCAATGGTTACCTGCAGGGGATATATATATATATATATATATATATATATATATATATATATATATATATATATATATATATATATATATATATATATATATATATATATAGACAGGGGGTTGGCGGCACTCGGAATAATAATAGACACCATATATATATATATATATACACACACCACATGAAAAGCCTGTGTTTGTCCCTCTGCCCCTTACTCTGGAGGAGACCTCACAGTCCTAGTGCTGCCTCTGATTAAAAACCCTCCTATGACTAAGCTGCTGCTGCTGTTCTCCATGGACCTGAGAAGCATGTAATGAGCTCCACCAATCAGAGCTCAGCACAAACTTCTCAGCCTCTGTCCTCTGGTGCAAAGTGTCATGGGACTTAGTCAACTCCCAGAAATGCACTGCACACTTGTGCAATCAGTGTGCCTTGCCTCCCGATGCTCAGCACCATAAATCATTGTCACATTGGCAGATAGGTGAAGCTGCAGCACTACCCCACCCATGCACAAAACATTTAGCTAAAAAAAAAAAAACATAACTTAAACATTTTCTTTTAAAAAAAAAAAATGACAACCACAGGGGGCCCCTAGCTAGAGGGGGTCCCAGGGGCACTGACCCCTTGCGCCTCCATTATAATCCGGCCCTGTGTTGCACATCATGCTGGGAACTGGAGTTACCCAACACCTGGAGCCACATAACTACCACACCACTAATGTCGGATATCTCATTGGATGTACTGTTATGTCAATTATTCAAGGGGTGAGGCATGGCCACACTCAAAAAAACCACCAAGGGGAGCCTTGTTCCTGGAGAAGGACAGGACACACCTCATGGTCGGCCTGCAGTGATATGTTGCAACTAATGTTGATGTTGGATACACATATGTGGTTGTTGTGATTGTTTATGTGTAGAAATGTGTAGGTCAACATTAGACACATTATTTACTTACGGCTACTTGAGCCATCCTGGGCGCCGCTGGTTGGCTGTGCAGTGGTTGGGGGGGGCAGGAGCAAGGAGGATGGTCCTGGAGTTTGGACCAAGGTAGTGGGTGTGACTGGGGAGTGGAGAGGTTTGGGGGTGGGTGGTGGAGAGGTGTAGGGGGGTAGGAAATGGGGTGGGGAGGGGGGGGGGTTGTGGAGGGGGTGGGGGTTGTGGAGGGGGTGGGGGTTGTGGAGGGGGGGGGGTTGTGGAGGGGGTGGGGGTTGTGGAGGGAGGGGGGTTGCGGAGGGGGGGGGTTGCGGAGGGGGGGGGGGAGGTTGTGGAAGGGGTGGAGGTTGTGGAGGGGGAAGGGGATGGGGAAATTGTGTGGGTCCAAACTGCACCCAGTGTCTCCTCTTCTTCCTCCTCCTCTTCTTCCTCCTCCTCCTCTTCCTCCTCCTCTTTCTTCTCCTCCTCCTCCTCCTCTTCCTCCTCCTCCTCTTCCTCCTCCTCTTTCTTCTCCTCCTCCTCCTCCTCTTCCTCCTCCTCTTCTTCCTCTTCCTCCTCTTCCTCCTCCTCTTCTTCCTCCTCCTCCTCTTCCTCCTCCAGGGCTGCCTGGTCCCGGGCTGCCTGGTCCCGGGCTGCCTGCTCCCGGGCTTCCATGCGTGCCCTTGCCCGTGCTGAAATGTTCATGTTGATGGCATAGAAATCGAAGATTGGGTTTCATAAAAAAGGGGGAAAGAAAAATTCACATTAGTCATGCTCATAACCTTCACAATTATCATTGCTGTGATATTTCAGACATTTATCATGCAAACTATTTGATATCCTACACCCAAAAACTGATCAACTACTTAAACCCCCCCCTATACACCCCCTATACACCCATATACCCCCCCATATACACCCATATACACCCATATACCCCCCATATACACCCATATACACCCCCATATACACCCATATACACCCATATACACCCATATACACCCATATACCCCCCATATACACCCATATACACCCCCATATACACCCATATACACCCCCATATACACCCATATACACCCATATACCCCCCCATATACACCCATATACCCCCCCATATACACCCATATACACCCATATACCCCCCCATATACACCCCCATACTCAGGAACATATTGATAAAAAATACAAAACATTGCTAAAAAACGCTGACATACTAGTAATCAAAACTTACATCGGGCAATATGGCGGCGAAGGCTGCTGAGGAACACTGGCTGCCTTCTGCGCAGGTCTGCCCAGCGCCGCTCAACCTGCGCAAGGCTTCTGCGGACGCCGGTCGTCGAGAAGATCAGGCGGCGGGCAGCAGTATACGCCCGCCGCTTGTCCACATTCCTTACATATGGGCCCCAGGTGACGGTCCATAACTTCTACCAGGGCCAAAAGCTCTGAGGTGGAAAAGGGCCTAGCTCGAGGACAAGTCATAGTGGCAATGGCGCAGTTATTAATTGCAGGTACATATATCACTTTTGGTGCTTGCTGATTGGTCGAAAAAATTGTTTGTTTGGTATTAACTTTATTAATCCCTCTTACATTGACAAACTGGATGCGAATAGAAACTTACGCGGACCGTTCCGATATACACACACCACAACCAACAGCATGCATTCAATGAAGAGAGAAGTACTGTACTTACAGTGCGCGGAAAATAATACACGCAACCCTCTACTTATAACTACGCTGCTTAAAGGGGGCACGATACACCGATATGCATGGAGAGGAGTACTGTATTTACAGTGTGCGGAAAATAATACACGCAACCCTGTAGTCATAACTACGCTGCTTAAAGGGCCACAATGCGACATGTTGCTGTATGACAATTTCATACACATTACATATGTAAGGAAAGCATTGTAACGTGATGTTTTGAAATGGGACTCACAAGGCATACACGAACTCCAACAGATACCAGCTGACAACACTCATCATTGGAATGACAGGTGCACACATTTCACGATGTAGCCCATAATGCTCCCCAACCTGTGTATGTGCATTTACAGGTGATTGATCAGGTGCGTTGAGACCTGCGTAATTTAAGCGGGAATTATCGGCGGGAAATATCGGCGTAAATTTGCATCTACATTGCGGGAAAAAATATACGCCCCCTTGTTCATGGCGGGAGATTAACATATAATCTTATAATCATCTGCTTCTATTAGCTGGTGACATTTCACTTAATCCAGGCCCCAGCTGCTTGCCCCGCTCGCAGGCACCTAACGCTCAGGAACATAGGAATCCAGCTAACCTCATACACATTAAATGCCTCCCTTCATCCCCCAAATCACTAAAATGTGCGTTATGGAATGCACTCTCTGTTGGCAACAAATTAACGTCCATCAACGACCTCTTCATTTCAAACAACTTCAACCTGCTGGCTATAACAGAAACATGGCTCTCACAATCAGACACAGCCTCCCCTGCAGCCCTGTCACATGGTGCTCTCCACTTCACACACACACCCAGGCCTGGTGACAGCAGAGGAGGTGGGGTTGGAATATTACTATCCCAATCCTTCACATACAAATTTATACCACAGGTTCCATCACTCACATTCACATCATTTGAAGTACATTCCATCAGAACTTACACTCCTTTCTCGCTGCGTGTTGCAGCTATCTATCGCCCACCTGGGCAGCCAACGCGATTTCTGGAAGATTTTTCTGCCTGGCTCCCTCACTTCCTTTCTGCTGACATCTCAACCATCATCATGGGTGACTTCAACATTGCTATTGATAGCCCAAAATCTGCTGCTCATGCCTCCAAACTACTCTCTCTAACCTCCTCTCTCGGCCTCTCCCAATGGACTGACTCCTCTACTCATCGGGATGGCCACTGTCTTGATCTGATATTCACTAAGCTGTGCTCAGTGTCGGAATTCACCAATTCTCCTTTCCCTCTCTCAGATCACAACCTTATCACCTGCATGCTGTCCTCTAGTACTTCTAACTCAAAAACACCGAAATCCTTTAATCCACCTCAAGCCCGTAGAAATATTAATGATATTAATTTTCAAGTACTCTCCTCCTCACTGCAACAACAGCTTGCTCCTATTTCTGCATTCACTACTCCTGAGATGGCGGTATCACACCTAAACCTAACCCTCAAAACAGCCCTGGATGAAGTGGCTCCAGTTACCCACCACACTCCACGTAGGCCTAGACGCCAACCGTGGCACTCTAAATTAACGAGACACCTACAAAATATCTCACGCAAAGCTGAGCGTAAATGGCGTAAATCTCACAGTCCAATGGATTTCTTTACATATAAGAATATCTACCAGTACTATAGTTATGCCCTGGAAACTGCCAAACAAACATATTTCCAAACTCTCATTTCTGCTCAAGCTTCTAACCCAAAACGACTTTTTAATACATTTAAATCCCTTCTCAACCCTCCCTCACCCAAGCCACCAACCACTATCCATGCACAAGATCTTGCTTCCTACTTCAGGGATAAGATTGACAAGATCAGAGATGAATTGGTATGCTCCAACTCAGTTGGTGATATGCTCAATTCCATACCTGAGCCCTCTGAAGCATTTGCTTCATTTGATCCCACAAATGAAGATGAAGTATCTGCACTTTTCTCTGCCTCCCACTCTACTACTTCTCCTCTTGACCCTATACCCTCGCAAATAAGTAAATCTCTGTCTCCTGTGCTCATTCCAATCTTAACTAAAATCTGTAACCTCTCTTTCTCTACTGGTGTCTTTCCTTCATTGTTCAAACAAGCAGTTATTACTCCGATTCTGAAAAAACAGAATTCTGATCCAAGCTCTCTCTCAAACTACCGTCCCATTTCTCAACTTCCATGCACCTCCAAACTACTTGAAAGACTTGCTTATACTCGCCTCACACACTTTCTTAACTCGCACAACTTAATGGACCCGCATCAGTCAGGCTTTCGTGCCCAACACTCCACAGAGACAGCACTGACTAAAGTTGTGAATGATCTGGTCACTGCTAAGTCTAAAGGCCACTACTCACTACTAATTCTTCTAGATCTCTCTGCTGCTTTTGACACTGTTGACCACACACTTCTCATACAAACACTACAATCCATAGGTCTTAAAGACACAGCCCTCTCTTGGTTCTCATCCTACCTCTCTAACCGCTCCTTTAGTGTTCGTTTCTCTGATTCTACCTCCTCTTCGCTACCTCTTTCAGTTGGAGTACCTCAGGGTTCAGTTTTAGGTCCCCTGCTTTTCTCAATCTATACCTCATCTCTTGGCAAACTAATCCACTCTTTTGGATTTCAGTATCATCTTTATGCGGATGATACTCAGCTCTACCTATCCTCCCCGGACCTGTCCCCATCTGTATTGAGCCGTGTCTCTGAATGCCTTTCTGCTGTTTCATCCTGGATGTCATCTCGCCACCTCAAACTTAATATCTCAAAAACAGAATTAATTATATTTCCGCCAATAAATAGTAGTTACCAACCTGATATCTCTATCACTGTTGAGAAGATGACAATCACTCCTACCTCTCAAGCTCGCTGCCTAGGTGTTATCCTTGACTCAGAACTTTCCTTTGTACCCCACATTCAATCTGTCTCAAAATCATGCCACATGCACCTAAAAAACATATTTAAAATTCGCCCTTACCTTACACAAGACACTGCAAAAATTCTAATCCATGCTCTCATCATCTCACGCATTGATTATTGCAATAGTCTCCTTATTGGCCTTCCCCAATACAGACTCTCACCGCTACAGTCCATTATGAATGCAGCTGCAAGGCTAATCTTCCTAGCCAGACGTTCATCGTCTGCAAAGCTACTCTGTCAGTCACTTCATTGGTTACCTGTATTCTACCGTATTCAATACAAAATTCTTCTACTTACACACAAAGCCATAAACAAAACTACACCAACATACATATCTTCTCTTATCTCAAAATATCATCCAACACGACCTCTACGCTCCTCCCAAGATCTGCGTCTCTCATCCACACTCATTACCCGCTCCCATTCCCGACTGCAGGACTTTCTTCGTGCTGCACCCACTCTGTGGAATGCCCTCCCAAGCACAATAAGACTCTCCTCCAGTCTCCAAACCTATAAGCGTTCCCTGAAGACTCATCTCTTCAGGCAAGCTTATCAAATACCAGAACCAGTCATAGAACCTTGCGTTCTGGTGAAATCGATGCAATAAAGAATACAGTATCTATCCTTATGTATCAATGCCTATTTCCCTATAGATTGTAAGCTTGCGAGCAGGGCCCTCCTACATTTTGACTGTCTGTAAATACACTGTTTTGTTGTATCACTGTCTGCTATTGTAAAGCGCAACGGAATATGCTGCGCTATATAAGAAACTGTTAATAATAATAATAATAATAATATAAATATTCAGTCAGATGCAGCCCACAATTGCTGCAAACATGTCTGACTCAGACGATTCTGCAGCAGAGGACGCTCTGCAGAGAGCTACAGCACAATCCCTGCTTGATGCACTCAACAAGAGGGAACAGGAGCAGAGAAGGAGGGCCCAAGAGAGGAGTCGCCTGCAAGATCAAGCGGGCCCCTCAGTAACAGGCCCTGGTGAACCTCCACCAGCTCCACAAGGGCCAAGCAACCAGCCAGAACAAGAGGTTGCATCTCTCCAAACAGGTGTGACCCAGCAGGTGCATGGTGAGAGAACTGGGGCCACCAGAAAACGTGCTGCAACATCTAGGGTGATGACTGAGCAGGATACCACCACCAGAAAGAGAAACCCTGCATTTGTAGAGGCCGAAATGCGAATTCTAGTGCCCAGGGCACGCGAATGGATTGAATTGGCAACCAGGAAGCCGGGTGCCAGTGCAAGGAGAAACCTTTGGGACAAGATCACAGAGGAAGTGAACCAGGTGTCACCAGTGGTCAGAACTTGGGACGCGGTGAAGAAAAGGTTAGTGTGTTTGTCAGGGCAATTTTTCAGCAGTCTCCAGCAGGAACTGAGGCCCTTATTCTAGTTCACTCTTTCTGCCCAAATATTTCTTAGATGGACAAAACCATGTGCACTGCAGGTGAGGCAGGTGTTACTTGTGCAGAGATAATCAGATTTGGGTGGGGTTTTACACCTGCCTCACCTGCAGTGCACATGGTTTTGTCCATCAAAGAAATATTTGGCCACACATGGCAAAAAAACATAAGATCACCCACACTAGGAAATGTCACGTAGCTAGGGGTACCACCTAGTCCCTTTAATTCCGGACACATATTAATTACACAGGTTCTGTGGCTGGCTGACTTCAAGACTCCACTTCACCTAATTTTAAACTGCCACAGAACCTGTGTAAGTAACATGTGTCCGGAATTAAAGGGACTAGGTGGTAACCCTACACGTAGCACAGTGGTGCACATATCTCATGGTGATATTTGTATTTTTAAACTTGTAGGTGGACTGACTTCAAAAGTGCACTGAAGAGGAAGATGACTGACCGGTACAACCACAGCATGTCCACCGGGAGCGGTCCTATGCCTGACCATTTGGAGTATACCCCCCTGGAGCTGGACTCCTGTGACGTGATCGATGTGGGGGAGATCAGGGGGATCTCCAATATGGACAGTGAGCTCCCGGCGGAGGTCTTTGCTGCTGCTTTTGATGGTAAGTCACAGTAATGCATTGTATTTAGAAAGATATTTTTTATTGCGTATGTGATGGTGACATTGTTTTCAATTCTTATCCTAGCAGAAGCAGAAAGTCAGGATGTACCGGCAGCATCTTCCTCTGCAGAGCCACAGGTGGAGCAAGTGGTCCAGCCTCCACCAAGATGTCGCCCCCAGCCCCAGCCACAGGAGACATGGAGTGAGAGCCTGTTGGTGACGCTGGACAGGATCGAGCAGCAAGGGGTGGATGCTGCGATCCGTCAGCAGCAGGTGGCGGATTTTCTGGCGGAGTGGAAGGCCACAAACCAGCTGCAGGTTGAGGCCTTGAACCGCATTAATGAAACTCTGGCGGCTGGCATGCTAAGCATTGGCCAACACCTCAGCCGCCAGAATGAACTTCTTGCGGAGCAGCTGTCCACCGCCAGGTCCCTAAGGGACAATCCCCCATCTGCTGCCCCACCCCAAGCTGCTCCCCAACCTTCCACCTCGGCTGACCCTCCTGTGTCGACTAGGGGAAGACGCCGAAAGCCAGCTGAGCCAAAGGCCCCTGTCCCCAAGGCCCCATCTAAAAGGGGCAAAAAAGGGCCCAAATGAGACCTGGTTCACTTCCTCTGTGGTTGGAGCCCAAAGGTTTAAATTGCACTGGACATCCGCTTCCTGAGTTGCCCATCGATCCATTTGCGTGCCATGGGCATGAAAGTTCGTATTTTGACCTCTACAAATGCAGGATATTTTTTTTGGGTGGTGTGTATCTTGCTTAGTATTCACCCTGGTTGTTGCAGTACGTATTCTGGTGTCCCCATTTCTTTCACCATTGCATTTGCAGGGTAACACATGTTTGGAGATATGCAACCTCTTGTTCTGGCTGTTTTATTATTTGTGTGTCTATTTTATTTGTTTATTTGATTTCTCACATTAAAGTGTCAAGCTGTGATGCTGAACAGCAAATAAATTTATTTTACAAATTAAATCTAAATTGTGGTATGTGTCATTTCTTGTGTGAAACAAATACTAGATTTATGTGTACTTACTGACCAGGGTATTTTTGAACATTTGTTGAAGTGTGGTCGAAGTTTCCCATGTGTAACCCTCTCCATGGCCATTCCCATGTTCCTATCCAACTTTTCCCTGCTAATTAGTTTGTGTCAGCACATGTGCAGAGCAACTAAATAGGTGAGAAAGCAGTTTGTGTGCAGGTGAGGTAGCTCCTACAGTAGTAGGTAAAAGCAGGTCCAGAACAATGCTTTCCTCATGGAGTGGGTGAGGCAGACAAACAAGGGTGAAAAGGTACATTTGTGTAGGAATGCATATGTGTCCTCCCTAAAAAAAGATGTGTGAATGGGCCAAACATGATAAATTAGCTTGTGAACAAACATGCATAACTTTTTAAATATATATGATTTGACAGTGTCATAAGCAGATGTAGGAATCCTTTGTTAGAGAGATGAGAGTGCAATAATGTGATTGGTGGCATCTTACATCCAGAGTGTAGTCAAATCCAAATCATAGCAGATGAGATAGTGGTACAGGTCATTATTTTGGGTACTATACAAAGATTGTGTGGAAAATAGTGGTCATGGGCTTAAAACATTGCTGAAACATCCTTTGTAGGTGTTAGATGTGGTTTATGTTATTGTATCCTAAATACAAAACCTATGTTAGTATTAGAGTGAACACGTTGACACATGTCGACTTGTGTAGATTGAGTGTGCTACTGCGTAAAGTCTATGAAAGCACGTAGTGAATGTGTCTGTTTAGCAAATACCTACCTTAGCGTATAAAAAGATTCTTACCTTAAATTAAACAAACCTTTAAATGTGGAGAAGTATAAAAACATAAGCTTCCAATGTGTTTGCGTGCTGTGTGTGCTACTGCGTAAAGTCTATGAAAGCACGTAGTGAATGTGTCTGTTTAGCAAATACCTACCTTAGCGTATAAAAAGATTCTTACCTTAAATTAAACAAACCTTTAAATGTGGAGAAGTATAGAAACATAAGCTTCCAATGTGTTTGCGTGCTGTATGTGTGGCTTGCAGGCAGTGAAATCATGGTTTGGAGTTAATAGACTGCAGCATTGCTTATTACATTCAGGTGTATGTGTTTGAGTAGTAATCAGCGTTAATTAGCCAACTCAGGCGCACGCTGGCATGCGGTATCTGTAGGGGTGGTTTGAGCTGGCGGTTGGCGGCCGCCTGTTTGGTGTCCGAAATGAACGGTGCCTTAGTCGATCGTGCGGTAGTAGCACCGCTCATTTTTGGTGCACACCCCCGTGTACGCCCATATTTACGCCCATTTTCCCTCATTATTTCGGCCGCTCCTATCAACACGCCCCTATGCCGCCCCATTACCCGTACACTCGCGTACAGGTTTTTTCGCACGTTGAGACACCGGCCGTAAGCGTTGTGGAGTGTTCGCGCCGGCGCATTAGCGTATCTGCACATGCGCAGATCGTTAAAAACCCCGGGACGTACGCGTACGGCCCGGACGCTCCAACCAGAATAAGGCCCTAAATATATGCCTGCTGGAAATTCCTAATCCCTCCGGGGTTTTTAAGAACACGTTTATTGAATGTTATAAAGGTCAGTTCTAGAAAGGAGCTTGTGTATAGCAAAAGCCAAGATGCCACGTGTGGATTATGCTAAGTGGACACTCGGTCTATAGGAAGCGTGCGGTCAGCTATTGGGTCCCTCTGTGTCTGGCCGCTGGCTGTGTACTGTCTCCGGTAGCGGAGGAGTAGTGTGTGGTCAGGAATCGGGCCCCTCTGTGTCTGGCCGCTGGCTGTGGGCTGTGTCCGGTAGCGGAGGAGTAGTGTGTGGTCAGGAATCGGGTCCCTCTGTGTCTGGCCGCTGGCTGTGTGCTGTCTCCAGTAGCGTAGGAGTAGTGTGCGGTCAGGAATCGGTCCCTCTGTGTCTGGCCGCTTGCTGTGTACTGTCTCTGGTAGTGGAGGAGTAGTGTGCGGTCAGGAATCGGGTCCCTCTGTGTCTGGCCGCTGGCTGTGGGCTATGTCCCGTAGAGGAGGAGTAGTGTGCGATCAGGAATCGGGTCCCTCTGTGTCTGGCTGCTGGCTGTGTGCTGTCTCCGGTAGTGGAGGAGTAGTGTGCGGTCAGGAATCGGTCCCTCTGTGTCTGGCCGCTGGCTGTGTACTGTCTCCGGTAGCGGAGGAGCAGTGTGCGGTCAGGAATCGGGTCCCTCTGTGTCTGGCCGCTGGCTGTGGGCTATGTCCGGTAGAGGAGGAGTAGTGTGCGATCAGGAATCGGGTCCCTCTGTGTCTGGCTGCTGGCTGTGTGCTGTCTCCGGTAGTGGAGGAGTAGTGTGCGGTCAGGAATCGGGTCCCTCTGTGTCTGGCCGCTGGCTGTGTGCTGTCTCCGGTAGTGGAGGAGTAGTGTGCGGTCAGGAATCGGGTCCCTCTGTGTCTGGCTGCTGGCTGTGTACTGTCTCCGGTAGTGGAGGAATAGTGTGCGGTCAGGAATCGGGTCCATCTGTGTCTGGCCGCTAGCTGTGTACTGTCTCCGGTAGTGGAGTAGTAGTGTGCGGTCAGGAATCGGGTCCCTCTGAGTCTGGCCGCTGGCTGTGTACTGTCTCCGGTAGTGGAGGAATAGTGTGCGGTCAGGAATCGGGTCCATCTGTGTCTGGCCGCTAGCTGTGTACTGTCTCCGGGGTTCCCGCTAACGCCTGTAGGATTAATGTCGCGGCTTCCTCCACCCGTGTCAGCATAGGGCAGATGATCACTGATGTCTGAGTGAGGGCAGTGCGGGTAGGTACCAGTGGATTCTTTGTCGGGAAAAGCACAAGAAAACGCTGATGACGCTGCAGAGGGCAACGGAAGTGACACAACATGGGTTATCTCTACGGCAACAGGAGACTTCCTCTTCTTCCACCATTGCCAATATTATATTCGGTACTTGTGTACAATCACGGCTCCCACGATGTCCATCGCATAGCAAAAAATCACATGCGATCGCATCGCGTCCCCTCGCGGGCTTCACAGGTGTCCGCGTCCCCTCGCGGGGCTCGCTGCGCTCGCCACAATTTCTATTCTCAACTCCACGCCGACGTGGATAGTGGGGGTATGAAAAGGTCATAGGACGCGTACCGCCGCCCCTCGCGGGCTCGCTACGCTCGCCATATTTCGGGTTTGCGTTGATAGTGGGGGTGGTACAGCCTCAAAAATGACATTTGGGGGCCATTGAACATGTTTGATACTAATTTCAATGCATTTGGATGCATTTCTGTTAAAAATCGCATGCGATCGAATTGCATGTATTTTTTTTTTTAAATGCTTAAAAACGGCAAACATCGCATCCCATCGCATGCCACTACATATGGCATGCGATGGGAGCCGTGAAAGTACACAAGTACCTTATATTCTAGTACCCCACAACTGTTCTGCAGAGTACCCCCTGGGGTACACGTACCCCAGGTTGTGAATCGCTGTTCTAATAGAATCTGATTAGTTACTATGGGCAACATCCCATCATCTAGAACTCCCATCTTAGTACATTTTCCCTATAGCTTCAAGGAGATACAGTAAGTATGGGTCATAGGATCGAACGTATGAAGTTAGACATGCCATTGTCCACCTAATGCTTGTGTGGACCTTCGGACCATGTCGACCTAAGCCCTATCGACCTTTAGTGGTCGACCATAGGTTGGGTAGATCTTCATAGAGTCGGCCTAGCGACCGTCTCCCAAGGTGACCATGTGAAGACCACTTATGAAGGTATAGACTGCATCTTCTTCTGACACCCGTCCAAGTGTTGCCACAGCGCCCCCACTGGTAGAGCATGTGAACAGCAGTTCATATTACAACCCCTATAACACAGCATAGTGCCTAATTAGGCATTTACTCTTCAGGTCTCCGTTTTGTATTTTCTATATATATGAATGTCTAACAATATTTCCCCCTGACATCTGAGCTCCGGCTGTACTAAACATCACAGTAAATACGGCTTTCATTCTATTTGCAGCATTGGACTCAAGGTGCTTCAGAAGTCAGCAAGTCAGTCTTGAAACAGATCCTCTTTATACAGACCCCATTGTCGGCAGCAAAATACAATACAATGTTTGGTTGCTTAGTAACTGTAAAATCACAATGTATCAATCTTTGACACAAAAACTACAGAGAATTCAGGAAGAGATCGGATACAAAATGAGATTGTTGCTACAAGAAATATTACGAAGGGAAATCAAACATTGACCTGTTGTACTGTACGTGTGACACGTGATTGTACTGTGTAATCGATGGACTATCGATGCCATATAAACTCTCCATGCGGCAGCAGAGGTAATGACTCAATGTATTCTGCGTTATACGAGAACAAGACCCGGTGAAACGCGTCAATTTTATGTCGTTTTTTTTTGTGTGTAGTGTGATCTATTGTTTCAAGGCTTGATGGTTGAGGGAAGTATAGCTGCAGGTAGGTTTGTTCTGTAACACACGGTATTTGTCATTTATCTATAACAATGACATTTTAAATACATTTTAGTTATCTGTACGCTTAATCCTCTGAATTCTCACTGTCATTGATGATGCGGGAGAGTAGGTGGACAGGTTGACAACTAAAAAGCATTCAGGTATAATCATTTTTTAAAATAAAAAAAAAAATATATATATATATATATATATATATATATATATAATATTCCCAATGTTGCTTGAAAGTAAATGTGCCCATACACGTTACAATTATTGCATACAATATTATATACAATATCGCATCTCATCGCATCTCGGTTTTGCGATGAGAGCTAATACCAAAATTATGTGCTGCACATACTTTTGGTACTAGATCTCATCTCATCTCATCACAAAACCGAGATCTGATGAGATGCGATATTGTATACAATAATTGCAATGTGTATGGGCACCCTAACACAATAGAAAGAGAATTGTGTTTTTAGGCAGTTATGGTAACCAGCATGCGTGACTCTCTTTCTTCGCACACTCAGGTATTGACTTTGCATTAGCCGCTGGACGCCGCAGCCCTCAATGGACATGTCTACATCTACTGTATATGTACAATATGAGATGTATATAAAAAAACAGATTTACTCAGAGTGTTACTTTGGATGTCTCAAAGGACTGATTAAAGGTTCCAGATTCCCTAAGCTGATACACATGTAGCTCCTCTTGTAAGGCTGTTAAACACACGTGTATGGGCGCTCAGGGACTCACCAGTCATACTGCCCATGTGCATGTAATGCTGTTATACACACGTGTATGGGCACTCAGGGACTCACCAGTCATACTGCCCATGTGCATGTAATGCTGTTATACACACGTGTATGGGCGCTCAGGGACTCACCAGTCATACTGCCCGTGTGCATATAATGCTGTTATACACACATGTATGGGCGCTCAGGGACTCACCAGTCATACTGCCCATGTGCATGTAATGCTGCTATACACACGTGTATGGGCGCTCAGGGACTCACCAGTCATACTGCCCATGTGCATGTAATGCTGTGAAACACACGTGTATGGGCGCTCAGGGACTCGCCAGTCATACTGCCCATGTGCATGTACTGCTGCTATACACACGTGTATGGGCGCTCAGGGACTCGCCCGTCATACTGCCCATGTGCATGTAATGCTGCTATACACACGTGTATGGGCGCTCAGGGACTCGCCAGTCATACTGCCCATGTGCATATAATGCTGCTATACACACGTGTATGGGCGCTCAGGGACTCGCCAGTCTTACTGCCCAAGTGCATATAATGCTGCTATACACACGTGTATGGGCGCTCAGGGACTCACCAGTCATACTGCCCATGTGCATGTAATGCTGCTATACACACGGGTATGGGCGCTCAGGGACTCACCAGTCATACTGCCCGTGTGCATGTAATGCTGTTATACACACATGTATGGGTGCTCAGGGACTCACCAGTCATACTGCCCATGTGCATGTAATGCTGCTATACACACGTGTATGGGCGCTCAGGGACTCACCAGTCATACTGCCCATGTGCATGTAATGCTGCTATACACACGTGTATGGGCGCTCAGGGACTCACCAGTCATACTGCCCATGTGCATGTAATGCTGCTATACACACGTGTATGGGCGCTTAGGGACTCACCAGTCATACTGCCCATGTGCATGTAATGCTGCTATACACAGGTGTATGGGCGCTCAGGGACTCACCAGTCATACTGCCTATGTGCATGTAATGCTGTTATACACACATGTATGGGCGCTCAGGGACTCGCCAGTCATACTGCCCATGTGCATGTAATGCTGTTATACACACGTGTATGGGCGCTCAGGGACTCACCAGTCATACTGCCCATGTGCATGTAATGCTGTTATACACACGTGTATGGGCGCTCAGGGATTCGCCTGTCATACTGCCCATGTGCATGTAACGCAGGTCATGCACCTGGCATACAGGATCTAATGCTTGTGGCGTGGGAGGAGACTTTGGCTTCAGGCTGCCCGGCTGGTGCTGTAGTATAATGTACATACAGTAATGGTTCCATCAGTAAGTTACATTGGCACAGCCAACTGGCGGGCACCTTAAGAACTTAAACCCCCACAGTACATAGGGACGGAGACATTGTAGAGTTAATTTTGTTGGGAGCCAGTTAGCCTACCAGCATATTTTTGGAATGTGGGAAGAAACCTGAGCACCCGGAGGAAACCCACACAAGTACGGGGAGACAGAGCCGGCCCTAAGCATAGGCAAACTATGGGCATTTGGAATGCCTAGGGGCACCAGCAGCTTCTGCTGATTAAAATGATATGCAGCATGCCTATATTATGTGTGTGAGTGAGGCTGTATCTGCATATGAAATAGTGTATTCATGGAAATCACTGTAACATAGCATTCCGTATGCAGGTACAGCCACAGTCGCAAACAGAATATAGGCATGCCGCATATCATTTTAATCATCGGAATTGATGGATTGCAGTGTGGCCATGGAGGTGCTTAAAATACAATATTTTCTCAGGATTTTTTTCTAACGGTATAATGTGAATAATGTGAGGAGTAATGTATATAAGGTAAAGTGGTACTACTGTGTGATGTAACGTGAATAAGGGACACCATTGCATGATATAATGTGAATAAAGTTGCACTTCTGTGTGGCATAATGTGAATTAGGGGTACTATTGTGTGGCTATGCCCCTTCCCAGCAAGAACACACCGAATGTGTGCACTGTTTCTAATTAAAATATTGTGGGTAGGAGCACCAAAATGATGACTTCTATGATGAGGGTTGATGGTGCTGGGAAAGGGAAGCGGGGTTCAGAGGTGGAACTATTGGCTGTGCTAGGGGGCACCAGCCAAAATCTTGCCTAGGGCGTCATTTAGGCTACGGCCAGCTCTGCGGGGAGAATATACAAACTCTGCACAGTTAGGGCCATGGTGGGAATAGAACCCACGACCTCAATATTGTGAGGCAGTAATGCTAACCACTACACCATCCGTGCACAATAGAAAACAAGTAATCAACACTAGGTGATTCATCGCGCCCTCCGGGCGCTCTTCACACCGTCGTGAGGGGCTACGCCCCATTAGAAGTAGAAATATATGTGAGTGTGAGCTATAGTGTAATTGAGATAGAGATCGCAGAGAGAGATAGAAAGGGATCGCAGAGAGAGGGATCGCAGAGAGAGAGAGAGAGGGGTCACAGAGAGAGATAGAGTGGTATTGCAGAGAGATAGAGAGAGGGATCGCAGAGAGAGATAGAGAAAGAGGGATCGCAGAGAGAGAGAGGGATCGCAGAGAGAGAGAATCCCTTTCGTGGGGCACCCCTCCCCCAACCCGAGACCCCCCTCCCGAAATTCGCGGGCACCCCTCCCCCCACCAGCGACACACACACACCCCAATTCACGGGCACCCCTCCCGAAATTTGCGGGCACCCCTCCCCCACACCCCCCAATTCGCGGGCACCCCTCCCCCTACCCGTGCCCCCCCCCTCCCGAAATTCGCAGGCACCCCTCCCCCCACCCGCGACACCCCCCCCCCAATTCACGGGCACCCCACCCCCCCTTCCAAAATTTACGGGCAACCCTCCCCCCACCCGTGACACACACACCCGACCCCAAATTTGCGGGCACCCCTCCCCCCACCCGTAGCCCCCCCTCCCTAAATTGGTGGGCACCCCTCCCCCCACCCGTGACCCCCCATCCTGAAATTCGCGGGCACCCCTCCCCCCACCCGCGACACCCCCCCCCCCAATTTGCGGACACCCCTCCTGAAATTTGCGGGCACCCCTCCCCCCACCCGTGACACACACAACCCCCCAATTCGCGGGCACCCCTCCGCCCACCCGCACCCCCCCTCCTGAAATCCGCGGGCACCCCTCCCCCCACCCGTGACCCCCCCTCCCGAAATTCGCGGGCACCCCTCCCCCCACCCGCGACCCCCCCTCCCAAAAATCTCGGGCACCCCCCCCTCCCATGTGGGGGGTGCCATGACACCTTCAGCAGGGGCTGTACGCTGAGTACAGAAGTACTCACTGTGGATGTCTGGCCAGGGAGGAAGGAGCTGGCAGGAGGAGAGAGTACACATGAGCCACTGCAGCAAAGGCATCCTGGGTCACAGTCAGTGTGCTCGGGTGGAGGGGGTGGTGTTCAGCCGTGGGGCGGGGTTTGGGTGGTATTTGGCCAGACATGGGGAGTGGTGGGAGAGTAGGGGGCAGGAGCTTTGTGTAGGACATAGGATGTGTAGAACTTGTAATGCAGGTTCTGCATTGTGGATAACGGTGGATGGGCCTGTCAATCACCCGTGGGATCCCGCCCACCATTACCTACACTGCTTTTGAGTGACGGATCTGGCTAAATATATAAGAGATGCGGTGAGGACTAATAAACATACAAGGGACATTTAAAGAGAAAGTGATATTTTAAAATACAGTATGGAGTGTGCTACTGCACCATTTTCATGGTGCTCATTTAGGGAGGCACCAATCCTTAACCAAGATGGCCACCGTTTTGTTTTTGGGTCATGCATGGCATCTTGTCACTGTGTTTGAGCACCACAGTGGGACACATTGTGTTCCACTCATCTCCCAGGGTCACTGTGATATCCCATAGATAGCTGTTAGTAAGCCATATTACTGCTGCTTGTGTATATGCACCCACATACATCACTGGCTGGTGCTCTGTATAGTCTGCTCAAGCTCCACTCTATCAAGAAGCTGAGTGTATGTAACAGTGAGTACAGGTGGACACATTTCTGCCCAATAAACTATACTACTGGATAAGTCATTGGGTGTTTGGTGTGGATTGCGAAAGTAACTGCCAAACCACAGAGAGGGGTACATGTATCAAACCTTGAACCTTGAAAAGAGAAAATGTGGGAAGAGAAAGATAAAGTATCAGCCAATCAGCTGGCATCTTTATCTCTCTCTCTGAGCTTTGATACACCACAAGTAAAGGTAATGGTCATATAGAAGGACCTCTAGCACCTGTCTTCTCTTAGGTGGTAGCCATTGTTGGAGGGACATTTTGTTATAGAATTCATTAGAATTCATGTTAAAAAAAAAAAAAAATCAGCATGTACCTTTTAAAACCGAGCACACGTATCACACTGTGCGATATATGGTGGTGTCCTCTGATGCACGCTGATATTTCAGGATTACAACAGAGAAATCTATAGCAAAAAAAATACATTAAAATTTCTTAAAACATACAGCAGCCACATGAACACTGTTCCATCTCCGCCAGCCTTTCTTCTGAAGCGCTGAACACCGGCATTGTCAGACAACAATGGCTGTTAGTAGCAGTAAGGTATGTTATTGAGTGGAAAGGACAATGCAATATTGCGAAACTTTGCCGCCTGAGAAATGTTTGACCTTGGAAGTTCTAAATTATCATTTGTTTATATTTCTGATTGTGGGACACTTTTGTATTGTGCAAAGAAAATTAGGTCTTTACCTAGAAAATCATAACGAGCAATTGCAATATATTAACGCGTCTATCATTTTAGAATAACAATGTTTTATTGCAAAGCTTGAGAATGTTCCCTTTAGCTCTTCTTTGATAAATACAGTATTCGACACCGGGGGTTATTCAAACCTGACCGCATGGCTGCGATATAGCAGGCTGAGCGATAATCATTAGACAGTGCGTGCGTAAGGCTTGTAGTACGCATGCGCAAGACCATCCTGCTATAAAATCCTGCTACTTTTGATCGATGGCCGTACGCAAGTTAATTGACAGGAAGCTGGCATTTGGGGGTGGTAACTGGCCGTTTTATTTTAGTGCCAGTAAAAACACGTGTGCCCAAGTCATGTGACATCAGCTCCGGCCCCTGAATAACCCCTTTGGTTTTTTAGATGTTTCCTTTCTAATTTGACTGAACTCAAATGCTCTTAGGGGGCTGACCTGTCAGAGGGCAAAAATCCATATTGGTAGTGAAAATGACTTATTTATTAAAAGTTATTTATCTAGCACATAGTTCTGCCTGGCGGTGGTTGTCCCCCAGTTACCACGAGCATGTATTTCCCCTTGGCAAGGAGCATGTAATCCCACATGGCAAAGAGCATGGAAGCCCTGGCAATGAGCATGGAACCCCTGGCAATTAGCACATATTTAAGCAGCACTTATGTAGCATGAAGTTTGGCTCATTCCATGTGGCATAATGTGTAAGAGGCAAGTACAGTATAAGGGGGTTACTATTGTGTTGCATGATTTGTATAAGGGGTACATGGTGTGGTAAACATAGGTGACCACATAAAAGGTGCTGAAATGTTGTCTACCAAGGTTTGGCTTTCAGTATTCTTTTTATGACTGGAGTGCTGCCTCACCGCATCCTGCGGGTGAACCTTTGGAGGGCACCCGACAATATATCTCCCTGCATCCTGTGAGTGTCGGAGTTTGTAATATATACAGTATATACACAATTAGTTGAAAGTATTTACACAAACAGAGACACACCCATGAGCAGACCACCCAACCAGAACACTGGCCACGCCTCCCACATTAATAGGTGCTGGACACAACCCCTATTATTGCGCATAATAGGCGCAATTAGACCTTAATCTGGCACTGTGCGCACAGAGAGGCATCCCGGAGGGAGGGAACACCTCCCAATGGGACTGCCTTGAGCGACTGGCAGGTCAGACTTCCAATAGGAAGTCACTAGCAGTCACATTGAAACCAGAGCAGTCTAACAGACTGCATCTGGCTTCACTTTAGGCAGAGACAGTGGCAGATTTTACCTGGGGGGGGCTGTAGCCCTGCAGCCCATTGGTAAAACCACCACTGGTGGACAGTCAATAAGTCGACACAGAAAAATGGTCGGCATGGAAGGGGTTGACACAGGCAAAGGGCAGTATAGAATGGGTCAAAAGGTCTTCAAAAGCACAAGGTAGACATGGAAAAGCTGAACACGTGAAAAGGTTGACATGAGTTTGCAGGGGCGGATCCAGGATAAAATGACAGGGGGGCACCATGATAAAAAAGGGTTTGGGCGGGGGAGGGGCGGTGTTAGTGGTGCCAGTGTACATGCTAAGAAAGCAGCAGGAGAGGGTGGGAATGGAATTAAAAATAGGCCCTGGCATTTAAAGTACGCAGGCCCACCATGGTGACAAAAGTGAAGGATGTAGTTGTGCACGCGCCAAAGGCACGCTCCGGAAAAGGGTGTGTGGCCACTCAACAGGGGGCGTGTCAACACCATATACAACTTCTACACATTATGCAACAAAATACTAGACCCCATTATACTTGCCCCTTACACATGATGCCAAATGGAATGAGCCAAAATTCAAATAATGCCACATGGATTGTGTCAACATTCACATAATGCCACACGGATTGAGCCAAAATTTACATAATAACACATGGATTGTGTCAAAATTCACATAATGCCAAATGGATTGTGTCAAAATTCACATAATGCCACACGGATTGAGCCAAATGCATAAAATGCCATACGGATTGAGCCAAAATTCACATAATGCCACATGGATTGAGCCAAAATTCACATAATGCCACACGGATTGAGCCAAAATTCACATAATGCCACACGGATTGGGAAAAAAATTCTCATAATGCCACACGGATTGAGACAAAATTCACATAATGCCACATGGATTGAGCCAAAATTCACCTAATGCCACACGGATTGAGACAAAATTCACATAATGCCACACAGATTAAGCCAAAATTCACAATACACTTCATAAACAGGGACATTGTCCACCAAAGGCTCGCATTAAACATTTACACCATAATGTCCATTACACGTTAAGTTACACGCCATTATGTCCATTATGTATTATGCCAAACACCATAATGCCTATAAAAAATTATGCTACATAAGTGCTGCTTCTCTATATGCTCATTGCCAAGGGTTCCATGCTCATTGCCAGAGGTTCCATGCTCGTTGCCATGTGGGATTACATGCTCATTGCCAAGGGGGAATACATGCTCGTGGTAAATGGGGGACAGCCGCCAGGCAGAAGTGATAGCCACTGACAGTGGCAGAGCCTGGCTGTATTCAGAGCACTGCAGGTCCCGGCTATTTGAAATAATACCCCTTTCACACCAGAAAATGCATTCCCAGGTTGGCCCCTTTTACACCAGCCTAGTCCCTGCATTTTCTGGTGTGAGGGGGAGAGAAAACCACCCCTCCCCCCTTTAACCAGTTATCTCATTTAACCGGCTATATCTTCGGAACCAACTGACCCATTTACATGAGACAAGTATTATATTGAAGAACTTTTGAGTGGGCTTTGAATGATTTTGGTCCAGTGAAACTGGAACGTTTGGTTCCAGAGTAATCTGCCCTCAAAGAACATGAACAGCCATGAAATTACATTTAAAAAATAAAAAAATTGGTTTACACGCAATATCTCTGGAACCGATTGACCGATATGGACCAGCCTGGTATCATATTGAAGGACCAGCGATTTGGAATTGAATGAAATCAACCACAAGTTTCTGTGATGCCAGGGGGGGAACTGGCAGCCGTCGGAACTGGGTGGGGGTCGGAATTGACGGGTCCCATATTATCCTATGGGGAAAAAGTGTTACAGGTTTGCCAGGCGATATCACCGGTTCCCGGGGGGCTAGAGACACAGGGCTGGGCTCATTGGAAAGCCCTGGTCCTCAGCTACAAAATTAAATGACAGGGGGAACATGCCCGGGTGCCCCCCCCCTTGAATCCGCCACTGTGAGTTTGTAACATCTGTCGACATGAACCCTGAATCAGTATACTGTAGCTCCCACACACTGCGCTGCTCCCGGCAGAGAGGAGGGGGACCGGCCAATGAAGCTACACCTGGGCCTCGTCCTCTCAAGGCACCCCTGCTCGGAGGGTAGGAGAGACCTCGGCATCAGTAAGTATTGAAGAGAAAAAAGGAAAGTGTGTCATTGTGTGGTGCACAGGAGGTGAATTTCACATATAATGTAACCTTTATTGATTTATAAAATGTTGCGAAATATTGACATAAAATATACACAAATTGACACGGACAAACGTATTAAAAAGGATACTCGATCCTCACACAGGGGTTCCCCCGCTGCACTATCTCCCTGAAATAAGTTGGTTCTTCTTAAACAGCACACGTTACTCAAAGTCTCTAAAACATATATATATATATATATATATATATATATATATATATATATATATATAAAACAACCAGAGATGTAGACAGCCTTGCAGTGAATCATCAGCATGGCACTCCAGGACTTGTGCAAAAAAACATTTAATGGTGCAACAGTTTCGGGGAACAATTCTCCCCTTCTTCAGGCGGACAGCATAACACAACATAAAGCTTAGGGTCCTACCTTATATCGTAGTGCATGTATGAAGGTACCTCCTCCCTCCCGTCACTGCGCCGGCAGACTGCCCCAGTCCGACGGGTGCCGCTCACCGGAACTGGCTTGTGACGTACTTCCGGGTTCTGGCATATATACATGTATTTTGTCTGCAGCCTCCTCATGAACAATAATGATTTGTGGTTTATCATCAGTGGAGATTTAATGAGGGGTTTGCAGTGATGTGAGCAGGCACAATGGATTGGTACAATATCTGGCGGTGTGTACTGTTCCACAGCCCCAATTTGTGGGCGAGGGATGTGTACCGGCTCAGACTACTTCCCCGAGTCAGTCAGGTGCAGCATACGGACTGTGTTTCTGATGCTGATCACCTGCCGCTCAGTGGGAGATCGTCAGCCGCGACCGCTATGCAGTGTTAAGCAGGGATCGTGGTGTACACGTATAACACCTCCGACACCTTGCTGCTCAGGTACCAGAGATCAGACGGTGATAGGCGCCACACACCGCTGCTCTGTCAACACGGGCCCAGTGTCGACTGGCGTCCGTGGGTAGCGCTGCCATTTTAAGCTAAACAGAAACCAAAATACATTCATGGGGAGAGGGGAGCAGGGGGGATGTGGGTACAATGGTCTGCGTACGCTTCGCAAACAAGCTTCTAAGGACCAACCTGACAGTCTGCTGGAGGCCATCAGTAAGTATTGAGTTATACCAGAAATCACTTCTCCTGGTACCGTTAGTAAACATATGTTAGCATCTGATGGACAGCTCTTCTCCCCTCGGCCCCATTAAATAACAACTGCAATCATTTGGAGCAGGCTACAAAGGATGAGACTCCCATAACCAGGCCGAATTTGGACCTGCCCCCTTAGACACTGTTTGCTGGATTATACAATTCCTATCTTGCTCATTATTAAGAGCGTCAGAGGTGGAAACAATCAGCAGAGGATAAGACTGTGATTCTGCACGTTCTGACCCTTTGATGGTCTGGCCCCCGAGGAGCTGTGGAAAAAAATATGGAAATATCATGGTTTCTTTAATAGAAAGTGAAAAGCAATATTTACAATATATTTACAATATGCAAATCTGGATTTATGTGTCATATCTGTAAAGTGTATTAAATCTATAAAACTATACCACACTTTCTGTAAATACTGATCGGCATTTGAACCGATAATGGGGTGTAAAGAATGTGACCTGAAAATGTTTTTGGCACTTTGAGAAGAGATGCCCAGTGCTGAGAAAACTGCTATGTGTGTGCAGTAGGGTGGGGACATTTTTCCCCCTCCACAGCTTGCTGTTACTTCAAGTTGTATGCCCACTAGAAGGTTCAGTGGGCCCAGTAATCCAGTGCCCTGCCTCTGGTACAGTGGGCCACCCCAAACAGTGGCACAGGGAGAATGAGGGAACAGATACTTATTACACCTGGCTTGTTGAACCAGAACTGTTGTTGTTTCTGCACTTTCTGCTGACATTCACCCACCTCATGGTAAGGCTCCTGTTTCTTCTTCCTGGTAGCTGCTCTCTGGTCCAGTGCACTGATAAAGGCTCTGACCCTTACACTGCATGATGTGGAGGCAGCTCTAGTAATTTTATAATATACCATTGCTATTGTTGTTATAATTGAGTTAATTGCCAAGTAGAGTGAGGTTTCTGGCTAACCAGACCCCTCTCCTTAGGGAAACTTGATCCATGACCAGGGCTGGATTAAGCCTTCGAGGGGCCTGTGTCACTTTAGACAGGGAGACCCTCTCACTCTTGTCATTACTGGCCACAAACTACATGTGAGTACATTACACTGTCAGACACAAAGTAAAAGCAGTATAGACTTAAAGACCATAGAGTCAGTAATATAGCAGAAAAAAGGAAGTGACAATATTAGCAGCACAGCCTGGCACGTAGGTCATACATATGTACAATGTCACTGGCTATTTCACATAAACTAGGAGGCAAGTTCAAATTTAAGGACATGTTATAAAGCAAAGGTTGAAACCTTGCGATAAGAGAGTACATGTAAACTTCAACGTTGTTGGGAGAGTACATGTAAACCCCATGGGTAAGCCTGCTAGTCAGGGCATCTGTATTATCAGAGAGTTGTACCCATTATATATGTGGTCTATAACTGGAGGTGGTCCGAAAGAATAGGGAAAAATTACATGGGAAAGTACAGTACGTACAAACTTGCTGGCATTATATGTCTTGTAGGATCTAGAATGTACAACAGGCTGATAATCTGAAAGCTCTAATAGGGAAGTGCCTGTTAAAGGATTGATAGTCAATGGGTAACTGCAGGGGGGGGGGGGTATATATAAACCACATGGAAAGCCTTCTTTTGTCCCTCTGTACGTTGCTCTGTAGGAGACCTCACAGGCTCAGCACTGCCTCTGAATAAAAACCATCCCATGATGAGGCTGCTGCTGTCCTCCATGGGTCTGAGAAGTATGTGATGAGCTCCACCAATCAGAGCTTAGCACAAGGTTCTCACTGCCTACTGGTGCAGTCAGTGTGCCTTGGCTCCCGATGCTCAGCACCATTAATCATTGCCACATCGGCAGATCGGTGAAGCTGCAGCACTACCTTACTCCACGCACAAAACCTTTAGCAAAAACAAATAAAATAAATACATGCCAGCCACAGGGGGGGGGGCAAGATAAAGGGGGGCCCATGGGTACTGACCCCCCCCCCCGAGCCCCCCTTAATCCTTCCCTGTCCATGACATATGTTGAGGTCCCTTTGTTGATTATAATGGGATATATGTTTTTCTTTAAATATGATCTTAAGCCCAAGAGATGTAAAACAAAAAAAAGAGTATAATTCATGAATACGGCAAATCAAGGCAGGCACACTGAGGACACAGAGCAGTCTACGAGGATCACACCCAGGACCTCTGATGCTTGCTATAATCCGTCCAAAGTTATTGGTTTACTTACACCTGGTAGGCGCTCCTGCGGTTCATGCGGATGTTGAGAGTGAATGTCCAATCAGGCAGAAACTCAGCTTCTCAGGCGACAGAGCCCAGAACAGTCGCAGGGAGCTAATTTAGTAAACACATATTTTCCTGTTTAGTATGTAATGATAACCTGAATGAAAGGTTTGAATTACCAGCCAGCCTCGCTGAGCACAGGCGCTGACTGATGAGGGCTATTTATGTCAGATGGAGAAACAGGCGAGAGAGGAGAGAAATCTGGGAAACAGACTGTGCAGCGAAATAACCACACAGGCGGCAATAAACAAACCTGTCTGTCTGTCTATCATATATGTTTATCGACTTAAGCTACAAAAAGAAACAAGCAATTCGCCCAGCGCACTGCAAAGGACCAGCAAATAAGATTTACATACTACATAAGAACAGTGATGCAGGGATCTCAGCTGCAAATATTGGCAAACATATGGTTAAGCCATGTCAAGTCATCTTTGGTTTTGGTAGTCCCTACGTTATATTACTGTAGCTCGTACTATGGGGCCGATTCAGGCCCCTTCCCCGTTGATGGGCGGACTGCGAATGTGTTGTTAAATCCCATTCTTTAGTAAACCAATGGACAATAAGTCAGTTTGGCTGTTTGCGGAATGTTTCGCCGCACTGTTACCCTTTAATCCTAGCTACAGGCGTACCTAAGCATAGCGCCGTGTTACCGTAGCGTACCTTATCAGCACTGTATTCAAGAAGGTGAATAAAAGGAAGATTGCATCCATTGTGACGTGCACCTTCTCTCATATTATGCGCTGTTGTCTACCTCATTTGTAGAGCAAAGCTTTTGTCAATACCAGTATAAAATCTGATTTAAGCATTGTTAAAAATATTACACTATTGTGGTCTTTCTTTTTTGGGTATATCATCTAAAAAAAAAAAAAAAAAAACCCTATTGGATGTTTGCAAGCGCCTGGGAAACCTGTCAAATCTTGTATGGTACTGTATGTTAAAAAAAAATTTGAAAGTGGTTCTTCAAAATCTTTGAAAGTGGTTACCAGGGCTGCTAATTTAGCACACGATCTTCTAGCCTAAATCTACTGTCTACCTTTTATCTACATCTCTCTCTCTCTATCTCTCGCCCCCCCCCCCCCCCATATATACAGATGGAGCCACCTTTCAGAGTGGGACACACAAGCGATTGAGAAGGTTGAGCATCCTAACCGTCGGACACGTCCCCCGCCAGCCACCGCCAGTGCTATGGATATGTTGCGCTGGCAGGCTGGCAGAGGTTGGCACCATCAGTAAATGCACACACAAATGCTCAAGACTTTACATCAGGTAGGAACAATGTTTGGTTTTGGTTCAAAGTTTCAGCAATCACAGCCACTTTCATCAGAAACAAACTAGCACACAAATACATCTAAACCACCTGTGAGATAATTATGCAGCACTTAGGCCCTTATTCTGATCGGTGCGGCCGGAGCCGCATATGCGGCTCCGACCGCACAGACGAATCCCCGCCTTGCGTACGGATCGCCACCCCGTCCGTACGCGGATATGTGGCGATCCGTATGAAAGTGGACGGGGATACGCCTCCTCCACCTTGGGAGCAGCCCCTGCATTCGATGGTCGCAGACCATCGAATGCAGGGCCGCACGCTCCACCAGGTCCCGCAACACAAGACCACACGGACACTTGTCCGTGTGAAATCTTGTATTGGGGCGGGCAGCTGACATCCGGCGATGTCAGCTGCCCGCCCCCTACACGCGCGTCATGGCCTCATTACCATGCATACGCCCCGCGTTTGCATGGGAACGCCCATGAAACGCGGGGCGTATGCATAGGGAAATGAGGCTAAGTAGCCCCTCACGCCCCTATCCGCCCCCTTTGCGGCGGTCAAAAAAAGTGTGCGGCGATTTCGCCTGCACATGCGCAGAGTGCCCTCTGCACATGCGCAGAGCGAAAACATCGGCGGAACGGCCGCATGCGGCCGTTACCGAACCGATCAGAATAAGGGCCATAGAGAGCTTTTGTGGGAGTTAGTTTGTTTCTGAATTTGTTCCTGATGAAAGTGACTGTGACCTCTGAAATGTTGAAATAAAAACAAGAATGATTCCTATTGCAGGGGTTAATGAGAGGGAGCCAGCAGACACCTCTTGAGAAGGTACTGCGAGTACCGGCAAGTGAAATAGAGATGTCAGCTGTGTGGGAGCACAGGAGGAGATGCTGGAAGACTCACACCAACTGCCATTCCACACTCAATCACTGGCAGTTGGTGGTTTTTCTCCTACAGTATTTGAATTTTAAACTGTGCTGCAGTCCCCATATGGAGCCGCCACTGCTAATTTCTTCCTCACATGTCTACCCTATGTACTATTATTTGTACAAGAGACACTATTCTATCATTGTTACTTCCTAACTAGAGGCTGCAGCTGCCCAAAAGCAGACATTTTGCTGACAATAAGGAAACATAATCTAAGGGGGAAATTTACTAAGCTGAGAGTTCTATTTAACATTGGATGTTGCTATGGGCAACCAATCAGAATCTGCTTCTTATTTAATTAGCAACTTCTAGAATATAATAGACAGTATCTGGGAATTCAGCCAAAGGAATGGTGCTATCATTTCCACAGCCCATAGAGATCATGTCAACATAACGGGAGCATTTAATAGGATGTGAGAATCTCCTATTTTTAAAGCGGCAATCCTTTACATGGCAAAATCAACCTGGTTTTGCAGTGTAAAAATTTGCCGCTTTAAAAAAAAAAAAGGGAAATCTTTCAAAAACAAAAGCGTGGGTTGCTATTAACATTTGGGTTAGAATTATTCTGTTTTTTTATTGTTATTATGGTTTTTGAACCCTTTCGCTGTAAGAAATTGCAGACACAGTCAACTCTGAGCTCAATAGCGCGTAAACATTTCTTCACGTGCACCAACACAAGCCTGGCCCGGGGACACTACAAGGTGGCCCTGATTTTATGGGACTTTTTTGTGAAAGGTTACGTATCTTCATTGCAGGGACCCATTCACTTATAAATCCATTATTTACTATCAATTGTATTACTCAAAATCTGTTATTATTTATTGGCCCTTATTCAGGTTGATTCACTCCCCAGCATATTCGCACAGGGGAGCGATGTTTTGGGACTGCGCATGCACATAGTCAGTTACAGTATGCGCATCTGCAGCTGCTGTGTGCGAGCGTCCACGGCGGATAGATTATCAGTGTGGGCGGGGGGGGGCGTGGGTTTGAGGGGCGGGGGATTCGCCCATCGGAACGCCCAGCGTTTCAAGGGCAGTCCCATGAAAATGCTGGGAGTCCTCATAGTAATTCCCCGATGACGCGGGTCTGGAGGACGGGCATCTGACGTCAGCTACCCGCCCACTTCCCGTACAGGGACTCGCAGATGTAAGACACCAAAGAGTTGTCTAAGATTTGCGAACGATTGATAAATCATTCAAGGGTCTGAGACCATCCAATGATTTTCTGTCCGAACGCAAGGCTGCTAATATATGAATATGCAAATCATCCATTCGCATGCCTGCGGGTAATAGCGCCGGGGGGGGGGGGGGGCGTGACTGGTGGGGGGCGTGACTGGTGGACGCACAAGCCTGCGAAATTCGCAGACTAGCAATTCAACCTGTATAAAGGTCTTTGTATATATACTTAATTTTTTTGTACATCCTCACCCTTATAACAGGTTATACACATCCAGGATCTAACTGGAAAGGTGCCCATACATGGTGCAATGGTGCCGCGTGATAGTTACATAGTAGGTAAGGCTGAAAAAAGACTTGCGTCCATCTAGTTCAACCTGGTATAGATATCCATTGCTGATTTGGTAGGTTCTGGTATTTTACAGACAAATTATATTTCTTATTTGTACCCATGGATGTTTTTCTCCAGTAAATGTTTGTCCAACTTTGCCTTGAATGCATTTAATGAGCCAGCCGTTACCACCTCTCTGGGAAGAGAGTTCCAGAGTTTGACTGTTCTGACCGTAAAGAAATTCTTTCTACTAGCTGAATGAAATCTTTTTTCTTCTAACCTATACTCATGCCCTTGCGTCCTAGATTCCTTTCTAGTAGAAAAGAGGGTGCGTGACAGTTCCTTATATTGGCCCTTAATATACTTGTACATGTTGAGCATGTCCCCCCTTAAACGTCTCTTTTCTAATGTAAATAGTCCCAAATTGCTTAATCTCTCCCCGTAGCTTAAATTCTCCATTCCCCTAATAAGCTTTGTTGCTCGCCTTTGGACTTTTTCTAATTCTATGATGTCCTTTTTATAGTGTGGGGCCCAGAACTGCACTCCGTACTCAAGATGTGAATGATGTGGCTCCCGCAGGCATCCCATCACACAGCACATAAAGTCTGTGCAGCCCGTGCTTTTTGAACTAGGACCCCATAGCATCGTATCACACGCAAATGCGCTATAGTTCAAATCGCAATTATCGTTCCGTGTATGGGCACCTTAAGATGCAGCAGTTAAATAACTTAATATGGTTAAAACTCTGAGTCATGTGACATTTACTTAAATTATCTATGGAATGGTACGGCTATAAGGATTGGAAAAGAAATGATTTTGAAATATTTGTGGATATTGAAATACTATTTCCATTGCGTATACATAAGTTACAGTCTTATGCTGGGTACACACCACAACGATGCAGATTGTGAGAGGGTCATAAGATGATAGTGCGACCCGCTAACGATCTGTGGAGCTTACGATCTGCATCCAATCCGGGCTCGATCCAATCACGACCCATACCCCCTAGAATGGTCATTTACAGATCCTACATACTGAAGGTAGGATCTGAGAAACGACCTAACGACCCGCAGGGTCGCGCATCGGATCGGAAATGGTCCAAAACATGCCCAATTTACATGGTTGAGATTGTATCTAAATTTGGTAATTTTGGGCCAAATTGTCCTGGTGTGTATCCTACATTATGGTGTTGCTAATAGCGACAGCTGGCATTACTATGATCTATCTGTCAATCATCTATTTATTTATTTATCTATCTAATCATCTATCTATCTATCTTCTAAATGTATGTGTGTGTCTGCTGAATAAACTGTTAAATCTTTAGCGATCACTTAAACCTTTGCACAACATACAGGGATGGGGGAACGTCAGGAATTATTCACAAGAGATTTACGATTATTGCAGTTGTTCAGTTACATAAAAATAATTCAGTCTTCCAATCATTTTAGGGAAGAAGAAAGAAAATGATTGTTGCATTAAGATAATGTTATTTTTATTCTTACAGGAGACATGGAAATCGAAAGTGCATCTGACATAATGGGATTGAAACTTTTAAAAGCTTTAGAATCTGTTCTTCTTTCCAACATTGCTATCTGCATTGTTTGCCCCGGTCCAGTCAACAAGATGGGAAATGTAAAAGAATTTCTAAAAGATACAAAATCCAATATTTAAAAAAAAAAAAAAAAAATGTTTTCCACTTTCAGAATCGGCAACGCTGCTGCTATCACTCCAAAACCATTCACCGATATTGCGGATGAGACGTTTTTCTTTCTTCGTACTGTAAAATAAAAAGCAAAAAAAAGTGGTTTATGTTTACCAAATTCTGCCATGTTCTCTGTACAGTTTACAGAAAACGGTCATAACATAACCTCCCCCGAATAGATCACTAAAAAACATAGATGTTGGGTGAGATTTAATAGGATGAGAGATTCAAAAAGTGAGAGATTTGGTAAGAAATCTCCAGGTTTTTTTTAAAGCGGCAACCATTTACACTGCAAAACCAGTTTGATTTTGCAGTGTAAATGATTGCCGCTTTAAAAAACCTGGAGATTTCTTCCCAAATCTCTCACTTTTTGAATCTCTCATCCTATTAAATCTCACCCATAGTGTACAATTCCAAACTTATGACAGTAAGTCAGGAAGTGTCACCGGCAGGGCTGCCGTCAGAAATTGCGGGCCCACGGGACTGACAAATCCCGCCCACCCTCCCTTCCCAGCCCCCCGCCGCGACCCCCCCCCCCGCCGTAGTGTATTGAAAGCATACCTGTGACCTGCAGCATCCCTACACTGTAAACCGTGCGATGTTGTCCCACCACGCATTCCTGCTGCCCGCTGCACAGCCTTGTCCCCGGGCAGCAGGAGGATCGGACCGGACGGGGCCTGGGGGACTGCTGTGTATGTGCAGCAGGCTGCGAAGGACCCGCGGCCCGCTGCTGTGAAGTGGGGGATGGTGACCCATGGGCGAAGGGTGGGTGAATGGGTGTGCTGGCGGGCTGCTGCCTTGGCCCTACCCTCTGTCAGAGCGGCGTTGCCCGGACAGTTGTGCCCATAGCACCCCCCTGTCGGCGGCCTTATGCCAACTACATTTCTGGAAACTTCGATCAAAGAGGAGCACGGCTATATCTGTATGTAATAACATATGCAATTAGTTCCCAAAAGGGCAGCTCTCCTGAAAAGAGCTGTGCTTTCCAACGCGCTCTGCTGTCTGGATTTCTGCATCTGCAGAACATTCAGAAATGCCGTAAAACACCGGAAACTGTTTTTATTTGAACTGCAATTTTATGGCTTAGTACATCCGGATCATGGTGGTAAATGTAACAGGGTGCGAGAAGCTGGAGGTCTGGGATTTCATCCTAGAATGGCAGTATTTTTAAAGCGGCAATCATTTCCAAAGCAAAACCAGGTTGATTCTGCCTTTGAAAAGATTGCTGCTTTAAGAATACTGCCATTCTTGGACTGATATTAATGTACAAGGCCTACATACAGCCACCTGTTCGTATAGGAGTCAAACTACAGGACCATTTCCCAAAGAGTGCAATCCATACCATTTCTCTGTTCTAGATCTTTAGATCTCCTCAAACTACATTAAATCTAGTTTTGTTTTCAGAATCAGTGGCAAATATTTGGAGAGACTGAATGGTCTAACGCAGGGGTGGCCGGACTTTTGTAACCCGAGATCTACTTTTTTGTACACTTACTTACCAGTGATCTACCAGCGTCTGCAATAAATATTCCCATCCCACATTATGCCACACAATGGCCCTTATTCTGATTGAGTCAGACGGCTGTGTGTGCGGTCGGACGGCCGATGTTTTGTGTTTGCACATGTGCAGAGGGGTTTCTGTGCATGTGCGAATGCCTCGCATGTCCGAACATGGTGTGAATTCCGTGCAGAAAATGATCATAAGGAACCATCCGAGCAGGGGGTGGAGAGAGGCGTGAAGGGCTGTTTGGGCTCATTACCATATGCGTACGCCCCACGTTTCATGAAAACACTGGGCGTACATATGGTAATGCGGCCGTGACTCATGTGTGGGGGCGGACAGCTGACATAGCCGGATGCCAGCTGCCCGCCCATATCCCTGCTTTCATACGGAGTAATGGTCTGGAGCACTCGGTGCTGCCTGACCACTCGGTCCAGCATTCGATGGTCGGCAACCATCGGAGGATGGGGGAGGTGTTCACTCGTTTGGTGTCTTACCGCATTCGGACGGTGTGAGCGATCTGTACTGTAGGCGGGGCTAAGAACACTCGGTGCCCGTCTGAAATAAGCATCCACCTGATTCAACTAGAGCCCTATGAGCCAAAATTCATATTATACCTCACAATGGGCCTTTTTCTGGTTGAATCGGATGGATGTGTATTTCTGACGGGCACAGAGTGCACGGGATTCACACCATGTTCAGACATGCGAGACATTCGCACATGCGCAGAAACGCCTCTGCACATGCACAAACACAAAACATTGTCCGCACACGCAGACGTCCGACTCCATAAGAATAAGGGCCAATATTAGCCAACATTCACATAATGCTAAACAATTTGATCCACAATTTACAATATGCTACACAATATGAGACAAACTTCAGGGACATAGGGAGTGACAGCAGGGACAGAAAGCATGACAGCAAGGACAGAGAGAGTTACAGCAGGGACAGAGAGAGTGAAAGCAGGGACATAGGGAGTGACAGCATGAGCAGAAAGCGTGACAAGAGGGACATATGGAGTGACAGCAGGGACAGAGAGAGTGAAAGCAGGGACAGAGAGTGAGAGCAGGGACATAGGGAGTGACAGCAGGGGCAGAAAGCGTGACAGCAGGGACATATGGAATGACAGCAGGAACATAGGGAGTGACAGCAGGGACAGAGAGAGTGAAAGCAGGGACAGAGAGTGAGAGCAGGGACATAGGGAGTGACAGCAGGGGCAGAAAGCGTGACAGCAGGGACATATGGAGTGATAGCAGGAACATAGGGAGTAACAGCAGGTACAGAAAGCGTGACAGCAGGGACAGAGAGAGTTACAGCAGGGACAGAGAGAGTGAAAGCAGGGACATAGGGAGTGACAGCATGAGCAGAAAGAGTGACAAGAGGGACATATGGAGTGACAGGAGGAACATAGTGAGTGACAGCAGGGACAGAGAGAGTGAAAGCAGGGACAGAGAGTGAGAGCAGGGACATAGGGAGTGACAGCAGGGGCAGAAAGTGTGACAGCAGGGACATATGGAGTGACAGGAGGAACATAGGGAGTGACAGCAGGGACAGAGAGAGTGAAAGCAGGGACAGAGAGTGACAATAGGGACATAGGGAGTGACAGCAGGGGCAGAAAGCGTGACAGCAGGGACATATGGAGTGACAGCAGGAACATAGTTACAGCAGGTACAGAAAGCGTGACAGAGGGACAGAGAGCGTGACAGCAGCGACAGAGAGAGTGACAGCAGGGACATAGGGAGTGACAGCAGGGGCAGAAAGCGTGACAGCAGGGACATAGGGAGTGACAGCAGGGGCAGAAAGCGTGACAGCAGGGACATAGGGAGTGACAGCAGGGACAGCACCATATAACAGCATATAAAAAAATATTATATTATAATATATCATATTTTTAATATGCTGTTATGCAGTGGGAGGGGGTCTCTTTACAATTTTAAGTTCATCTGAATTATATATATTTTTTAAAGGGGATAGTACAAAACTCCACCCCATTTGACTGGGATGAACTAACAGGGAGCCCTTTCCCCCTCCCCTGCATGAAAACCATATTTAACAAACATCCGGTATAATAAAATCCAACTATCCACTTACTGTAGTTGGCTGTCCAGAGCTATGTTTGCCGCCACTGTCTTTTTCCCATGCTGCCACTGGGTCTGCCTGCCACCACTCAGATTTCCCGCCAGCCAGCGCTGAGCACACAGATGCTGGCTGTCTCAAACAAGGTCCTCAGTGCTCCTCACTTGCAGTGCCCGGGTGCGCGGTGATGTCATCCATGCACCCGCGCACTGCATTACTGGGACCACTGAAGCCAGAAATGCCTTCAGCAGGTAAAGGCTCTATACTTTACAAAATGATTGCGATCTACCAGCCGATGGTCTGGGTTCAACCAGTAGATCGCAATCGACGTAATGGCCACCACTGGTCTAAGGCAACCTTTTATTCAACCACTGTGCGGTGAGCAGTACTTAAGTGTGGCACCATAGATACACACTGGGGGGCACTCCACATTGAAAACAGTTGGCATTGCATAAGCTTTCTTCTGTGTTCTATTGGGGACAGTGTGAATCATTTTTTTTTAATGTGGGGACTAAAGTGATTTTTTTTTATGTGGGGCCAATGGGTTTGTTTTTATTCCTGTGGGGGCCAGTGTGTGTGTTTATGTGCGTGTTTTTCCCTGTGGGGAACTGATGGTGTGCCTAGGTAATTTAAAACTCCGCGAGTTGAAAAAGGTTGAAAATCACTGGTCTAAAGGAATAAAAAGAAAAAAACAACAACATTCATCTTACCTGAACTCCAGGTATGCGGCAATTTCATGTCATCATTGCCTGATTACCCCATTCTAAAGAACAGGGTATAATGCTAATCTCATTGCTTGATGCACTGTAATACTGTAAATCAAAATAGCTCCTACATAAATAAGACATTAAATATCAACATGTCACAATATCCTGGGATTTACTGTAATAGAACCTTGGGTAAAAATATTTACCATCACTACTTGTGTGTCCGAACATGACTAGGTACCAGTGTCGGACTGGGGCATTAAGGGCTCACCTGGGAGAATGCAGTGGTGGGGGCACATGCTTAGGGGTGTGGCAAATGTACAGAGGGGGTGTGGCCTGCCAACACAGCTTAACTCAACATTAGAAAGTGTATGTTTTGGGCCACTAAATAAATATATTACATGCATGATAGTTTCCCAGATGAATGCATTTTAGGAACTACCCTATAGTCCTGAGAAGTATAAGGCAATGTATGTATAATGTATAATTCATGTATATAGTCTGGCACCTGATCCCTAGAGGATGGGTGGGCCATCAGGGAGTGAGGACCTGTGTGGGACAGTACACGCCTGCTTGGTATTGTATGTGGAAGTTTCCTGTATAAAGATTTCTGAACATATTGTTGTAATGAAAAGGGTTTAACCTATTTGCATATGGTAATGTTCCCACATTGGTTATAATAAAGGTTTGTATTTGTGGTTTTTAATCTATTTGTAATCTTTCATTTTTATTATACATTCTCAAAGGCATAAACCTTACTGTGGCTCAATCACTCTTCTTCATTCATATAGACTGGGAATTTTGGTAAAAATCTCACATCCAAGAGGAGACTTTTTTGGTCTTATGTCCGGCCATCACTTTCTTTATATCAAAGATGATAACTGTAGCCACTGGTGGCTGATTTACACATACAACATCATCAACATCCTCATCACCAGTGGCAGATAATAGTAGTACACACATATCCCCATCATCCTGTTGCACTTCCACAGAAGCATCCTCAACTTTCATTATGTCCTCATCATGATCTTTACTTTACGCCATCTGTCACGGACCCACCGGTCGCCTGCTCCGATATGTCAATCTGAGCAGCTCCGGCCGTGACTGGGGTTCACTTTGGACTCTCGGGTCCTTTACTTGAGGTACACTGCCACAAGCCAAAACCTGATTTAAGCGCTTGAAACTGCGCAAGGGGCGGCTTGGCTCGCATCTGACCGCACAATACAATATACAAATGGTAACACGCTGGAGCGTTCTCTTCTGAGGCTAATGAGTCTTAAGAACACAGAACCAGGACTGAGAATATGTATTATTTATTCCTAGAAATACTACAGAGCTTTAGAAAATAGTTACAAGATATTACAATGATTTTAAAATTACACACAAGATTAAATACAATTTCAGAAATAAAATAAAAGGGAAAAATGACAGAACCGTATCTTACACTTAAGTACCAATCCTGACGTGGGGGGGTTCTCCACAAGAAATCTCTGGTCGCTTACAGCCTGTTTGCTACACCCCCAGGTAGTGACACTGACTATAGGGAGAAGGGTCTTAGTTATACCTTGAAGACTCCCTCATCCCTCCCACCCTTGGGATTTGACTCTTTCCATGCTGATCACTTTTCCCTGGATAAATGAAGAATTGGTCCACTGCTGTGAAGGTGATTTTACACATTCCTCAAGTGATAAGAGGTAATTTAGTGGAGGGGCAGAGAACCTTTGGCCTTTTGGCTGGACACTATTGCTCTTCCCGACAATGTGGTTTATGAGGGGTTTCCGATCTTATCTGACATCCTAACTTCAGAGGATTTCTACAGATGTCAAACAGAGGGAATACAGGCCTCAAACTCAAACCAGGGTCACCTACAGTTTACCCACATAATAAAAGACATATCCTGATTCCAATACTCACAGGAGACATAACTTTACAACAATATCAGACAGATCGAACAGATAATCCTAACAAGAGGCATACGTTAATTTGATCGATCACCTGATCTGATCGTTACACCTCCTCCTTTTAAAATGGCGCACAGAGGTCATCGGTGCGCTATTAACTACATCACCTGGACGGGCAGCAGTGGTCTCTGGGCTGAGACAGACTGCCACTGATTCTGCTGAATTTGTACAAACACTTCCTTATACTTGACGTCTGTCATGGCACCACCTGACGCCATAGCCGTGGCTAGGGTGGGCAATGGGCATAGTCCCTGTCCCTCTCGCAGGAGATGGCAAACTAAAAGCACACAGGTGTCCTCGAACCCATAGTCTGTGAGCACACTGATATAGTGGGAGCTGTGTCCCCTTTTTCCATCCCGGCTGGTATTGACACAGCCCACCACAGCTGTGCGTCGGACTCCTGGGCACGGATTCTCCCCTGCAGCTGGCAGTTTGGCCTTACTCACTGAGATCAGTACCAGACCATTCCGCCACACCCCAAACGGCCATCCCCCTGGGACTCGTAACTCAGCACGTTTAACTATACCACAGGTGTGGGGCATTCTCCCAGCACTATATACAGACTTAAAAATGTCTTCCCAGCACCTCTCCTGAGCTGACTGACCCCCCCTCCCCTTCACTGGGGGGAAGGTCCACTCACTCAACACCTCACACCTCATCCTTTTGTGAGGAGATTCGCCCTCTGTGTCTGTGTGTGTGAATTGTGAAGGGGGGCACGTTTCTGCAAGGACGAATACCAGCAGGTCATTGACCCCTGCCTTGGGAACATCCCAGCTCAGCCTTTCCGAGGTTAATGGAGCTGAGTTTACCTGTGCTTCGCGGGCCCTCCCACCCTTCTGGTTACACACAGCAGCTTACCTACTAGCCACTCACTGTACCCAGGGGTATCTTTCCCACTTCCCAGGTATGGGGCAGCCGCAGTGGGAGTCGGCTCACCTGGTACGTTCAGGGCAGCCTGTGCAGGGTTGGGTCTCAGTTGTGCGTGGAAAGCCAAGCTTTCCATGGCAGTCCAGGACACCTTCCTGAGCCTGACCTTCCCTCCCAGACCCGCAGGTTCTGTGGCTGGGGTGGTGCCACTGAGGTTCTCAGGAGAGGCATCCGTTATCCAGTGACGCTGGAAAAATGCACTCTCTGGAGGATTCTCAGTGTCTGGAGGGAACCCCTGCTGTGTTCCTGTATCTGTGCTTGTGTGGCTAAAGTAAGGAGGGGGGTTTGGGGTGAAAGCTGCAGTAAGATACACTCTCTCCCTATCTGACAGGTCTACAGTGCACACAGGACCCACCGGGTCACTTATTATACCTGGTACCACATTTCCCACAGTAGCGCAAGACATCACATTATCAACAGTAACATCAATATCATAACCTGGGGAGACATCCTGCAATACCTGCATCTTCCACAACACATGGGGCCCATCCTGCTGGCTTACAATTGCACCATGGCAAACCCTCTATATCTGGATCCCATTGTCTCTGAGCAGGAATGGGGTTATCTGAGCATGTTGTCACCATTAACTTATTGGCAGGTACATGCTCTGCCTGCAACCAACTCAGATCTGTCCCATTGGTGCAGTTAGCGTCCCCTGGCCCCATGTCACAACCAGACATCACTGGAAGAACAGGGTCAACGTCTAGCACAACAACATGATTCACATCACCAGCAGCACTCCTACCACTGGTAAGTGAGGGTGTCTCATTCCCAACTAGATTAGGGCATTCATTTAACCCCACAAACTGCCAAGGATTACCCACTATACCTGTCTCTAACTCACCCTCCACCTCCACCGAAGGTACAGCACTATCACAGATCATCCCAGGGGCTTCACACAAAATAACAACATTGCAATGTTCAGCATGGTTACATACTACCTGAGATGCATCATATGGTTCAGAAGGGTTAGCGACAGTGGAGACAACATTGACAGATATGTGTGGAGTTAATAAAAGTCCCACATCAGTAGTCCCACACATACTTGTGTGCATACCGTCAGAAAGTCCCATTCCTATTTCCGACATAGTCTCTTCCCTGCATACTTTCACTATGCAGTCAGCCTCTTCCGGCAACAAATCTGGAGCAATGGGTGGAAACATGCTGCTCACATCTTCCAGCAGTTTAAACTGGGCCTTGTGATGTGATGTCTCTGGAACAGGTTCCACACCGATTGTAGCAGGCCGGGGTACCATGTCGATGAGGGAAACCTTGGTAGGCTGTGTCGTTGGTTCCATAGCTGGTGATAGAAGCTGTTCTAGGCGATTCCTTTCAGCATCTGCCCAGCGGCACTGCTCTTTCCACCATGGAGTTTCAAGCTTTTTACAATCATACGCATATTGCTGCGCTATTTCAAAACAGTCCGCCAGGTCTCTCAGCAGCAACCAAGGAGTCGCATCGAGACCCCAGGTTAGAAACTCAGCACGATACATGCCGAAAACATTGCGCTCATCGTTTCGTGCATAGGTGAGCCGCTTGATCATCCCCCTGCGGGAATTGTTGGGGCAGGAGATACCTTGCAGCTGACATTCTGTAGTGAGTTCTTCTGGGCTCATAAGGCTAAATGAATGATAGCTGGTGATAGAAGCTGTTCTAGGCGATTCCTTTCAGCATCTGCCCAGCGGCACTGCTCTTTCCACCATGGAGTATCAAGCTTTTTACAATCATACGCATATTGCTGCGCTATTTCAAAACAGTCGGTCAGGACTCTCAGCAGCAACCAAGGAGTCGCATCGAGACCTCTGGTTAGAAACTCAGCACGATACATGCCGAAAACATTGCGCTCATCGTTTCGTGCATAGGTGAGCCGCTTGATCATCTCCCTGCGGGAATTGTTGGGGCAGGAGATACCTTGCAGCTGACATTCTGTAGTGAGTTCTTCTGGGCTCATAAGGCTAAATGGATAATCATCACCATATGGGTCAGAATACTCACTGGGCTCTTCTGGTGCTGTAGGGGATTGGTACTCTGCAGTCTCCCTGACTGCCACACATCCTACAGTCTCCCTGGTGCTAGCAGAGATGTCAGCTCTCTGAGCATCGGTTGTAGTGTCCAGGGCCAGCTCATTATTCACAACCAAGCTGACACTCACTTGGCTTCCTCTGTCTGCTTCCAAGACAGGGAACTGTGCATGACGCGGTCCGGTGAAATTCGCGTCAGCGGTCATTTGGGACCTCTGTCCCTTGTTAGGCTCCCCATGATTGATAACAGAGTCCACATCATGATCCAACACATTATTTACTTCCGCAGACAGTAAAAGTTCAGTACGAAGCCCATCTCCTGCTAACTCAGTAGCCACGGCAGATAAAGTCTCACGTAAAGGTTCGCCATCATGATGCCCTGTATCATCCTCCACTGGTTCACCAACAGCGATCAGCCCTCCGAGCCTCACCAGTTCCAACTGGTGCTCACGCTCAGCCTGACGCTCTGCAGCCTCAGCCTCTCGTATGGCTTTGCGCTTCTCAGCCTCTCGTATGGCTTTGCACTCAGCAACCTCAGCCTCTCGTCTGGCTTTGTGCTCCGCAGCCTCTCTGTCGACAATGGCTTGGCAGTGCTGCACCAGCTGCAAAGCGAATACGGGGTTCACATTCTTCATTTACCTGATAGCAGCTAGAAGGTCGCTCTGTAGTGTAGACTTGCTGGGTCCAGCAGAAGGGTTTAACCCTGGCGCGGCATAGTTTGTACTGTCCAGTGCTGACTGAGCCCCTGGGGTAGGATTGTACATGGACTGGTTTTCTCCAGCAGCTAGAGTCTGATCGGCATCCACTAGTGCCTGAATCAAACGTTTTCTACTCTGGCCAGACCAAGGGATATTCCTCTGAAAACACACGACCGCCAGGTCATCTCTCCTCATCTGCTGGTAATCAGCCATCCTGAGTCTCACACTTGTCAAATAAAATGATAGGAAAGAAAAACAAGAGCAGGGAGGGAACAGAAATTGCATCCACTGTGTGACTTTTAAAACTATAGTAAAGCTCTGAGTTCTGATTCTGGTGATGTGGGTATTTCTCACAAAATTCTACCCACACTCACTTAAGTTCTTAAAAAGAAAAATGAATTCTCCATCCCACCGCTGCCACCAAATGTCACGGACTCACCGGTCGCCTCCTCCGATACGTCAATCTGAGCAGCTCCGGCCGTGACTGGGGTTCACTTTGGACTCTCGGGTCCTTTACTTGAGGTACACTGCCACCAGCCAAAACCTGATTTTAGCGCTTGAAACTGCGCAAGGGGTGGCTTGGCTCGCACCTGACCGCACAATACAATATACAAATGGTAACACGGTGGAGCGTTTTTTTCTGAGGCTAATGAGTCTTGAGAACACAGAACCAGGACTGAGAATATGTATTATTTATTCCTAGAAATACTACAGAGCTTTAGAAAATAGTTACAAGATATTACAATGATTTTAAAAGTACACACAAGATTAAATGCAATTTCAGAAATAAAATGAAAGGGAAAATCTTACACTTAAGTACCAATCCTGACGTGGGGGGGTTCTCCACAAGAAATCTCTGAGCGCTTACAGCCTGTTTGCTACACCCCCAGGAAGTGACACTGACTATAGGGAGAAGGGTCTTAGTTATACCTTGAAGACTCCCTCATCCCTCCCACCCTTGGGATTTGACTCTTTCCATGCTGATCACTTTTCCCTGGATAAATTAAGAATTGGTCCACTGCTGTGAAGTAGATTTTACACATTCCTCAAGTGATAAGAGGTAATTTAGTGGAGGGGCAGAGAACCTTTGGCCTTTTGGCTGGACACTATTGCTCTTCCCCCCAATGTGGTTTATGAGGGGTTTCCGATCTTATCTGACATCCTAACTTCAGAGGATTTCTACAGATGTCAAACAGAGGAAATACAGGCCTCAAACTCAAACCAGGGTCACCTACAGTTTACCCACATAATAAAAGACATGTCCTGATTCCAATACTCACAGGAGACATAACTTTACAACAATATCAGACATACATTGACCGAACAGATAATCCTAACAAGAGGCATACGTTAATTTGATCGATCACCTGATCTGATCGTTACACCATCGGAAAATACGAATCAGTCAAATACGACGGACTAGTAAATTTTCCTCTGGAATACGAATTTGCATATGGCTAAAACAGCCGTATGCAGTCGTATCCATTCATATTAGGAAAATGAATACGATTTTTCATATTTGTAATCTTTGTAAATGTCCCCATTATATGATAAATGAAATACATTATATTATTTATTATAGTACTGTTAATTGCTATATAAATGCAATTAAAGAATAAGGTACTTGTGTATTATAACGGCGCCCACGAAATCGGCCGAAAATCGGCCGAAAATCGGCCGCAAATCGCATGGAAAAATCGGATGCGATTTTGCGGCCGATTTTCGGCCGATTTCCGTCCGATTTTCGACCGATTTTTCACTTTTTCCGGCCAATTTGCATGCTGTTCCATTATTGCAAACCTTGCACACCCCCGATTTCCATCGTAGTGCATCGCATGCAATATAGTGGCATGTGATGCATGCCATGCGATGCATATGAAGCAATTCGATTTGTAATTGTACAATCACCCTGATGGGTGCTTACAATGTTAAATGCACCGCCATTGTTAACGCCACCCCCACTATCAACGCCAACCCGAAGCGTGGCGAGCGTAGCGAGCCCGCGAGGGGCGGCGGTACGCGTCCTCCGACCTTTTCATACCCCCACTATCCACGTCGGCGTGGAGTTGATTTTAGATAGTGTGGCGAGCGCAGCGAGCCACCGAGCCCGAAGCGTGGCGAGCGCAGCGAGCCCCGCGAGGGGACGCGGAATACATGTAAAGTAATCCGCGTCCCCTCGGGTGGCGTTAACAATGGGGGTGCATTTAACATTGCAAATCACATAGCATCGCATGCCACTTGCTGGCATGCGTTGCTATGCGATATTTAATTGTACAATCAGGGGCATTTTCCCGAAAATCACATCGCATACCATCGCATAGTACCTGGGGGTGTGCAAGGATGGAATAACATGCAAATCATCAGGAAATGGCCGAAAATCGGCAAAAAATCGGCCGAAAATCGGACGCAAATCGGACGCAAAATCGCACCGCAGATCAAATCGGCCAAAAATCGGCAGAAAATCGGCCGCAAATCGGCCGATAAATCGGATGCGATATCGGATGCGATTTGGATTAAATCGGGCGCCGTTATAATACACAAGTACCAAGAATAATTGCATAGTTTACTGTGTACATTACATAAACCCTATGCAATATATATATATATATATATATGTATGTATATATATAGGAATGGTAACACCTCGTATACCTCTGCCACACATATAAAATTGTATGTGAGCGTAACAAATAACTCTAAATAAAAGTCAATTAGGAAAGGACACTGTTGTAATGGGCAATTAATTATATAGCGCAATGTAGAGAATGCTTGGAGAATATAGAATCACATATTGATAGGCCGATAATGAATATTGTTAATGTTCTTTTGAGACTAATACATTTTATTCAAATTGTTTTCATAAACTGAATTGTAGTTTACCCGAAACGTCTGTGTCTGAGAACCCAGCAGTCAGATGTTTACAGGGGGCCAGGTTGCAGTATGGAGGGGCCAGCTCTCCAGTCCATTGGGATTAGTGCCGGGAGGCTCCCAAAATTTGTGTCACCCTCCTGGCCCCCCAGAAGGGTGGTCAAGCCTCCTGCATGCCCCCCACATGTCCCCGATCTCCCCTGCATCTCCCTACCCCACTGGTAAAATACAGGCGATTTGCAGGTGTACGCAGAGGTTGCAATTTGGTCAACAAAAGTCTCCTTTTCTGGCATCTTCCGGAGAGGAGACATTAAATGTTGGCAAGTATGTATCAAACCCACACTGTGTACGACCGACACTGTATCATACCTCCCAACTTTGCGAATTCAGCAGGCGGGACGCTGCTGCCGAAATTTTCGGGGGGGGGGGGCGTGGCCTAATTCGGGGGTGTGGCCTATACTCGTGGCTCTCCCGTGAGGCCACGCCCCCATTTTGCCGCTATGGGAGCATGACCCAGAGGCTCTGTGAGCCTCCAGCCATGCCCCCAGCCCCCTGGCTGCGGGAATAGACGCTGTGCGCATGCGCACAGCGTTTATTCCCCGCTGCTTAGCAGCTGACAGGGGGGACTCCCAACAGCCCCCCCACACCGCGGGACACTGCCGCCCGCGGGTGGGACAGCGGGACAGGTCCTGATAATCGGTTTGGAGGTATGCTGTATGCAACACGTGTTGTATCTCACCTGAACAGTATCCAACCAGTATTGCATCCGACCATTGCTGTATCCGACCCACGCTGTATCAGAATCACAATGTGTCAGATGTGTGCTTTATCTGAAGTGCGCTGTATCCAATCAGCACTGTATCTGACTCGCACTGTATCTGACTCGCACTGTATCTGACCCTCACTGTATCTAACCCACGCTGTATCAGACTGACCTTGAATATGCCCTGTTCTATTTTTCTTTGCAGAACTACAAGTCCCAGCATGATAGCACCTCATGTATCTTGGGTGTGCATTCTAAGATCCCTCCCCCCATAAGCTAACATTGTGTACATCTGTACACCTGAAGGTTGGGACTCCTTCAACTTAGAGCACCCCACCCACCTGATTTGAATATTATTTTACCAGCTTGGTCCCTGGTAGCCACAGACTGCAAGCTGGAGGCACAATAAAGGTAAGACCTAAAATTGATTTAATTGCTAGTCTTGGGGATGGATTTGGGGCGCGGCTCCCCTTGGGTTGGTATAACCGAGTTGCTTTCGGGGTGGCACACCCTAACATTTATTTAGCACTATTTATTTTCCACTAATATATTCTTTATTCACTTTTTAACCTCTAGCTTCTGCTACTTTTTTAATAATACACCTTTAGCTTTAGTTTTTCACTTGTGTGCTGCCCTGGGGTGACTGGCCTATGCCAACCTTTTCGGGGTTCCGTGCCCCAGATACAAACTTAGTATTAGGGACCCACCAGAAATGAGGCCACCGTGAAGCTGGTTGGTGGGCAAATATTTCTTGGGCAATTAATATACCAAGAGCCTCTATTATTGATTAATAATATGGAGTGTGCATCTGCACCATGTATTTTTCTTTGCAGAACTACAAGTCCCAGCATGATAGCACCTCATGTATCTTTGGTGTGCATTCTAAGATCCCTCCCCCCATAAGCTAACATTGTGTACACCTGTACACCTGAAGGTTGGGACTCCTTCAACTTAGAGAAGCACCCCGCCCACCTGATTTGAATATTATTTCACCAGCTTGGTCCCTGGTAGCCACAGACTGCAAACTGGAGGCACAATGTAGGTAAGACCTAAAATTGACACTTATTGCTAGTCTTGGGGATGGATTTGGGGCGCGGCTCCCCTCGGGTTGGTGTGGCTGAGTTGCTTTTGGGGTGGCACACCCTAACATTTATTTAGCACTATATTATTGATTAATAATATGGAGTGTGCATCTGCACCATGTATTTTTCTTTGCAGTATGGAGGGGCCAGCTATCCAGTCCATTGGGATTAGTGCCGGGAGGCTCCCAAAAATTGGGTCACCCTCCTGGCCCCCCAGAAGGGTGGGCAAGCCTCCTGCATGCCCCCCACATGTCCCCGACCTCCCCTGCATCTCCCTACCCCACTGGTAAAATACAGGCGATTTGCAGGTGTACGCAGAGGGGCTGAAATGATGCAATTTGGTCAACAAAAGTCTCCTCTTCGGGCATCTTCCGGAGAGGAGACATTAAATGTTGGCAAGTATGTATCAAACGCACACTGTATACGACCAACACTGTATGCAACACGTGTTGTATCTGACCTGAACAGTATCCAACCAGTATTGCATCCGACCATTGCTGTATCCGACCCACGCTGTATCAGAATCACAATGTATCAGATGTGTGCTTTATCTGAAGTGCGCTGTATCCAATCAGCACTGTATCTCACTCGCACTGTATTTGACCCTCACTGTATCTGACCCTCACTGTATCTAACCCACGCTGTATCAGACTGACCTTGAATATGCCCTGTTCTGTATCCTACCCATGCTTTAAGTGACACACACTGTATCTGAGCTAATTTGAATCCAACCAGCACTGTATCTGACGTGCGCTGTATCCAACCCACAGTGTATCAGACCCAGGTGTATCGAACTAGCGCTGTATCTGATGTGTGCTGTGTCCAACCAGCACTGTATCTGACTCGCACTGTATCTAACCCATGCTGTATCAGACTGACCTTGAATCTGCCCTGTGCTGTAGCCAACCCACGCTGTATGTGACACACACTGTATCTGAGCTGAATTGTATCCAACCAGCACTGTATCTGACTGGCGCTGTATCCGACCCACGGTGTATCAGACTTGTGCTGTTTCTAACCCGCACTGTATCCACCCAGCACTGTATCTGACTGGCGCTGTATCTGACCCACGGTGTATCAGACTTGTGCTGTTTCTAACCCACACTGTTTCCAACCAGCACTGTTCCTAACCCGCACTGTATCCAACCAGCACTGTATCTGACCCGCACTGTATCTGAAATAATAAAAATACATTTATTTTTACAGTGCAATTCTCTAGTATGTCTCATTCCCATACAGTACATGATTACAGTTGTACTCCAGATGGACCAATGTAAGCTCCCTACCCGATGACGGGAGTCACGCCAGCGTATCGGGTGACCTGCGGAGGTAAGGTAAAGATTTATCACTACAATATTGAAATAAGCAAAGGCCATAACATTACTGCCTGTGAGTTACTAGTTTTCATCATCTGCTGAATGAAGGTTGCCAGTAAATCTATACGTGACGGATCACGGCCATGTATAACATCTCTAAATATAAAGCATTGCAGAGAAATAGGCCCGAGGCGTAAACGGAAGTTTTATAGAAACATTAACATCAAGGCTGTATATTCAGTGCTTAACTTCCCTGATTTATCGCTTCTGTAGCAGTACTTAAATGTTTTGTGTGGACGAGGCTAAATTAGATGGGGTGTCGGTAAATCAATGTCACATGCCACTGGATACACGTGTCCACAGATGTCAAGAAAACAAATGTATGTTTGTGTAATAAATAAATAAATATATATATATATGATTAGTGTGTGTGCATGTTTAGAATATATAGATATACTGTAGATGGAGTCACCAGATCTCCTGAGCTGGCGATGGCTGGTGGACGTGGGCTCCATCTGACGGGGATGCTCAAGCCAGTGGCGTAACTACTGTAAGGCAGCCCCAGCTGCCGCTTGGGGAAGCAAGCCACAGTGGGGTCTATGTGGGCGCCAGCACCCGCTGGACGCACTGACATGCTGCTGCCTGCCGCTGCCTACTGGCTGAGCACCGGAGGCGAGTCAGCCGCAGTGCAGGTGCGGCCATGGCAGAGAAGACAAATGGCCCCCACTAATTCAATTGACTGTACACAGAGCCGGCTATTGGCTACTGTGTACAGGATGGGCGGGCGGATGGGTGTGCTGGGGCGGCCTGGGATGTGTCGGAGCCAAGGGAATCAGCAGTGTCTGCTGGTCTCTCTTTCTCTATCGTGCTTTAACTTCTCCGTTATGCGTGTGACGTCATCATGTCATATGCTGGGGAACCACACTGTGGAGGATCCGGGGGGGGGAGGGGGGGTAACAGACTTTTTGGCAGGGGGGAGCAAAATTTATAGTTACCCCACTGGCGCAGGCATCTCACATGCTCGTGTGTCCCCATCAGCAAGGCTATTGAGAGCTGCTCCATCTGCAATGGACCACCCGTTTGGCCAAAACCAGTGTTACAAGTAAGGGGGTACCCCCGCTATCGTTTAGTATTTTTTTTAAATTAGTAATTCAGGTCTGCCCGCCCAGCGCATAGATAACACCACTCTGTGTCAGCTGCCGACTCCGCCTTCCCATGATTGGCTCCTGCACGCAGCATCAGACATGGTGGCTGCATGGGAGAGTCGCCGTTTCACTGATGATTTACACACCCTGCCATACCGTCTGGTGGCACCATGGCAGTGAGTATCGCTAGCTGATGCTTGTTGTGGGTAGGAGAGTCATTTGTTCAGTGGCTGCTGAGGGCTGGGAGTGATCGGAGCCCGAAGGCGGAGGAACAGTACTTGGGGATTTTTGCTTTATTGTTTAAGTTGTGTTTCCTCAATTTTTTTTGTGTGGGACATAAAATAGTGTCAGTGGCATAACTGTGTGTGGCATAAGATGTACTAGGCATTACATTGTGTGGTATAATGTGTAATAGGCATTACTATGTGTGGCATTATATTTAATCAGCATTATGGTATGTGATGTAATGTGTAATGATCTTTACAGTGTGGTATAATATGTAATAGTCATTATGGTGTGTGGTATAAAATGTAATAGTCATTATGGTGTGTGACATAATGTGAAAAAGGCCTTTACGGTGTGTGGGATAATATTGAATGAGCATTATGGTGTGTGGCATAATGTGAGCAGAATTTAGGACAAAATATCACGCTGATCTTCCTGTGTTGGCCAATGTATGGAGTGAAGTAAAATTTTCCTGCAAGACCACACCCCTTGAAGCAAGGCCACGCCCCATGCAGTGAGAACACGCCTTTTTTCCAATTTCTGAAATTCGGAATTGGGACCACCTTCCTAGTTTTACCTATGTCACATTTCATCATGTGGAGCCAGATATGCAGAACAGAACCGGTAAGGGGGGATTCTGGGTAGAACAAACTTCACTGCGGAATTGCAAACGGTGCAGCTATGAGCAGAATATTACAGTAGGGCCAAACTCTGTCAGAGAAACATGTAGGGGGAGTGCCCGGTGTGATGGATATTCCGTGTTCATCTGTACTTGGAGGCTTTGTACATAACTATATAATTTAATTTCTGGAGTTATCAGTATAACACATTATTCTTTGGCAGTATTTAATATTTACAATACAGCCCTTACAAGTTCTCAGCTTAAATTGATGTGCTCGTAGCTAGCGAATGTCATTATTTCAACCCATATTCAAATATCCTTGACATTTCTGCTTTGAGAAAAAATACTTTATGTACTTATTAAACAGAGAAGGTCTCACAATAGAATAACAGAATGTGAACACAGAAGGTTGGTGATCGTAGTAAGGCTCACGTTGACTTATAGATGCCATAGACAATAATACAGATTCATTTAAGCAACCTTGCGGGCGCGGGGTGGAGAGGGGAATGGGGTGGCGGCAGAGGCATAACTACTTTTTTTGCGCCCCCCCCCGCCAGACATTTCGGGCGCCTCCCCCCGAAATATTAACCCCCTCCTTACCCGTCCCCATTGCCGCCGGCGCTTCTGCCTCTAACCCGACACGCAGATCTGTGTCGGGTGACGGGCTGTCCCCGGCTCCGGCTGCAGTGCTAATATAATAACAGACACTCGGAAAATGGCTGCCCCCATACAGCATTATAGGGGAAACCATTTTCTGAGTGTCTCTTATTATATTAGCACTGCAGCCGGAGCCGGGGACCGCCCGTCACCCGACACAGATCTGCGTGTCGGGTTAGAGGCAGCGGCGCCGGCGGCAATGGGGTAAGGAGGGGGAGGGCAGGAGTCGGGAGCCGGGACCAAGTGGTTACTATAGCCCCCCACACCCCCTTGGCGCCCACACCTGCCTAGCACCTCCCCGCCACCGCGGGGGCTGCAGGACTATAGTTACGCCACTGGGTGGCGGGCTGCCCCATTACCATATGGGAACGCCTAGCGTTTCATGGATGTTCCCATGAGATCATTGGGCGTTCTCATGCTAATGAGGCATGACGGACAGGTGGGGGGGCGGGCAGCTAAGATCACCGGATGTCAGCTGCCCATCAACTTCCCACCAATCAAACACGCAGCTGTAAGATTGCTCTGAGACAACCTTATATATGAGTGGGTCTTCGCCATCATTCGATGGTCGGCGAGCATCGAATGATGGGGGCGGATCCCACCAGGATGCAAATGGATGTTACTCTGTAATATCCATTCGCAGGCCCTGCGTGCAAATTTGCCGTGCGAATGGCTGATGGCCAGGCCTCCATTCACAAGGCGGGGTTTGGTGAATGTACCGATACTGCAGAACATCGAGACGGAAATGAAGCAATCAATGCACCTCAATACTGGCAGGAACAAACAATCATCAGCAGGCCCTACGTCAGCACTGACACATGGTCGACATGCAGAAGCTGACCAATGACGAAAGGTCACCGCACCACCCACATGCCGTGGGCTACAATGCAAGTTATTCAAGGAGGACACAAAACAGACTTTGTTTGAAGAAAGTACCAATATTTGACCCTGTGGGATTTTTTGTAATAAGCCTTATTAAGAGATAAAGTAGAGAGAGCCAAATTATCAGCCAGTCAACTCCTAACTGCCATGTTAAAGACTGTTTGAAAAATGACAGTTCAAAGCTGATTGGCTGGTTGTTTAAAACTCTCCATTTTATCATTTTTTGAAGCTTGATACATCTGGCCCCAAGACTTTAAGGCCCCCATACACTAGGCTGATTTGTCCTAAGGACAAGTCGGACCTGGTTCCCCTTGAGTCCCCCCCGGTAGCTCCCCGGGACGGCCTACATACGATTGATACTTGACTTACTATTTTTACGTACGATAAATCGCATGCGATTTATCGCATGTAACTTCCAGTGCCCCCGCAAGTGCTGCTTACACACATAATGCCCCATGTAGTGCCGCTTACACACATAATGCCCCATGTAGTGCCGCTTACACACATAATGCCCCATGTAGTGCCGCTTACACACATAATGCCCCATGTAGTTCTGCTTACACACATAATGCCCCATGTAGTGCCTCTTACACACATAATGCCCCATGTAGTGCCGCTTACACACATAATGCCCCATGTAGTGCCCCTTACACAAATAATGCCCCATGTAGTGCCCCTTACACACATAATGCCCCATGTAGTGCCGCTTACACACATAATGCCCCATGTAGTGCCGCTTACACACATAATGCCCCATGTAGTGCCCCTTACACACATAATGCCCCATGTAGTGCCCCTTACACACATAATGCCCCATGTAGTGCCGCTTACACACATAATGCCCCATGTAGTGCCGCTTACACACATAGGAGGTAATTCTGGTTGACTCGCAAAGCTGCAAAATTCGCAGCTTTGCAAGATAACTGAATACCGCATGCATGAACGCCCCACCGCATGCCACTTTTTCCCGCATGCATAAACATCCATCCGCAGCTTGCGTGCAGGTTAGAAATCATTCGTCTAGAAGTCACTCTCTGGTGACTCAGGTTTGCGGTGCGCCCTGGTACGGAAAGAGGGCGAATTACCATGGTAATGCCCAGCGTTTTCATGGGGGACGCCCATGAAATAGTCCCATGGGCGCAACATGTGCCCACCAACCCACTCCCCCCATCCGCGCTGCTCTGTGTGAATGGGTCGGTGACTATACAAGTCGCTGCATGTGTCCAACCTGAATTACCTCCATAATGCCCAGACTAGTTCCCCTTACACATAATGCCCCCCCAGTGAACTCACCGCTCTGGGTCCGGGACAGTCTCCGCTCCTGATGCATGCCACTGTTGTCACTGAGCGTAGGAGAGCAGAGCGCACACTTCTACCAGACCTCCGGCGGCCAATTCAAATATACCCCCAATAGGAGCCAATCACCATGACTACCAATTCGCAAGCTCTGATTGGCTGGTGGCCAGCGCTGCATTTGACATGCTATATCTGCAATAGATGCACCCCGTTGCGCAGTGGAGGAGGAAAGAGGGCCAGAGGCGCACCCTCTAACCTCCTCGGCTCCTTGTTTCATCCACTTGTTCTATACCTTTAATAACAATTATTCATGTCTCATTGTAGTCACTGGCCAAAAAAAAAAATAATTGAGATTAGAAAAATAAAAACCCACTCAGTCTGTAACCGTCAGAAAGTTCTGAGAAGAGGAACAAACTCACCAGGAGACTTGTTACATTGATCAAGACATTCTAAGCGGCCGGTGTAACGAGACTCCTGCGCAGGTAAATCTAATAGATAAAAATATGTTGAATAAGCAATATATGGAGCAATGTCAGGCGATGCGCTGGAAAAGATAAGGGAGTAGAAGGCGATTCATCACAATCCCCGCATTCCCACCCCTGCTGTTGTCCCATACTTATTAACTTAACACAGATGGATCCCTCCCATTAGCGTTCTATCTCCGGCACAAACCACCTTTCTTCATTACATAAATGTTTTCCTGCTAATGCAGCTTTTTGGCTGCTTATTACGGAGACTGCCGACTAGGCGTGATGTATAAACTAGCGCAGATAGAGTAAACAAGAGACCCGGGAAATTCTGCTTTGTTACAGGGCAGGTCGTTGTAAAGTGGAGAGGAAATGAAAAGACAATCACAGTCTGTGTGAGGGAGATCTGGTGTTATACCCCAATTCCAGCGGCATCTGGACTGCACATCTGTTGCCACCTGTACATCTATATTATTCATCGCAATGGCCTATCATGTTTTCAACAAGCTTATTCCTCACTGGCCGTAGAATCTGGACATGGGGAAGCATACTTGCCTACTTTGGAAAACAAGTTTCAGGGAGATTATAGTTGGTAATATAATTTTTCATAGAGCCCCATTGAGGGGGCGTGTCATGCTGTACCCAAAGAGCGTGTCTATTTCCATTTAAGGAGAGATTGTGAAAAGAGATTGTGAACGTGGCACCTAGAAGTGTGGGTATGTACAGCTACATCTGAGAGGAATCTTGTAAAATGATTTATATACAAATATAGATGAGCCCAATATACTTGGTAAAGTGCTGGGGAATGGTGCTGATGATTCAATGTAAATGTATCTGTCTCTTATTCCTTTTTCCCCAAAAAATGTAACAGTGTAATGTGGGCTAGGTGACATGAGGGAGATTGCTACACTATTGAGGGAGAAAGGGAGATTGCTGCTATTTCAAGGAGTCTCCTGCAGAATGCATGAGGGGAGGTATCTATGATGTCACAGTGTAATGTGGGCTAGGTGACATGAGGGAGATTGGTAGACTAATGATGGAGAGAGGGATATTGCTGCTATGTCAGGGAGACTCCTGCAGAATGCAGGAGGGGAGGTAACTATGATGTAACAGTGTAATGTGGGCTAGGTGAAATGAGGGAGATTTGTAGACTAATGAGGGAGAGAGGGAGATTGCTGTTATGTCAGGGAGTCTCCAGCAGAATGCAGGAGGGGAGGTAACTATGATGTAACAATGTAATGTGGGCTAGGTGAAATGAGGGAGATTGCTAGACTAATGAGGGAGAGAGGGAGATTGCTGCTATTTCAGGGAGTCTCCTGCAGAAATGCAGGGGGGGGGGGACTATGATGTAACATTGTAATGTGGGCTAGGTGACATGAGGGAGATTGCTACACTAATGAGGGAGAAAGGGAGATTGCTGCTATTTCAGGGAGTCTCCTGCAAAATGCAGGAGGGGAGGTAACTATGATGTAACAGTATAATGTGGGTTAGATGACATGAGGGAGATTGCTACACTAATGAGGGAGAAAGGGAGATTGCTGCTATTTCAGGGAGTCTCCTGCAAAATGCAGGAGGGGAGGTAACTATGATGTAACAGTATAATGTGGGTTAGGTGACATGAGGGAGATTGCTAGACTAATGAGGGAGAGAGGGAGATTGCTGCTATGTCAGGAAGTCTCCTGCAGAATGCAGGAGGGGAGGTAACTATGCTGTAATAGTGTAATGTGGGCTAGGTGACATGAGGGAGATTGCTAGACTTATGAGGGAGAGAGGGATATTGCTGCTATGTCAGGGAGTCTCCTGCAGAATGCAGGAGGGGAGGTAACTATGCTGTAACAGTGTAATGTGGGCTAGGTGACATGAGGGAGATTGTTAGACTAATGAGGGAGAGAGGGAGATTGCTGCTATGTCAGGGAGTCTCCTGCAGAATGCAGGAGGGGAGGTAACTATGCTGTAACAGTGTAATGTGGGCTAGGTGACATGAGGGAGATTGTTAGACTAATGAGGGAGAGAGGGAGATTGCTGCTATGTCAGGGAGTCTCCTGCAGAATGCAGGAGGGTAGGCAAAATTTATGTGTACAGATCTGAATTAAGCCCATGTCAAGATGGTTATTGTGAGGTAGATAATGCTTGCACAATCTACCAGAATGACCAGGAGGCTCACAAAAATCGTGTAGCCCTCACAGCCCCACAGAAAGCTGGAAAAGTTTACCACAAGAACACCTGCATCCGTGTGCTGGATGACTGACCGGCAGTCGGGATTCCGACAGTCATTACACCGATGTCAGAATCCCGACTGCTAAAAGCCAGAAAAACGGGCAGCGGCTTTTCTCCCTCGTGGGGGTACACAATACCCATAGAGGGAGACTAGAATAGGTGGTGAGCGTAGTGAGCCACTGTGCCCACTGCGTGGCAAGCACAGTGAGCCCACAAGCGGCTTTGTTGCGCTCCCCCCGCTGAGTGAGTTCCTGCAGTCAGGATTCCGACATCTGGCTGTGTATTAAACCACACCCCCTGCTTCCTCCTCGGGCATTCATTTTCACAAGTGGGAGGAGCGAGGTGGACCATTGTAGATGCCATCGTAGCCCTACACGACTGTTTTAGGGTGCTGTATAGCAAGAAGGGGGGGGGGGGGTGGTGACTCAAATGTTCGGTCACATACCCTGGGTGGCCCACATTCCTACACATGACCTCAGTTTCTCCACCGGCGAGTCCCTACAGAATACAGTACATACGGTATTCGTGGGTGGTCTTCAAATAAATATTTTGAGAGGACAACATCAAGGGGCTTATTCTGCATCTCACACAAACTGTCCGAAGCCTGATTTAGTACTGTATCTAATGGTAATATGAGTATCTGACCCAAAAGGAGCACATTATCCAGTAACCTTGTGAACCTGTTTTCCAGACACGGCCCTAAGCACGGGCAAACGAGGCAAATGCCTAAGGCATTTGGAATGTCTATAAGCATACATTCCAAGCATACGGCTGGCTCCCCTTGACTGCAGGCACTGACAGACTGGGACAGGCGTAATGTGTATAAGGTAAAGAGGTACTACTGTGTGGCATTGCATGAATAAGGAACACTATCATGTGATGTAATTTGAATAAGGAATGCTAAAGTGTGGTGTAACCTGAATAAGGGAGACTATCATGTGATGCAATGTGAATAAGGTGGCACTATTGCGTGATGCCATGTGATTTGGTACTATTGTGTGGTCACACCACTTCCCAGCAAGACCTCACTTCTTTCCGTCTCTATTTAAAATATCATGGTCTAGGCAGAGGTCCAAAATTTCTAGTTATGGCTCTATGGATGAGGGCGAGTGTTGACAGATGTTGCTGGCTGCTGCTTTGTCATGGGTGCTGTGCTTGGAGGGGGGTGCTGGATAATGGTCAGAACTGTTGGTGGTGTTAGGGGGCACCAGGCAAAATCTTGCCTGTGGCATTAAATTGTTTAGGTCCGGCTGTGCAGTTTCCCACAATGCACTTGTCGATGCCTGGCTCAGAACGTCCGTCAGTGCTGCAGACTGTTCCTTGCTTGGGCTGCTGTTACCACCGGTGATACAGTTACAGTATATAAGCAATGTTGATATAAGCGCCGTTTGATCCACGGAACAATATGTCCCTTCTCCTGCAGCTGACAGAGAATAATAACACACTTGTATAGTAATTTACGACTAATAGGTTCCGACGACAGGCTGGCGCTCTTAGTGCCGGCATTATGCGGGGATATAAGAACGCACGAGAATTTATCAGCATTTGTACGGAATCCGGCGCTGTCAGCTTTTCCGCGCAAGGAATAAATCCGCTGACGAGTTACAGAAGTAGTCACCAAGTGTCGCCTACTAGTCACATTTGTTATTTGAACAAGAAAACAACATTTGTTTCATAGTGATGTGTTATTAGCATGAATAACGTGTTGTGTCAGAGGTACAAAATATACAGAAGTACATAAAGCATAAAGACTCATAGACAGGGTAAGAGTAAGTCACATTAACAACATATTGAAAGGGGAATGTGCTGATCATTTGCCATATTTATATACTATCCCTCGCCCAATGAGGGGAGTTGTACACAACTGTCTGTGAAGTGTGTACCTGTCACAATCAGACTTTTGGGGCTGGTTTTCAGTTGCGTACGAGTACTGTACCAGTATGACTGCATGGCACAACTATTTAAATTGCATGCCGACATACACGACAGACCAGCTACAAACGAGTCAATGTTTTACCCAGGGATACATTATCACTGGACCGCTTGAATCTATAGCCCCCGGCCTACACATAAAAATATTAAAACTCTATTTCTAATATACTCACAAAATGATACAACTTTTATATTTTATGTATTTATGGAGACATGGGGGCTGATAGTGTAGGGGTTGTACATGCCCACAAGGCACTGGCCACACCCATGCAGAGCTGGTTTTTCTCACACAGCAATGGCTCCTCCCACACAGCTCTAGTCACACCCTTTGGAATACTGGCATGTGCATGTACAGTAACTAGTTCCCCTCCTGTACAAAACTCTCAGCTCCACTGCTCATATACCCAGGGCAGTAACTAAGGGTGCGTGAGAGGTTCAGGGAATAGGAGTGGCACTGTTGCTGCCCCATGGTGCCTGTGTTGGACTTGCAGTGCCTGTGGGAGCACCCAATTCTGCTCTTCCTACTAGCCCTGCCCCCTTAATGGGCCTGGGCTGGAGCCAAATGACAAGTCTTCATCCATCATTCTCTCATACAGGATCTCTCACTGACCTGTGCCTTACTTCTACTCTCACTCCTGTCTACAAGCCATCTTTCAGTATATGACCATTTTTTTACCCGCAGAGGGGAAGAGAGAGTCACTGAGGCCTGGGCAGAGACATTGAGGCCTTGGGCTGGAGTTGGTGGGGGAGAGAGAGTCAGTGAGGCCTGGGCAGTTAGTGAGGCCTGGGGCTGGAGTTGGGCCCTCCCTGGGCTGAGATCCATGCCACAATGTCTCCTGGGGGCACCGCTGGTGCCCTCCCGTACCTTCCGCTCACCTCTACCACCGATGGTCGCCGGGAGCCTGGATGCCTGGGTCGCAGGATAGACACCTGCAGACCTCTGTGTGGGGCCTCCGCTAGGCCGGACCGCCGCTGCCTGGGGGGATCCTGGCCCTCTCTCCTCCACTCCTGGTGGCTGTCTCAGCTCGCGATCCGCAGTGAAGCTGGGGGGCCGGGGGATGGGAGCTGGAGCTCCCAGTGTGGTTTCCTCTCCAACCCCAGCAGGCTGATGGTCCTGACCGTCGCCGCCGCTCGCTGCCGGGAGTGGGCAGCTCTGCCTCTTCCCTCTCCTCACCACCGCTGCCCGCTGCTCCAGAGGCCGGGGATGGTGGAGCACTGTGGATGGGGGACCAGAGCTCCACGTGCAGGCGACCATCCCTGGCCCCACCGGAAGAAAATAAGACCCCAATGTAATCTGCTATGTTATTGTATGGGTCTGTGTTCTTCTTATTGATACTCTTCTGATACTGTTCCTGGGCTGTCTTATTCTCTGTCCTACCACTTTGTCTCCCACAATCTGTAAATATGGACAGTTACCATTAACAGAAGTCTTACATTTCAGCAGATCCCTTGTGTCCAGCTTTTATGTCTATATGTACAAAACGTTTGATACATTGCTCTTGTCCATGAGATTTCCCGTAACTCACCACAGTTCTTGGACACCGTCTCATCAGGTCATGATGTTAGTCGTTTGTCATCTGTATAAAAATGCGCTGGTAGGAAGATTAGGTAACCGGCCGCCTCTCTCCATTCTAGACTGTAATATTAGAACTGCTCAATGCGTTCTGCTAATCGAACATCCAAAACAACCTGGTCACTGACGGGTGTTATCATTGTGTCAGTGTTAGGGGGGGGGGGGGTTATTCCCCCATCCCAATCTGAGACCCTCTAATCCTAAATAGTGCCTCCCCCTGCACCAGCCAGTCAGGTATAGCTACAGAAAATAGGAGCACAATGGAGCCCAGGATACAGAGGTTGATCTGGGCGATTCAGAGTTTTTAAACTTTACACACCCTTTTAGCATTATTTTAATTTCACCTGTATGAAAAAAAACTGCTCCAAACCCTTTAATTCACTTTTTTTTAGTAAGCAGATCGCATTTCCAATCCTTATAATGAGAAATGTGATCTGGGCAAATTTACAAAAAAAAAAAAAAAAAAGTTTAAAAAAAAAAATCGCATTTGGTGATAATATTGCCAGTTTCAGCTGGCGAATCACAGGGCTCAGATGCAAATTGGAAGCTTCTGCACAGCTTGCTCTGCACTTTGGAAAGCGATACAGTGGTACTAGCCCATATTTATCTGTGTGGTCCGTCTCCAAAGGGGGTGGGGCCAGCTGTCAAAGAGATTTGACTAACCATTGGTGAGTACACTTGTAAAAAGAACTTTAAAACAGGTACTTGCGTATCTGTGGGGGCGCCTGAGGACAGGTTGCTTTGTCAAGCTGCAGCCAGAGAGAAAGGGGATGTCAAAAAGACTAATACTGTAAAATTTATGAAAATATATAAAAGGTGTACATTTATTAATACATGTATAATGAATTAAAAAGATATCATACTTTTAAAATGGCTCAAAAACCTGGGCGTGTGTACTTCAAGAAATAAGCTGCATCCTTAATAAAGAGTATTGATAATATCACCTCAATATGTCCCTCTTTTTGGGCCCAAAAGAGATGATCCGAGTGGTGGGTTGTGGTGGCGTCCTTTTTGATGCTTTCTCCAATTAAATAATGGGGGTGGCGTTCCTCCAATATAATGGAATCTCTGAAGCAAATGGGGTGTCCATTTAAAAAAAAAAAAAAAATGGGATATTACATCTATGTTGGATTCACTGGATAATTTGAACTGTAATCTTATCTTCAGGAGTACACCCCCAATTGAAGAGGTTTATTGGTGCCATTCCACTATTGTGTTCTATATATTCCCCGTGGACCCCTGTTGGGATCCACTGGGGTTCTCGTGTAGCAACAATGTCAAGCACAACGGAATACTGTATGCCGTGCAATACTAATATAACGTAATTATTTTTTTGGAGAGCATACATGCGGGTTTATTCCGGTAAAAAACAATGACACTGTACCAGCTCAGTGGAGGAACGCTTGATCGATGGGTCTTTAATTCCATTTTTAGCATTATAACTACTGGATATTTAGTGTCTTCATTTAAACACTGTTGAGAGCTAAATAAATGAAGGCAAATGATGCTGTAGTATCCGGATAATTGAATATGATTAAGCTAATAGTTTTTATTGCTGTTTGCTATTTATTGACATACAAATGTATTATAATGTCTGCTCTGTGATTAGGTTTTATTGGGATATTATAAATGAGTATTTTATTGGGGGTGTGAATAAAATGATTCCAGTGGTCAATAACGTGGCATCAAAGACCGGGAAGTATCAAATGTCAAACGTTTTATTTATAATGACCAATAATTGTCTGGAATCCACATATTTCACATTTAAACTGTAGAGCACAAAAAAATGTGGAGCCGGAGTCCGTCGGTGCGCTGCAGCTGCTGTCGGACGCAGTTGGCTCCCACAGAGGCACGCTTAATTCCAGGGGCGGATTGGGGACTAAAAGTGGCCCTGGAAAATTTCTGAAAGTGGCCTCATGTGGGCGGCAACAAATCAATAAAGGGACGGGGCCAAGATAACACTAGGCGGGATTATTACATCACTATACTTAGATACATCGTTGACATGCAAAACCAATGCCACACACCGTAACACACCGTAATGCCCATTACACATAATGTCAGGATTTACAAAATTTTTGTAAAATAGGGATAACAGGGATAGTGCGCGCCGCAGGCGCGTGCCAAAAATTCACCCCGTAACGCCTATTACACGTCACACACCCATTACATAGTATACCACATGCAACGATGGCCTGCCAGGATTGCTTTTGCCGGGCTCCTGGCACCCCCAACTAACGACTACACTACGGCACTATGTCTAGTGCCGTACAAGAACTGTTGTTAGTGTTACCTATGATTTTTTTGCTAGCCCACAAAGCAGCTTACTGCAGACTTTGTTTTAACCGTAATCCTGTATTAAAACATACATCGCTCTCATAATACTCCGCCGCTCTCATACACCAATCTCATACATACATCGCTGTCTTACATACAACACCGCCACTGACATACATACATACATGCATGCACTGTTCCCATTCATCGCATCCCTCCCTTATGCTAGTGCACACCGTAATCCTGTATTAAAACATACATGCAGCCCTGACAGAAGACAATCATTTTGCATATTCGGTAATGCTGGGCTGCTGGCAGTGCTGTTACTTACAGTTAGTTGATGCCACAACCACTGGAAGCACAGGAAGAGGGACATGACAAAAAGAAAATTTGGGCAATAGGGAAAGGCAGAGGGTGTCTGAGAGTGGGTGAAAAGGAGGGGTAGAGGGTGATTTGGAAAGGCAGAGGGTGGACAATAGGTGAAAGGAAGAGGCAGTGTGAGAGGCCTCTTCCTTTTCTGCCTATCTCAAGTGGGAGAGACAGGCAGAAAAAAAACATGGGGGTAACAAGAGCTGTGAGAAGCAGGAGAGAGAAATGGGAAGGAAGAGAAAAAGGGAGAGAGAAAAAGGATAGAGAGATGGAGAGCGGAAGGATGGAGAGCAGAGCGAGTGTTGGAGAGCAGAGATTGAGAAAGATGGAGCGCAGAGAGATGGAAAGCGGAGAGATAGAGAGCAGAGATTAGGGGCTAAAAAGAGCTGAGAGAAGCGGGAGAGAGAAAAGGGAAGGAAGAGAAAAATGGTAGAGAGATGGAGAATGGAGAGAGAGAGGAGAGCGGAGAGAGAAGGAGAGAGAGAGAAGGAGAGCAGAGAGACAAGTCGAGCGCAGAGAGAGTGTGTGTAGGGAGAGAGAAGAGAGGAGAGCGGCAAGAGAGAAAGAAGGAGAGCGGAGAGAGAGAAAGAATTAGAGAGTAGTGGGAGAGAAGGAGAGCACAGAGAGAGAGAGGAGTGTGCAGAGAGATAAGGAAGGAGTGCATAGAGAGAGAGAGGAGAGCGAGTGAAGGAGTACTGGGAGAGAGAAGGAGAGCAAAGTGAGAAAAAGAGAAGAGTGGGGAGGAGGTAGAGCAGAGAGGGAAAGAAAGAGGAAAAAGTGGGTGAAACAGAACCCAGCAAACCCCCCCCCCCCCTCCCCCTTACTTTCAATATACAAGACAAATAGTGTGCCTGAGGCAACAGGTCAACAGCAGGTGTTTTGAGGGTCATGGCAAGAGCGGGTCCCATAGAGGAGGCTGAGGTGGCCGGTCCCATGGAGGAGGCAGATGTGGTGGGTCCCATGGAAGACACAGAGGCGGCGGGTCCCATGGAAGGCGGCAGGTCCTGTGGAAAAGGCAGGCAGAGGCGGTGGGTCATGTGTGGAGGGAGCTCTGTTCGGGCAGCAGTGGGTCACATGGAGAAGACTGAGGTGGCGTTTCCAGGGCTGGTGCAAGATTCCTCAGCGCCCTAGGGAAATGGTTTGCCTACTCCCCCACCCCACCCCACACATACATACACACCAATGCTACTGTATTATGTATGTACATACAGTGGTCGGATGGGAAATTTTGAAATGGATTAATGGAAAAACGAAGTAAAGGGTGTAGTGTAGTGTACCACAACATATACCCCTTATACACATTATGCAACACAATAGTAGACCCCCTTTACTTGCCCCTTACATATTATGCCACACGGAATGGGACGAAATTCACATTATGCGACACGGAATGAGTCAAAATTCACATTATGCTACACGGATTAAGCCAAAATTCACCTTTTGCCACACGGATTAAGTCAAAATTCTTGGAGAAGGACTTATTGGGATGCAGGAATAGAGACGGCGGGGATTCAGGGATAAAGACAGCGTGGATGCAGGGAAACTGACAAAGACATAGAGACAATAACGCACTATAGCAAGCTATTTACTGTTTACTGCTATTTACTGTGCAAGCCTACTAGGTGTCCAGTGGTGCTCCATTGGCAGCAGGGATTACAGCCAGTCGCACCCTACGTGGGAACCCTGTGTTGCTCCAGAGGCAGCAGGGATTACAGCCGGATGCAGTCCCAGCAGGTGTCCAAAAAATTGGCACATCACATGTAGTACTTAAAAAAAAGTTTATTTTATTACCACAACGTTTCGGGGTTCAACCTGGTAATCAGTCTAGGTAATAAAAGCTACTATTTTTGAAGTACTGCAGTGATGTGCTTGTTTTTTGGATCCCTGCCAGGCCCTGGACGATCATGGACAACATAATTATGACAAAGGTACTGTCCCTATATTGTTGTAGATATGCTGGCACTCCACTGCCCTGTAAAGTCGAAGTGGCACCTGGTGCCCTCCCCCCAGTTATGCAGATGGGCGGCACTCAGGCAATTTATAAGAAGATAGACCAAAGTGGTTTATTTCAACATTTCGAGAACAAAATATATATATATATATATATATATATATATATATATATATATATATAGATCTCAGAAGAGGCAGTAGTACACCATAAACACTTTTTAGGTCAGTGCCTTCAATGGAGTTACCTATGCATGGGTCCAAATGTAGAAATATGCAGTAGCGGCACTCGAAAATAATTCAGCAGACAGTGTAAAGTATTTCAGCTGCTACTTTACAGTGTCTGCTGAATTATTTTTGAGTGCCAGACTTGTATATATATATATATATTGCACAAAGTCCCAGGGTGAGGTCTTTTCTGGGCAAGCAACAGCACCTTGATTATTTGTTGTAGTGCCAAACTTGTATATATTCCAGGCAGTGGCGTAAGTTCATTCCAGTTGCCCGGAGGCAAGATACATGGTGGTGCCCCCGGATTTAAAGCTGACTTACTGTTATGAATACACACACATATACATTCAAAATTCACATTATGCGACACGGAATAAGTAAAAATTCACATTATGTCACACAAAATAAGCCAAAATTCAACTTATGGCACACGGTATGAAGCAAAATTCACCTTTTGCCACATGAAATTATGCATAATTCCCAATGAATGAGCCAAAATTGACATTATGCTACAGAGTATGATCCAAAATTCATGGACAGAGAGTGACAGCAGGGACATAGAGGGATAGCAGGGTCATAGGGACAGAGAGAGGGATAGCAGGGACATAGGGATAGAGAGAAGGACAAGGACAGCAGAGGGAGAGGGACTGCAGGAAAAGAGAGAGGAGCAGTAGGGACAGAGAGGGATAGTGACAGAGCGATGGGGAGAGTGAGGGATGGCAGGGACCGGGAGGGACATCAAGAATAGGGAGGGACTGCATGGACTGAGAGAGTGAGTGACAGCAGGGAAAGAGAAAGAGAGTGACAGCAGTGACAGAAAGATGGGGAGAGTGACATAGAGACAGAAGGAGGGACGGCAGGAAGGACAGCAGGGGCAGAAAGAGTGACAACAGAGAAAGTGATGACAGGGACATACAAGTGGGAGAGAGAAAGGAAGCACTTACTTTAGGCTGTGATCAGTGGAGGAGAAGACCGTGGTTGGTGGCAACGGTGGTGCAGAGGAGACTATGGTCAGCAGCGGTGTAGAAGAGGCTATGGATTGCAGCAGCGGTGTGGATGAGGCTGCGGTCAGCAACAGCAGTGGTGCACAGGAGGCCAGCTGAAATGGCGTTGTAGAGAAGGCTGAGATCTGCGGCAGTGTGGAGGAGGCTGTGGTCAGGGTGGAGAGAGTGACAGCAGGGTCAGAGAGAGTGACAGCAGGGACAGTGACAGCAGGGCCTTAAAGAGGGACAGCAGGGACATAACGACAGATAGAGGGAGGAAAGGAGAGGGACGGTAGGGACACACAGAGAGGAACAGCAGGGACACACAGAGAGGGACAGCAGGGACACACAGAGAGGGACATAAGGACAGGGAGAGTGACAAAGTGACAGGGAGGGCAAGGAGAGGGACAGAAGAGACAGAGAGATGGACAGCAGAGACAAAGGTGGTATATTCAATCCCTGACGCTATTTCCGACAGGAGAAATAGCGTCGGGCACCTATCAATGTTGTTGTTTTTGACAGCATTAAAGGGCCAGAACAGACCCACCTTTCAAACTAGTCAGGTCCATTGTTGCCGACACTCATCCTTTTCACCACTCAACAGGCGGTACATTGAATTCCGCCTGCTGATAAACTGGCGAGCAGACCAAAAACGGGGCAGGGTTCTGAAGGTTGGAACTCAGGATTGAATACCCCCCATAGTGACAGGGAAAGAGACAGTGGGGAGAAGGACAGCAGTGGCATGGAGTGTCAGGGAGAGTGTCAGCAGAAACACAAGGATGGCAGGGGCAGGGATGTACACACACACTATATATATATATATATATATATATATATATATATATATATATATATATATGGAGATGACGAGGACTTGGAACTTCCTCCCTCCCCATCCTCCAGGCACATTGCACACTCATACATGTGTATATATATAAATATGTGTGTGTATACACACACACACTCATGTATGAGTGTGCAATGTGCCTGGTGGACGGGGAGGGAGGAAGTTCCAAGTCCGAAGTCCTTCTCATCACCAAATCTCAGAGCTGCCTCTATCCACCCCACCTGCAGCCCATTACCTCCCGGCCGGTGTGCGGCTACAGGACGGAGCGCAGGATGGGGGACTCCTCTGTGCTTGAAGACCCCCATTGCAGCAGCAGTTCCTGGCTGGCGGTTGACATCGTAACCAGGGGCGGAGGTGGCAGCAGGACGGAGTCAGCAGCAGCACCTAGTCCCAGGATTCCCGGGCAGCAGGACCTCGCTGCAGGGATGGCGTTAGGGTCAGATCTAGATTTTGCTTTAAGGGGGGCAACAGCCTGCTCCCCGCAACCGCCGGCTCTCCCTCCATATCCGTGCCTGCTCATTTAGTATGCACTGCGTCCCGCTCATTAGATATGCATGGGCGGGACTGCTCAGCCTAGAGCCCGTGCATATCTATGAGCAGGGACCTGTCTTGGATCACAGGGCACTTAGGTTTACCCACATGGGCTGCGAAGGCTCCCGCCCAACTCCTGGCTCTGAATAGGGAGGCAATGGAGCCAGTGTCCCCTTTAAGGCTGGCGCCCGGCGGCAGATGACTCCATTGCCTCTGGGAGTTCCGCCACCGATTCCAGGGCAGAGAAATGAGAAGGCAGAGATAGAGGAGGAGGGGAGTGGAAGCAGAGGAGGGGAAGTGAATGAAAGGGGGAGCAGAGAAGGAGGAGTGTAGGGTATGGGGTATGGAGAGGATAAGAAGGTAAGGAGCAGAGGGGGGAGAGGAGAAGGAGGAATGGAGGAAGAGCAGAGGAGAGGGGGAGCAGAGGAGGAGTGGAGAGGACAGATAGGGGGGGAGAGAGGAAGTGAAGAGAGGAAAGGTGGGGGGGGGGAGAGGAGGTAGGAGAAGGAGGAGCTGGGGCAGAAGAGATGGGGCAGGAGAGGGAGAGCAGGCTTTGAAAAATTTGTGAAAGCCAACATCCAGTCATTTGTGTACCTCCTCTCATCTGCGCTGCAGTCTCTCACTGGCCGCTTCTGCTCCTTCTCCATGGTGCTGACTCTCCCCTCAAGTCTTGTTATCCTGAGCGCCGGGTTTGGCTTTCTTTCCCCAGGGCAAAGTCTCCTCTTTCTTTGCGGCGCTGAGTCTCTCCTCCTCTCTCTCCTAGGAGCCTTGCAGCCGGGAGCCGCGCTGGCAGGACACAGCAGCACAGGACATTGCTTCCGCTTACCAGCCCAGCAGCGCAGCCCCCCGCACGGGCTCCCACCATCTGTCCCCGCCCACCTATCAGGCCGCAGGTCACCAGATGCCCACTTCCCTTCATCCCAGTAGGGCAGGCTCCGAGTCCCACCCTGCTTAAGAAGAACGTCTCCCGGGCTAAGCGGCTGCTTCTCATAAAAGCATGTCATTGTCCTCCTTCTCCTCCTCCCCAGCCTGCTTGTCATCGCACCCGACTAGCAAGCGGCTAGAGCCGGGTGAACCTATGGGCTGTGGCGGGTGTTGCAGCAGAGAGGGTTTGAAGCGGCTGTACTAGTGTACTACAGTATCAGTGTGCGCAATGGCATGCGCAACTTGCAGCGGCGGCCTCACTAGTGTCGGCCTCCCGGGAAAGTTCCCGGTAGAAATAATGGCCAATCCGCCCCTGCTTAATTCATATTTATTAGATATAATACTGTGTATGAGAGGGCCACTAACCCTGTAGTCTAACTGCAACTTGTTTCAAATCGTTCTCTCGTTACCAATTGGAAGCAGCCACTCGTTACTTGGTCTGCAACGGTGGCTGGAGGTTCTACGTCCACTTCGAAAAGAGGTTGCCTCAACTCTTGCACTGTGCTTATCATGGCTCTACTAAAGCACAACATTTACAGTAAATATACAAGGTAATATAAAGACATTTCCCTTATGTATTGTCTTTGAAAAAACCTAGGCGAAATGCGTCAGTAACTCATGTTATTGATTGATGGTGTTGGAACTGGACTCGTACGGTGGACTTTTTTCTACCTCCTCAAGATCAAGCCGCAGGCGCAGCAGCAAGTGAGGAGACGGCGCAAAGGGGCAAATAGGAGCTGAGACGCAGTATGTCTGTTACCATCTGCAGCAAAGGCAGCACCCTTGCTAGTTCCGGACCTGGGGATATAGCTGCGCGTTACCGGAAGGTATCCTATGACCACATTGTTAGTAGTACGTGGGTTCTATAAATATGTGCCCACATCTGAAGTGAAATTGTGGGAGTTCCACATACTGTACTTACCTCTGAATATATAAACACCCGTCATATAAGTATTAGATTATTTTCAAAAATAAAACTAATTATAAGTTATGTGAGATTCTATTTTAGAAGGACTGAACGTTGCTTTTAAAAAAAAAATACAATTGTATTGGTTAGAATTTTTTTTCATTATACTTTAATTATATTATTAGATTTTTCAGAAATATCTATTTGCTGAGCTTTTATTTATTCCGCTATATTGGAGTGGTAATTTTACATTGTGCTGGTCCATAATTGAATATAAGGGGGTAATTCGGGCACGTTCGCATCGGGCCGAATTCGGTAAAACAGACGATGAAGGGGGTCTGCACATTTGTAAATATGCACATGTGCAAACCCCCTGATGCAAACTCCTGTGAACATACGCAGCCTAGCACACAGGTCTGAATCAGCTCCTTATTGTCTTCCATTTCCCTTAACAATAATTTATGCTTCACAGAATCTGATTATGACAATGGTTGTTACCATTCATTTATACATTCCGGGTTATATTATTTAGCAAGGGTTTTCCAAAATGTGATGACCAATTACTGCTTATTGGTCGGACATAACAGAGCATGGCGCCATCGCAAGTCACCTGAGCCTCTTACTGACACTTTACCTTCGGAAATTGCTGTAGAATTTCATTTTCCACATCGCTCACTGGAGTCTGTATGTGAGGATATGGGTGTTTGAAGACATGGAATATACAAGAGGATCTGCCTCCATTGATGCCCGAGAAGTGCGGCACAACACGATGTTGGCAAGGATGACTTAACCTTTTCTCTATCTGGGATGATATATTACACCACACTCTGTTGGACTATGACCATGGAAAGATAATATGTGAAATGATAAAATCCTTAACCAGAGAAGACATTTTACAGGACATTGGGATGCAGAATACAGCGCCGCGTCTAGCGTGCAGGATGCTTTATGTGTAAGAGACACTGAATGCATTCCGGTATAAACTGTATATGTTATATACTAATCAAGTTGTGAAAACTTAAACTATTAGTGCATTAGTTGGATTAATATACTGTAGGTGGGAGTAGGGTAGGTGTAAGGGTGCATTAGTGGGGGTAATATACAGTAGGTGGATGTAGGGTAGGTGTGAGGGTGCATTAGTGGGGGTAATATACAGTAGGTGGATGTAGGGTAGGTGTGAGGGTGCATTAGTGGGGGTAATATACAGTAGGTGGATGTAGGGTAGGTGTGAGGGTGCATTAGTGGGGGTAATATACAGTAGGTGGATGTAGGGTAGGTGTGAGGGTGAATTAGTGGGGGTAATATACAGTAGGTGGATGTAGGGTAGGTGTGAGGGTGCATTAGTGGGGTAATATACAGTAGGTGGATGTAGGGTAGGTGTGAGGGTGCATTAGTGGGGGTAATATACAGTAGGTGGATGTAGGGTAGGTGTGAGGGTGCATTAGTGGGGTAATATACAGTAGGTGGGAGTAGGGTAGGTGTGAGGGTGCATTAGTGATGCTACTATACAGTAGGTGGATGTAGGGTAGATGTGAGGGTGCATTAGTGAGGGTTATATACAGTAGGTGGATGTAGGGTAGGTGTGAGGATGCATTAGTGGGGGTAATATACAGTAGGTGGGAGTAGGGTAGGTGTGAGGGTGTATTAGTGGGGGTAATATAAAGTAGGTGGGAGTAGGGTAGGTGTGAGGGTGCATTAGTGGTGGTAATATACAGTAGGTGGGAGTAGGGTAGGTGTGAGGGTGCATTAGTGACGGTAATATACAGTAGGTGGGATTAAGGTAGGTGTGATTGTGCATTATTAGGGGTAATATAAAGTAGGTGGGAGTAGGGTAGGTGTGAGGATGCATTAGTGGGGGGTAAAATACAGTAGGTGGGAGTAGGGTAGGTGTGAGGGTGCATTAATAAGGGTAATATACAGTAGGTGGGAGTAGGGTAGGTGTGAGGGTGCATTAGTGGGAGTAATATACAGTACTGTAGGTGGATGTAGGGTAGGTGTGAGGGTGCATTAGTGGGGGTATTATGCAGTAGGTGGATGTAGGGTAGGTGTGAGGGTGCATTAGTGGGGGTAATATACAGTACTGTAGATGGATGTAGGGTAGGTAAGAGGGTGCATTAGTGGGGGTATTATGCAGTAGGTGGATGTAGGGTAGGTGTGAGGGTGCATTAGTGGGGGTAATATACAGTACTGTAGATGGATGTAGGGTAGGTGTGAGGGTGCATTTGTTGGGGTATTATGCAGTAGGTGGATGTAGGGTAGGTGTGAGGGTGCATTAGTGTGAGGGTGCATTAGTGGGGGTAATATACAGTACTGTAGATGGATGTAGGGTAGGTGTGAGGGTGCATTTGTAGGGTAGGTGTGAGGGTGCATTAGTGGGGGTAATATACAGTACTGTAGATGGATGTAGGGTAGGTGTGAGGGTGCATTTGTTGGGGTATTATGCAGTAGGTGGATGTAGGATAGGTATGAGGGTGCATTAGTGGGGGTAATATACAGTACTGTAGAGTGATGTAGGGTAGGTGTGAGGGTGCATTAGTGGGGGTAATATACAGTACTGTAGATGGATGTAGGGTAGGTGTGAAGGTGCATTTGTTGGGGTATTATGCAGTAGGCGGATGTAGGGTAGGTATGAGGGTGCATTAGTGGGGGTAATATACAGTACTCTAGAGTGATGTAGGGTAGGTGTGAGGGTGCATTAGTGGGGGTAATATACAGTACTGTAGGTGGATGTAGGGTAGGTGTGATTGTGCATTAGTGGGGGTAATATACAGTACTGTAGATGGATGTAGGGTAGGTGTGAGGGTGCATTAGTGGGGGTAATATACAGTACTGTAGATGGATGTAGGGTAGGTGTGAGGGCGCATTAGTGGGGGTAATATACAGTACTGTAGATGGATGTAGGGTAGGTGTGAGGGTGCATTAGTGGGGGTAATATACAGTACTGTAGATGGATTTTAGGGTAGGTATGAGGGTGCATTAGTGGGGCTAATATACAGTACTGTAGGTGGATGTAGGGTAGGTGTGAGGGTGCATTAGTTGGGGTATTATGCAGTAGGTGGATGTAGGGTAGGTGTGAGGGTGCATTAGTGGGGGTAATATACAGTACTGTAGGTGGATGTAGGGTAGGTGTGAGGGTGCATTAGTGGGGTATTATGCAGTAGGTGGATGTAGGGTAGGTGTGAGGGTGCATTAGTGGGGGTAATATACAGTACTGTAGATGGATGTAGGGTAGGTGTGAGGGTGCATTAGTGGGGGTATTATGCAGTACTGTAGATGGATGTAGGGTAGGTGTGAGGGTGCATTAGTGGGGGTAATATACAGTACTGTAGATGGATGTAGGGTAGGTGTGAGGGTGCATTTGTTGGGGTATTATGCAGTAGGTGGATGTAGGGTAGGTGTGAGGGTGCATTAGTGGGGGTAATATACAGTACTGTAGATGGATGTAGGGTAGGTGTGAGGGTGCATTAGTGGGGGTAATATACAGTACTGTAGGTGGATGTAGGGTAGGTGTGAGGGTGCATTAGTGGGGGTAATATATAGTAGGTGGTTGGAGCCATCCCACCCTCCCCCCTATCTGCAGCCTAACCTTAAATTTCCCGCTATTGCCTACACCTACCCCCACCCACTAACGCTTCCGTGCCCCTCATGTTTACAGTCGGGTTTGCTGGCGGTGGCATTCTTATTGTTGTCGGCATTCCAGCACTGGTATTGTGGCCGCAGGTCGGGATTTCATCGCTGGTATTCTGACTGCCGGCATTCTGTCCATCCGGTATCGGTTGCTAGGTGGAAACTGTGAAGATTGACATACAGATCGGTCAACCACTAAAAGTCGACAGGGTTTAGGTTGACACATGACATAGTTTAACTAGGCTTAGGTCAATAGGGTCGGATGGTCGATACAAGCATTGACAAGTATTGACAATGGGAAGGTCGATAGTCAAAATGTCAACATGAGTTTTTCACATGTCAGCTGCTGTTTTATATAGAGTAACCCTGCCCCCCAGGACGTCCTCTCTAGCCACACCAATGTAACCTCTCTATCGCAACAAGAATTCATTCATCTTCCTAGTAATAACGAGGGTTACACTACACCGTGCCCGGTGCAACCTTGTGCAATCTGAATGCATTATGAAATCTTTTTTTTTTTTCTTTTCAAATTTTTGTTTCTACAGTACTGCAGGGAAAACAAAGAATATCAGCACGTTCCTAAACAGAACCATTACCGCGCCTGACAAATGTACTCGCTCACATTCCCTGACAGCCAAAGAAGCAAAATTAATGTCCCTGAAAGCAATCTGTTGTATTGGGCAAGGAATATATTGATAACATTGTACTTATTAATAGTTGTAATTTCCCACAGGGCGCAGAGGGGAATTTATATCACATGACACCCGGGAAAGAAATGTCACAGCACAGCCTTCCGCCAAGGAGAACGCTCACAGAACACATAGGACCTCAGTCGTAGCTCGACGTCGCTGCACCTGGATGGCTAACGCAATCCAGAGTCGCAGGGAGAGGAGTAAAACTTGAGAGGTGCAATGGGTTAAAAGACGTATCAATGACAACCCATAGCGTACAGCGAATGACGATGGCTCGCAACCTACATCTGATCTACAGTAGGTGTTCCACCTCTGTCCGCGCATTACCCAAGCTGGCCAAAGACACTTCTGGGACACTCACACAAGGTAGAACAGGTTTGTGTGTCCTCAGGGTTGTTGCCCAGTTACCAACTGGATTCACCCATTTCAGGAAAAGAGTGACTTTGCAACTATGACCTTGTCCACCTAATGACATTTGACCTGGTGGCTTTCGACAAGTCATAACACACTCATACTGGGAATAATAGGCTAGAAAGGTTGTCATTTTGTATTCAAGTCTTGCCGGTTAGCAGTGAATGTCCATCCTGGGAGGTGGGCTGAGTTCAGGCAAAGCGGATCCTGCTGATTCCAGTATTGGGTGTTGCCATCTTGGCTAGATCTCGTGGGTTACTTTTAATCAATTGGAGAGCTGTCCATGCTCAGCTGAATTCATGCACCAATCATGTCTAGCCACTGGGCATATAAAAAAGACTCCAAAGACCCAGGAGTCACCAGTGCAACGTCGCTCTCAGTATTAGCTGTATGCTGTGCCTGTTCTCCTGGAATCTGCCTTAGAAAGAAACTGCAAGCGGTCCAGTACAAATTCTGTCCAGCTAACTCTGTTTAGTCCGGTCAAGTCCAGCCCATAAAGCCAGTCCTGTCAAGTCTTGCCCAGTTAAATTCAGTCCAATGGAATCCAGTCCGGTTACATTCAGTCCAGTACAGTTTAGTTAATTCCAGCCAAGCCCAGTCTGCACAAGTCCAGTCCACTCAAGTCCAGGAAAGTCAAGTCCATTACAGTCAAGTCCAGTCTAATGAAGTCCAGTACGGTCAAGTCCAGTCTAATTAAGTCCAGTCTACTCAAGTCCAGTACGGTCAAGTCCAGTCTAATCAAGTCCAGTCTAATTAAGTCCAGTCTACTCAAGTCCAGTACGGTCAAGTCCAGTCTAATTAAGTCCAGTCTACTCAAGTCCAGTACGGTCAAGTCCAGTCTGATTAAGTCCAGTCTGATTAAGTCCAGTCTACTCAAGTCCAGTACGGTCAAGTCCAGTCTGATTAAGTCCAGTCTGATTAAGTCCAGTCTGGCCAGTCTGGTTAAGTTATGATCTATTTTCCCAAACCAGTTGTGGGATGCCTGGTGCAGCTAAGACCAAAGCCCCTTGAGGGGTTCCCTAGCCTAGACCACAGGCCTCTGTTCTGGTTCTTTGACAACCACCTGGTTAAGGCAGTAAGATGGTGGCATCACGTGTGAGAAAAGGAAGAATTGTGAGAAACACGATGTTAATTATAACCAGAGTTGGAGGAAAAAAATAAAAAATAAAACCATTGTATTATGCATTAATGTTTTAATGCGGAAAAAAATAGTCTGGCTTATTATATTAATACTGCAAAACATTACTATGTATTAGACCTTGATCATCTAAAACATTAACAATGCAAAGTTATTAGGCTTTGATATGATTTATTTTACATCTCTCAGTAATCAGCTTTTACTGCTTATTATTGATAGTACTTAATGCTGTAATATATGTACATTCCACTAAACATATTAACATACAAAGTATGCTCAGACATTTCCATAGAGCTAAAGGTTTTTAATTGAAATATACGTAACAGAGATTAAATCATATGTATCTCTGTGTATTGCCTTTTAAAACTGCTACAGTGGTTTGTTATTTAAGCTTGAGAATTGTAACTGTGTTTTTTTCCATTCTCTTTTCTCCTTTAACATTGATAGGGGAGGAGTTTGTGCAGTCTTAGTTGATGCGAGGCAGATTTAGTACCTTATAATAGGATTTTTTAAAGAAGTTACGGTGCTGTACCTCAAGTCACCACATAAAGATTTTTGTTTTTGTAATGCGGCTGTGCAGCGCTAAGCCGCTCTCGCTTAGCAGCATAAGACCTCGGTACAGAATCAGGCCCCTCATTTCAATAACCTCTCGTGAGTATTCGTTCTTTGCATGTGCCATCCTACCAGTCTGCCTGTTGCTGTGTTCTACCCATTTTGGAATGTTTCATTTATGTACACTATGCATCCCAGACCGACAGATGCAGATGCCACTAGTCCTTTTAGTTCAGTCCTAGGAAATACAGAGAGTGAGTGATATTGCAAAGCATTCATTTAAGAATTTAAAACCGCAGTGATTTTGTAAATAGCCAGTTAGCATCCAGCAGTATTTCCTCACAAATGCAAACAGTGTCTCGTCGCCGCTCATTAAGCCGCAGAACTAAGCACAAGCTGTTCTATTCGGAGTGCGGACTTCCAAATTTTGTGCAACGGTAATTTATTCCGTTACTTAAGTGGATGCAACATGTTACCGGTCGGGATGTGCGCCTTTGTGGGATCAATTAAAAAGTAGACTTTGCACAGTCACAACAAGAATGCATGGTATATATAAAACACTACAAGGTGGGGAAAGGGAAAAGATACCTGTCAGCCTCAGGTGATAATGATTTGGGAGACAACGGGCAACTAACCTGACTCATTATCACATCATTACTGTCCCTGCATCTTTACTAATTACGGAAAAGCTTCACACTGGGTTTTGTCTTGTTCCGTAATAAGAATTTCTGAATAAATCCAAAT